>NC_091460.1:138866827-139241202 GCF_027789765.1 Dendropsophus ebraccatus | reverse complement strand
GTAATTTCTTAGAATTTGGAGAGTTGTCTAATCAGAAATTTTGGAGTGAGTTTGGGCAAAGTAAAGTTCAGGTTTTTTTTTGAGGATGGTCTTCTTAAAAAAAGGGAGGATCTTTTTCAAGGGTGTGAAGATCACTGGTATAATAAGTTTAGTTATTCACAATTAAGGAATGCATTTAATAAAACACGTAATAAAGAACTTTTTTGAATTTCTCACAGTGAGGGGATTAACAAAATTATGACTTTAGGTAAGGGAAGGGGACTTCCGTCACGGGTATGGCATAGCATTCATCAGTGTATAAATCCAAGTAGTGAATGTAAAAGTCCCCCAAAGGGACTTCAAATGTGTAAAAAAAAAAAGTTAAAAACACTAACACACAACCCCAAAACCCCTCCCCCAATAAAAGTTGAAATCACCCCCCTTTCCCATTATATAAATAAAACATATAAAAATAAATAAATAGATAAACATATAATATACCGTAGCGTGCGTAATTGTCTGATCTATTAAAATATAACAAGCGTCATTGCGAACGGTAAACGGCGTACACGAAAAGAGGGAAAAAAGTGCGCGGATTACCGATTTTATGTTACATTATATATATAAAAAAATTAATAAAAAGTGATCAAAACATCCGATCTTCACAAATATGGTATTAATAAAAACTAGAGATCATGGCGGAAAAAATGACACCCCATACAGCCCCGTAGGTGAAAAAATAAAACCGTTATAAGCGTCACAATAGTCCCATTTTATTTATAATTAATTGCCAAAAAAAAGGATTTCATTTAAAAAAAATATATATAACATTAAAGAATCTGTGTAACCTGCATATGGTTGTGTTCGGACTGACCTATAGAGTAATGGTATCATGTCGCTTTTACCATATAGTGCATTACGTAGACACAGAAACCCCCCCAAATGTTACCATATTGCATTCTTTTTTGCGATTTCACCAATTTATATCTTCATAAATAATATATTTGGAATTCCATCGTACATGTTATGGTAAAATGAATGACGCCATTACAAAGTACAACTATTCCTGTAACAAATAAGCCATTACATGGCCTTCTAGATAAAAAACTGAAAGTGCTGGAGCTCTTAGAAGGGGAGGAGGGAAAAACGGAAACACTAAGATCAAAATTTGCGCGGTCCACTGGGTCATTTTGGGCCTGGTCCTCAAAGGGTTAAATTGATGTTTTATTTATGTTGATTGAAATTTACAAATATTTTCCAACTTGTACTTATCCGCGCGGATTCCATAGTGTGAACCCACCCTTAGAAAAGGAGGACATTTTATGCATTTTCGAATTTCTTACTGAAAACTTAAATTATTGCTCCAGTGCCTTAAAGGGGTAATACAGCGTTAAAAAAAAACATGGCCACTTTCTTCCAGAGACAGCACTACTCCATACTTCAGTTGTGGTTTGCAATTAAGCTCCATTCAATGGAGCTGAGTTGCAAAACCCCACCCAAACTGGAGACAAGAGTGGTGTTTCTGGAAAAAAGTTGCCATGTTTTATAACATTCCATAACCCCTTTAACCCCTTAGTGACCGCTATGCTACCTTTTAAAAGCGGTCACTAATGGGCTTTATTCCGATGCGTACGCCTTTTAACAGCGGATGCTTTGGAATAAATTGCCGCCCGGCGGCGGCAGAGCGGGGGTTCAGCTGTCAGTGTGATCGCTGATTCCCCCAACCTGAAGATGATGACGGGGTCCTAATGAAGGCCCCCGGAGTAACCATGGAGATGCCTCATGCTGACAGGGGTGGCCATGCTGAAAGCCCGTCAGCATGAGGCATGATACAATACATTGCAGTACATTAGGTACTGCAGTGTATTGTATCAGTGATCTAAGTATTTTACACTAGTGTAAAAGTAAAAGAAAGTTAAAAAAAAAGTGCACCAAACACAACACAGCCCCCCCACCCCAGATAGCCAGTTAACACCCCCAGATTGCCCTTCACCACCCCAGATAGCCAGTAAACATACCAAGATTGCCCGTAACTACCCCATATAGCCAGTAAACACCCCCAGATTGCCCGTAACCACCCCAGATTGCCCATAACCACCCCAGATTGCCACAGACTGCTCATAACCACCCCAGATTGCCCATAACCACGCCAGATTGCCTGTCGCCACCTGAGATAGCCAGTAAACACCCCAAGATTGTCCATTACCACCACAAATAGCCAGTAAACACCCACATATTGCCTGTAACTAAAATGACACTCCTTCTCTTCTGATCCCGGCTTTGTGCCCATACAGTGGTTTATGCCCACATATTGGGTACCATTGTACTCAAGGGAACCTCTGTTACATATTGGGTACCATTGTACTCAAGGGAACCTCTGTTACAAATGTTGGGGTGCTTTTTCTCCCCTGTTCTTAGTGAAATTGAGAAATTTAAAACTAAACCAAAATGTAATTTTTTTTTTTTTTTTTTCATTTTTACGGTCTAGTTTGGAATACTTTCCTCCAATACCTGTGGGGTCAAAATGTTCACTACACCCCATGATGAATTCTTTGATGGGTTCTCTTTCCTAAATGGGGTTACTTTTGGGGAGTTCTAATCTGTAGACACTACAGGGGCACTGCAAACACACCTGGAGCTCAGAAACTTCTTCAGAAAAATCATGCACTGAAAATGCTAATCGGCGCCCCCTTCCTTCTGAGGCCTGCTGTGTGCCCATACAGCGGTTTATGCCCACATATGGGTTACGTTCTACTCAGGAGAACCTGAGTTACATATATTGAGGTGAGTTTTCTCCCCTGTTCCTCGTGAAATTGAGAAATTTCAAACTAAACAAACATATTATTGGAAAAATTCTCTATATTTTTTTTTTTTTTCATTTTTACTGTCTTCTTTTGAATACTTTCCTCTAATACCTGTGGGGTCAAAATGGTCACCACACGCTAAGATGAATTCTTTGAGGGATGTACTATCCAAAATGGTGTGACTTTTGGGGGACTTCTATTCTGTAGACATTACAGGGGCTCTGCAAACGCACCTGGCGCTCAGAAACTTCTTCAGAAAAATCTGCACTGAAAATGCTAATTGGCGCTCCCTTCCTTCTGAGCCCTGCTGTGTGCCCATACAGTGGTTTATGCCCACATATGGGGTACCGTTCTACTCAGAAGAACCTGCGTTAGATATATTGGGGTGAGTTTTTTCCCCTGTTCCTCGTGAAATTGAGAAATTTTAAACTAAACAAACATATTATTGGAAAAATAATTTTTTTTCATTTTTACTGTCTTCTTTTGAATACATTCCTCTAATACCTGTGGTGTCAAAATTGTCACCACACCCCAAGATGTATTCTTTGAGGGGTGCACTTTACAAAATGAGGTGACTTTTGGGGGGTTCTATTCTGCTGACACTACAGGGGCACTGCAAACGCACCTGGCGCTGAGAAACTTCTTTAGCAAAATCTGAACTGGAAATGCTAATAGGCGCTCCTTCCGTTCTTAGCCCTGCTGTGTGCCCATACAGTGGTTTACGCCCACATATGGGGTACCGTTGTACTCAGGAGAACCTGCGTTACAAAAAAATGATACTTTTACTAAGATACTAAGATACTTTAATCTTAACAAATATATTATTGAAAAAATTCTATTTTCCATTTTTTTTCCGGCTTAATTGTGAATACTTTCCTCCAGCACCTGTAGGGTCAAAATGCTCATTATACCCCTTGATTAATTCTTTAAGGTGTTTAGTTTCCAAAATGGGGGTTTCCAGTATAAAAGCCTCCTAAATCTTTACCTCACCACGCTCCCCTTGGTCTCTTGGTCATTGCCAAGACGGGTCCGTCTTGGAAGTGGTAGTGACAGCATTAGAACACATTATCATAAAAAAACACCAATTTTTCAACCATAAAACAGTTGAGGTCAGGTAAATATAAGATGATTACTATGTTTTATATAAGGGCAGAACTATATATACAGTGTGGAGTACCCAATTAATGTGAAAGAGTAGGGCACTCACTGACCCCCCCACTGACTGGTTGACACTTGCCAACGCTACTCCTAGCCCCAGATTCAAACTATATCTCCCAGCATGCATTGCACATCAGAACCAACATGGTACCCGCCCCTATCTTGTAGTGTCTGCCTTCCACTGGCTCGATCTGCTTCTGCTTTGTCAGGTAAACACTATATCTATCTATCTATCTATCTATCTATCTATCTTTCTATCTATCTATCTATCTATCTATCTATCTTTCGTTCTATCAATCTATTCATCTACAAAGATAAGAGAAAGAGACATGAAACAACAGTGTCTCCTTTCCTCTATACTACTCAGGAGAGGCTATTGCTTCCCCTTGTCCCTTGGCCAGGTGATCCCTCTGTGGGTGGGTGGATTACAGATGAGGTGTTACAGCTTGCCTGGCATCAGAAGAAACATGTGACCTCTGTCTCAAAAGTGAAGGGGAGCACACAGAGAAAGACAGAGGGAACCAGGAAGTGACAATTTTTAGCAGCTTAAGGGTATGTGTCAGGATTCTTGTCACACCTCTCCTCCCGCCCTCCAACTACTGATTGACAGGTAACTGCCTATACACTGCATGGACGGATAACTCCTATTTAGCAGCTTGTAGATTGAGTTTTCTGCTTCTCATGAATATCCAGGACTACTGGGCTCATGCACATAATGGAGAGGACTACTTGTTGTCCATGGTATTCAGGAGGAGATCTCTGTATCAGCTGCACAGAACAAAGTAAGTGAAACATCATTCTGTTCAGCTTCTCGGTCACCAGTTTATGCTACTCTGATATAGGACATTATAAACCTACTGACAGAGTCTCTTTAATGAAGCACTAGGGAGCATTTACAACATTTACAACATTTAATAAACACGCTTTTAGAGGAAAAAATGAAACATTTTAAAAATTGAACAAAATTGCTCACTTGCCACCAAACTTTTAAAAAAGTTGTAAATCACTTTACTGAAGGAGAGTGAGTTAGCCCTAGTACCTTACAGCTGCCGAGGACAGTTTCTGGTGAGGCAGCAAGTTCTAAATATTCATCTTTTTTTCCCCATCTTGGCACCCGATATATAGGCATGAGGGCGGAGCCACAGTGGCATGTAGTCACTCTGACTCCACCCTCTTCCCTTCCACTCACACTTCATTGGCAGCCTAAGTGCTCGGCTTTGCAAGTTCCCAGCATTCAGACAACCAATGAAGTTTGAGTGGCTCCAGTGTCTTGCATACTTACCAGGCGTCGAGACTCCTGGTTAACGATGAAGATTAGAAATTTGTCGCCCTGCCAGAGACAAATTGGAACAACGTTGGACAGCTGTGTCTAGAACCTGTAAGGCATTGGTGCTAACTCACTCTCCCTAAGGGAAGTGATTGGTTCCCTATAACAGACATCTACTTGTATTGTATTAAACATATTTTAAGTTAAAAATATATAATTTTATATAATGTTTATTTATTTATTTAAGATAAAAGTGAAGAAATATTTAGGAAATCGGGATTACAAAATGTTTCATTTCTATGACAATATTGCATGAAAACTTAAATACAATATTTTTCCTTGAACAATATATACCACCTAGTAATAATAAAAGGTAAATGAATAAAACCACATTGACAATAGTGCCACCAGAGCAGAAATAGCATTGTACATTGTGAATTATGTTTTCTTTACTCATGAAAAGATGATTCCACCTACTGATGCTGCAAAAAATAGAGAAATGAATGAGATACATTTTTCTATTTTGGTAGATATGCTGAATTGCTTGTAGTTACACACACAGTTAATGATTCAGTGTAATTGCTTTTCTGGAAATAAAACAGTTTTGTTATTAGCAACAATAAACTCCAATACAATTGTTCATAGGAACACAGTTATATGAGGCTGCAGGAAGTATTGTTCGAATACATTCAATTATTCATATATATATATATATATATATATATATATTGTGGACATGTCACTGGTAAAGTGCTCGAGGGGATGTACATCTCACCCAGGTTGATACATAGTGTGAGATGGTGAGTCCAGGAGGCATCTGTGCTCAGCAGTGTTATGCTGCTGAGCTATTATTTATTATTGCCGGGCCTGGACTTACATGGAATGGCAGGTAGGTTTTGGTAGTGGGACTTGCCATTCCCTCCCCCTCGATCCAGTGTGGGTTTTGGGATCAGGTGAGCTCTGATCCCAATCAGCCTGAGAAGGCAAAAGGTGTGCTCAGTGTACAGGTCCTGGCTCTCAGTCAGGAGTGAACAGCCTGCAGGCTGGGTTTGCTGCGAGCAAAGGATACTGTCGCTGCTGGGGGGCTTACTCAGCGACTCTGCTTACCAAGTGCCAGATAGGTGACCGGTTGTTAGTAAGTGCCCGGACGGGCAGGACCTTTTGTTTTGTTTGTTCTGAAAAGCACGGTATTGCTATTTTTCTGTTATGGACTGTTTATGATACAAATAAACACCAAGCTGTTTTTTATAAGTCCAAGTTTGCTGACTGAACTGTGTCCAAACACACCATCCCCCGGGAAGATCCCTACAATATATATATATATACATACAAACACAGTCACTCCTGATCCTGATACATATCAGGAGTGACTGTGGTTGCTGCCAAATTAGTATAACCTGGCAAATTAAAGGGGTTGTTCAGCAAGTATATCAGATATCAGAAAGTTATATAGATTTGTAATTTACTTTTATTAAAAAATCTCAAGTCTTCCCATACTTATCAGCTGCTGTATGTCCTGCAGGAAATGTTGTTTTATTTTCAGTCTGACACTGTGCTCTCTGCTGACATCTTTGGCCTAGACAGGAACTCTGTCTTGGTTTTCTATGAATTCCCATAGAAAACCTCTCCTGCTCTGGGCAGTTCTTGGCTTGGCCAAGCATGTGATGAAGAGACCGGTCCCGTCTAGAAACGCGTAATGCTGAGCCTTTTATATATGTTTTTATTATTTTAATAAAGTAGTTTTTTATACTTCATCTGTTGGGAGTAGCTGCGCCTGTTAATCCTGCTGGAATTCGGAGAGGAGGACTGCATCTCCTTCTAACAGTGCTACTCTGTTTTACTGATGGTATCCCAGTCCCAGTCCCTGTTTTCTGCAGAGTAACTAGCTGCTTTACACTAGGGGTTTGCATGTGGTGAAAAAGTCGCTTTTCTATGGAAATTTAGAGGGCCCCTTAAAAAGTTACTTAAATAAAAGTAACTTCTACACAAAAACTCAAGTGTGAAAAGGCAGCACAGAGGGAGTGGAATTGGGTTATCCTCAGAGCAACCATGTAAGAGGGAAGCAGGGTAGTTGTTTAGTCTAAGGCTATGTTCACAAAGCATCAAAAAAGAGAAAAGGCGTCCGTTCTTTCTATTTAAAAAGAAGTCCGCGATTCCACTGACTGCAATGCATTGATGTCAATGAAATGACGGACGTCCAATGCACACAGTGTATAAAATGACGGACATTATCTGCACGACGTCAAAATCATGTCAATTATTTTCAGACGTCTTTTGCAAACAGAGGATGCTATTTTTTGTTGTTCACACACAGGTTTTCTTTTTCACCGTCCTTTCTCCATTTTTACTATTAAATTCATTGGAATTTTTAATTAAAGACACAACCAAAGGCCAATTACTCCCTCTAAACGAGAATAATGTACCAACAGCTGCCATTGCACTGACGGGCGGCCAATCCTCAAAATAACGGATGTCATATTGGACTCAAAATGAGAGACGTCTTTTGAAAAATTACAAACGGACAATAAAAAACGTTGTGTGAAAATAGCCTAACACTAACCCTGCTAATGCCCTTTAAAAAAAAAAAAATGTGGCTGGAGTGCTGCATTAATCCTATCATGTATTTTCCACCAGACTTTAGTCAGCGTTTATTTAAAGGGGTTTCCAAAGAAAATCTTTTTCTTTCTAATCAACTAATATCAGAAAGTTATATAGATTTGTAATTTACTTCTATTAAAAAAAAATCTCATATAAGTTTTTATTATTTTAATAAAGTACTGTAGTTTTGTATACTTCATCTGTTGGGAGTAGCTGCGCCTGTTATACCTGCTGGAATTCGGAGAGGAGGTCTGCATCTTGTTACGGCCCTGGCGTGGGTTTGCCGGAAGGCTGCACACTTGTTTCCTTCTTGAGTATACGCATGGAGAGTTGTGCCTCGATCTTGCACAACTTAGTCAGGTGAGAGGGGAGCCGGTTTCACTCTGTTACTGGAATTCTATCCATCCTTTTACATCTGGTCCTGCACATGGAGCGCTGTCTTTGTTCTCTTTTACTCTAGCGGTTAGAAGGAGAGCTTGGTTACAATGCTAATACCTCTTTGTAAAGAAAACATAGTCACAAGAGTTTCCTGGCAAATTTATTCCAGAAACATCACCACACTTCTCAGTTTCGGTATGGTTTTGCAACTCAGTTCCATTAAAGTGAATGAAGCTGATTATAATATACACACACACACAACCTGAGGACAGGAGTGGTGCTGTTTTAAGAGATTAGCTTTGCTTTTTCCAATCCTAGATAACCCCTTTAGGGTACGTGCACACTACAGATGGATTCTGCAGATCGCATCCGCTCGCGGACATTTCCACCCGTGCCATAGACTCCATTTTATTTACGTGCGGTTTCCGCCATCCGTCCAAAAGAATGAACAGGTTCAGGGCATGGGCGGAATTATGTGTGGCCACCAAAGTCCACAAGCGGGTGCGAGCTTTGGAATCCCCAACGGTTTCTCCGTCAGGATTCTGTCAGGATTCCTAAAGGGAATCAGCAGTCTGAGGGGTTCTAACATGCTGATAGAGTCTAATAGGTGGGTGTTACACTTCTCTTTTGAACCAGGTCCTATGTACGAACCCAAAAAGCTCCCAGTGCATGCTCCAAGCATATCCATAGGCACCCTCTTGGCACACATTGGACAAATAGGCGTAAGTATAGAAATTTATACCACCCACTATATACATTTTGTACCAAACGCAGACTAATTTTTTTTTTTTATCAAACGGAAAACTGCAATACTCACTAGTGTAATAAAGGAAAAAGACCCAGCATACAGAGATGCATTTAATAGTTTGTTTTAGGTTTATTGAATTTAATGTCAAGAGAAGACCTAATAACTCCACTAATTATAGAAAAGGTTGAAATTACCATAGAGGAAATACAGAAAGCATACAATATTACATCTAAAACACGGACGTCTATCGCCATTTCGTTTATTATCATAAATGTCGGCAATAAACATTTTCTCTATCATTCCTACTTCTATATTAAATTTAGAATTATGAACACAATATATCGGATCCGTCTGTAATAGAGCCAAAGGCTTTCATCTCGGCAATACCGGTATTACTATATTTAAATCCTGACTTAAAGCTCTGGTCCTAGAACGGTTTCCATTTTATAACACACCTTATTAATTTTCATTATGAAGCTTTATTAAAGCAAATGCTCTGATGTGATAATTAGATCATAATTACGATAATCTTACAAGCAGCTATTCTTTTTAGTTCACTTAAGAAGCTCCGGGAACTGGTACTTTTGTCTTCATTCCATGATATTATAATGTGAACAAAACCCATGCTCAGAAGAGAAAAAGAATAAAGATTGATGGTTAGGGTTATTTTATGTAAGTATTATGTACTTAGGTGTTTTATATACTGTTATTATGTATAGGTATGGTGTATTTATGTCTTTGTAGACCCAAAAAATAATGAATTAATTGAGTTAGCGGAATGATACTATTATATTTATGAAATGAGTTGTATTTGCTTATAGTTTGGCATTTATTATTTATTACACATGTTATTAAGTTACCCACCGACATTAACACCTTCACGTCAGCAATCTGTATATATATACGTTCCTGACTGAGGGGCTGTAGATGTGTGCGGAACCGCTGCAGTGAGAGCACTCCTGCACACATAAGTGTCCCATGAGCTGAAGATAATGAGAGGCAGCTGTGATCCCGCAGCTGTCTGTCATTAACTCCTTAAATGCCACGATCTATAGTGTATGCAGCGTTTAAGGTACTCAGTGACAGGACAAGCTCCTGTCACTGAGTGATCGGGACCCCCGCAGCCATGCCATGCTTGTACTGATGGACAGGGGTAATTCACTTACCTCTGTCCTGTCGGATCGGCGTTCTATGTATAGAGTCTGCTCTCAGGCAGGCTCTATGTATAGATCGCCAATTACACTGATCTATGCTGCGCTATGGCGTAGCATAGATCAGTTTATTCAATCTATTGATTGCATGTTTTAAAGTGAAAAAGTTACATAACATTATTGTTCCTGCACAGTAAATGGAAAACAAACAAACAAACACCAGGATTGCAGATTTTTTTAAATTATATATCAGAAAAAAATAAAAAGCGAAATTTTTCTGTTACACCAATATGATACCAATAAAAACTAGAGATCATGGAGCAAACCATGTGTCAGGAACCGGACAGCAGGACAATACAAGACAGTGAGCCCTAAGCTCAGCCCCGCCCACTGTCCTCTACCTGCTTGCCACAATCCGCCCTAAGATGGCGGCGAACAACTGGGCGGCAGTCCCTGCACTGGCTAGGTGGGACACAAAGACAAGACAGACAGACAAAACACAATGAAGGATAGTCGACAGTCCGGGTCACAACAATCGGGCAGCACAGTACGAAATCACAATCCAAAAAGCAAGGTCAATAAACAGGCAGTATGGTCAGGGGCAGGCAGCAAACAGGGATAGTCAGAATACAAGGCAAAATAGTCAGAATAAAAACAGAGCTAAACAGAGGCAGAAGCAGGCTGAGACAAGCTCAATATCCGGCAGTGAGAGGCAGGCTGGCAGACACTAAATAGGAGACCAGAGGTCCAGTGCAGGATCTGATTGGACCAGACCCCTAGTCTCCTCAGAACACCTGGGGCAAGAGCAACCTGACTGGCAGGGAGAACAGTCTTTCAGATTAGCTAACCAGCATCAGAGTTAACTCCGGAGTGGCCAGGAGTATCTCAGGCAAAGCGGGTGTGGCTGAACAAACACAGAGGGAAATAGAGCAGTGTTCAGACAGGGTTCAGGACACGCAAAACATACAAAACACCGAATATCAGCGCCATCTCAGGCGCGCAGCACGAGCCAAGGGGCGCATGGAGTTTGGCACAGGCATATTCATGACAGTACCCCCCCTTTTATGAGGGGCCTCAGGACCCTCACTTGATAAATCAGGTGTAGGCGGAAAATTACCTCTCACCACACAGGGTTGAATGTCACTAGCAATATCGCTATCCGTCTCCCACTCGTCAGCGGAGGACTCTGAGTTACAGACTGATGAGTTACAGACAGAGTTATCATCACCACAATTTTCATTCACATCAGGCACAGATATGGCATAAATTGTTCCTCTGATAAACCGGTTTATCAGAGGAACAATTTATGCCAATTTCACCAATGGTTACCTGTGTGCCCAGATGACGTTCCTTGGAGTCACCTGGACGCTGATGATGATGATGTTCTGATCGCCGGGGACGTATGAGGCAATGGCTGATGAAGTGACCACTGTTCCCGCAGTAAAATCATAGACCGTTGTGTCTACGATGTTCTCGCCTGGTCCTGGCGTCCAATTGTCCCAGCTGCATGGGCTCGTCCTCATGTATATCAGGGATAACAACAGAGTGTTTGACAGAGCAGGGGACAGAGGTCTTAGAAGGGTCAGAGCCTACTTTCTCCCTATGTCTGTCACGGAGCCTACGGTCTATACGAATAGCCAAATTCATGGCCTGCTTTAGGGGGGAAGGATCTGGATGTCCTGTCCAGGCATCCTTAATGCTATCAGATAACCCCTGCTTAAATTTGCATCTAAGCGCAGGATCACTCCATCCGGATGAAACACACCACTGGCGGAACTCGGCACAATACTCCTCCACCGGTTGCTTGCCCTGTCTCAAAACTGTCAACTGTCTCTCAGCTACTGCGGCCCTGTCAGGGTCATCATACAATAATTCCAATGCCAAGAAAAACTGATCCACAGAAGACAATTCAGTGGCATCTGGAGGCAAAGAAAAGGCCCACTCCTGCGGAGGTCCTTGTAAGAGTGACATAATGATGCCAACTCTCTGGCTCTCATCCCCAGAGGACCGGGGACAAAGTCTGAAAAACAACTTACATCCCTCTCTGAAGATGCGAAAGGCCTTTCTCTCACCCTTGAACCTATCAGGAAGCTGCACTGGAGGTTCTGGGGGAACAGCAGCAGATTGCATGGCATTTTGGCCCAGAAAAAGACTCTACCTGCTGCACCCGTTGCGTAAGGTCCAGAACAAGCTGGTTGAGACTTTGCATTTGCTCAACCAGAGCTTTCATGGGGTCCATAGCAAGGTGGAGAGAGAAAAAAAGTAAGGCCGGATATTCTGTCAGGAACCAGACAGCAGGACAATACAAGACAGTGAGCCCTAAGCTCAGCCCCGCCCACTGTCCTCTACCTGCTTGCCACAATCCGCCCTAAGATGGCGGCGAGCAACTGGGCGGCAGTCCCTGCACTGGCTAGGTGGGACACAAAGACAAGACAGACAGACAAAACACAATGAAGCAGGGATAGTCAGAATACAAGGCAAAATAGTCAGAATAAACACAGAGATAAACAGAGGCAGAACCAGGCAGAGACGAGCTCAATATCCGGCAGTGAGAGGCAGGCTGGCAGACACTATATAGGAGACCAGAGGTCCAGTGCAGAAGCTGATTGGACCAGACCCCTAATCTCCTCAGAACACCTGGCGCAAGAGCAACCTGACAGGCAGGGAGAACAGTCAGACTAGCTAACCAGCATCAGAGTTAACTCCGGAGTGGCCAGGAGTATCTCAGGCAAAGCGGGTGTGGCTGAACAAACACAGAGGGAAATAGAGCAGTGTTCAGACAAGGTTCAGGACACGCAAAAAATACAAAACACTGAATATCAGCGCCATCTCAGGCACGCAGCACGAGCCAAGGGGCGCATGGAGTTTGGCACAGGCATATTCATGACACCATGACACCCCAACAAGCCCTGTAGGTGGAAAAATAAAAGCGCTATGGCTCTTAGAAGGCGGGGAGGAACATTGCATTAATTTGACTCGGACATCTGTGCATCAAAGGGCTCGGTCTGGAAGGGGTTAAAATACAAATATATAAATAACCGGCATGCTTGTCTCCTGACACTGCCGGAGCACACTGACGGCTTCCTAGACGTGCCAACAACGTCACTGGCAACCAACCCTCATCTCTCTTGCCACTGCACCATCCGCCAGCCAGACGGCAGGTGCTGTGGGTTATAATTGTACTGAACGGTGGACGGCACCAGCAGTCAGCTTTGTATTGTGGCTTGGGGCTGTAGTCTTTTCCTCTATCACGTTCTGGGGCTGGAACTCCAGTCTTCATAAGATGACAACCCCCATCATGGTTAGTTGCCTGCGATGGCGCATTACTTGTCAGTGCCTAAGCTAGCTATTTATTATCTGGTTATTCTCCCTGGTTGACTGATCCTTGGCTTCCTGACTACCCCCTTACTACCTAACTTAGTACTGCAACGGCCGTTTGTTACCTACCCAGATAGTAAACTCTCCATTTATTGTGTTTGTATTATCTTGATCTTGTCTGTCTTTTGTGTTACACCCTATCCAGTATAGCAGCCAGTTTTCAGGTTGGGGCCGGACGGTTAAGGAGGCGATCCCTGCAAAAGGCTGGGACAGTTTGGCAGGTGTAAATGACAGGACTTCACTATGTCTTGTGTCTCTAAATCCTGTCCTAACATGTATTTTCTCATATGTCGTTTTGATACAAAACCAAAAGAATGGTGGAGGAGATAGTAAAGGAGAGAGAATTATATAGGAAAAACTCCTCTTAAAGGGGTTATCCAGTATTAAAAAAACTTTCTTCCAGAAACAGCACCCCTCCTGCCTCCAGATTGGGTGGTGTTTCGCAATCACGCCCCATTCACTTCAATGGAATTGAGCTGAAAAATCTCACCAAAACTGGAGACAAGATTCGTGCCGTTTCTAGAAGAAAGTGTCCATGTTTTACTAAGCCTGGATAGTCCCTTTAAATCCTTTAAATAGTTTTAAAAACTCCATCAAAATGGCATTTGTGAAAACTCCCGTACTCAATCAATGTTGGACAAAACTTAATTGATAATTAGTCTTAGTTGATTGAATCCAGCCTGTCTTGATTGCATAGAGTCTGATTTTATTTACTCTAATATACACCTATATATAGAACATTACCATGAGACAGGTAATCATAATAAAGTGTCTGCAAGAACGCCATCAAAGTAGCAAAGGTAATGTCACAAGAGAACTTAAAAGAGGAAATATATATATTTATATATCAATCTATAGGTACAAAACGGAGCTTGTCTGGGGGCAGAAGTGATCTTACCGAGTTCTGAAATGTTTCTTTTATTTAGAAGACTTTACAAGGTGATAAGTATATACAGTATACAGGGGGGCTCATTCTGCTTTTGTCCAACACAAACAGTAATCTTCAACTGGGAGCACTATTAGGAGCACTGCCCCTCCCCTACAGTGTCATTGATTATTAATGCTGCCAGTTTGGGACTGACACTGAGGAGGAAGGTAAGAACCTGCTGATAGTTTTCTTCAACCCTCTAATGACATATGATGTACTAGTGCCTTATGACAGGCTGGTACTCACAGTCAATGATAGACATGAGAGATGACGCTGATGTCTTCCATTAACCTCTTAAACACTGCCATCTAAAGCAATCATAGCACTTAAGTGTGTCAGTGACAGGAGTGGCCCCTGTCACTGGCCAGTAAGGACCCTTCTTGTCATTTTCCCTGACAGCCAGACATTTCTTACTTACCACTGTGTAGTCTGATCGGCGATCTGTTACTAAAGTCTGTCTCTGTTGCAAAATGTATGATATTTGATGGTTGCTGTAATATCCCCCATAGGGACTTTCTTCCTGAAACAGCACCACTCTTGTCTTGAGTCCAGGTGTGGTTTAGTTCAATGGAACTAGAGCCCCTATTACACGGGGAGACATAGAGGAGCAAACAATCGCTGTCAGCGCTTGTTTGCTCCTCATTCCCCGCTCGCTGCTGCTGCTATTACACATGGCGGCAGCAAGTGGGTGAGTGCAGAGAGGCCTCGGGGAGCTGCGGGGGGGGGGGGGGGGGGTGGCTGCCCAGGTGATCGCTAGATCATCCGGGCAGCCCATAGAGAATAGCGGTGGTCTGCTGCCGCCACTCCTATTCAATGGAGCAACATCAACAGGTCGTTGCTATCACAGTCGTTTTTTTTCAACATGTTGTAAGACAAACGACAGCAACGATCAGCCGACATCGTTCATGTCGGCTAATCGTTGCCTTTTATTACATGGGACGATTATCATCCGTAACGGCAATATCGGCCAAATACTGCCAATAATTGTTCCGTGTAATAGAGCCTTCAGTTGCAAAATCCACCCCAAACTGGAGACAGGAGTGGTGCTGTCTCTGGAAGAAAGTGGCTGGATAACCCTTTAAAAAGTGTAAAAACATTTTTTTATAAAAATAGGCATATTAAGTTCTGCTGCAAGTGTAATTATTCAAACAATTAAAATATAATGTGACTTACACAGTGAACGGCATAAGTTGATAAAACTTGTAGACACATTGAAAAGACTATACAAAAAAACAGGCTTTATTAGGTCAGTTACTTTACCAGTTGCAGCTTTGTGGTCAAAAACACTAGATTATTATGAAGAATCAATCCTTTCTGTGTGACTGTTTTCTCTTTTCCTGAATATTGTAAACGCAAAGCTCTAAAGAAGAAACTATCTCGCATAATCTGATTGGGCAAGTCAGTTAGTCCATTGTAACTACAGCTATTAGTAACCTTTGTTAGTTGTATTTCAAGGGTAGTGCATTCAGTCCATGTATAACCAGAGCAGTGGGAATGTAGGAATGACTTAAAGAACAGCTAAATAAAATAAATAAATAAAAAAAAAAATCACAAAGAATTACTGACGCTAAAGGAAGAATGAATTCATGAAACATCAATGTCAAACTTCTTTGTTATTTCAATTTCAATATGTCCATGATGCAAGCATGCCTGGTATATAGTTTAAATGACCTGGAAGTTTTCAGCAGATATCACAATACTTCTTTTGTTATGGCAAGTTGAGTGGCCTTCTGGTTGGAAATAGGGATGAACCAAGTGATAATGATAGTGAAAATTCTTCCACCTTGTTATTTTGCATTTAGCAATTACAATCAAGGGGTACTCCGGGCGGGAGGCCTTTCTTCAGTATCACTGGGGAGGGAGTGTATTAAGACAATGATGTCGACTTACCTCCATGGCTTTACCTCTGGGGTCCACATCCAGCTGCTCCAGCCCCCTTGTCTCGTGGGCAGATGGGACTTGAGACATGATGTTGGCAGGCCCGCTCAGCCATTAAGCATTCAAGTCTCAACTCCCGTCTGAGGCATGAGCGGCTGGTGACTGCTAGAGTACCCCTTTAGTGTATAGTGCTTTGTAGAGATTTTTTTGCTTTCACATGCATATTTTATAGATAATGCAATAATCTTCAATACAGTTAAGCTACTGAGTAGAGATGAGCGAGTACTAAAATGCTCGGGTGCTCAATACTCGAGACGAATATTTCCCGATGCTCGGGTGCTCGTTTCGAGTAATGAAGCCCATTGAAGTCAATGGGAAACCCAAGAATTTTTGCAGGGGACCAAAGCTCTGTACAGGGAAGGTTGCCTGAAAACCTCAGAAAATGATGGAAACAACATGGAAATGGACATAGAAACAGCAGGGGCAGCATGGGGGGCACGCCTCTGTACTGGCTAATCGCACAGTGAGGATAGGTATAGTTGAACTACAGATCCCAGCAGCCAAGAGAATGTCAGAAACAGGAAAAATTGACTACTGACAGCTGCACTACAAGTCCAAGCCAGCAGCCAAGAGTAGCAAAAAAAATATATGTTTTGAAAATTTTAAGCCCTTTAAAGGACTGTTGGGTTCTTCATGTCGGATTTCTGCCTAACCGCACACTAATTCCCTGCCTAACACTCTCTCTGACAGACAGCAGCTCTCTAATCTCTTCCAGCCTGTGTCTGACGCGACACCACGGGACCTGATTGTTATATGCCCAGGTCATCTGATCTGGCCAGCCAATCGCTGCTATCGACATGTAGGGTTCCCACGTGATGCTAGGAGCTCCCAAAGACTCTCCTGCATGATGATTGGCTGAGAAAAATCTGCCAAACATGCAGGAAGAGGAAGATGCCATTGTCTCGTCCTAGTAACGAGTGCCATCAAGTACCCTAATACTCTAATGAGTACCAAGCTCGGATGAGCATGCGCACTCATCTCTACTACTGAGCTCAATTGCTCTCACTAAATTGGACCAAAATACTCTTAGGGGGAGAGTTACCAAAGGGTGTAAGGGTGTGGCTAGGTGGGAGCAATGCACCTAGGACTTCACTGCATTAAGCGCTTTCACTAGCAGCCGGCGGTGTTGTCGTTTGGCTGATCTCCCTGAGTTCAGCAATCTGTTTCTCTTATGGCTCTACTAGGCATTGCTCCCACCTAGCCACAATCCTGCTCCACACTGATGAGGGGCAACACCCCGAAACAGCTGTATGTGGATGGTTACCTAGCCTTGGTGTATCCCTTGTCATTACATTGACTTATAGGGCCAGTTAATATGGTGGTTTTGGTGGTTTCCTAACAGGAGCTACCCCTTGGCTGGGTCCTGCCCGGAAGGATATCTGGCTACTCCTGTGTTTTGAGACTCTTTAATGAGGCTCCACTGGCTCTTCTTTTGCATATTCATGTTTCCCAGGGGGCAATGCACCTAGGACTTCACTGCATTGAGCTCTTCACTAACAGCCGGCAGTGTTGTCGTTTGGCTGGTCTCCCTGAGTTCAGCAATCTGTTTCTCTTATAACTTTATTTGTAGGCACTAAGCATTCCTGTAGATTTGACTCCTCAAGCTTGAATTCACTAGTTACATACAATTCATTTCTTGAACAGATAACCAATTTCTATTGCACCAGAGCAAGTGCAACTTCTTTTTTCTATATTTTTTGGATTTATCATGGACTTTATAAGTTAGCACCCCCTATGTGGCCAAATCTGGCAGCTATCCGCCAGTTGTAACACATATAGCAATATCCACCTGTGGTGCCTCCTTTCCTTGTTTTTGTGATTATAAATATTATTATTATTATTATTATTATTATTATTATTATCTACACAGATATTCAAGGTTGTCAGATCTATTTGATCA
The DNA here is from genome assembly GCF_027789765.1 of Dendropsophus ebraccatus. Lineage (NCBI taxonomy): Eukaryota > Metazoa > Chordata > Amphibia > Anura > Hylidae > Dendropsophus > Dendropsophus ebraccatus. Next base: position 139,222,975 of record NC_091460.1, on the reverse strand, counting down.
TCTATGGACTTTATGGACTTTTTTTTTAATCAGTCACTTTATCTATACATTTCTAGACCATGACTAGTACTTGTAGTTCTTAAACTAGTCACATCCTCTAGATTCTGCTTTGTGCACACAGATTTAGGTTGCTTCCTGTGGCATCACATTGCTGAGCACCTGCTAGTCTATATACTTATTATAATTTAGGGCACAGCCGGGTTCTCCACATGTGTGTCTTGTTCTGGATCTCTCATAGATAATTGATATTACAAAATGTCTTTTTCTTTGCCAACAGCATTTGGCATTGGAATAGTGAAATTTCATTTGGCCTCATATTTTCTTTTTATAAACATTTGTGAATACTCTTTTCATGTCGTGTTAAAAGTTCAATTGCTTCGGTACGATACAGTTATATAACATGCAGTTTACAATTTTAACCACCAATTTTTCTTTTCGGTAAAGTAACAAATGTTAAGAGTGTTCTTTATTAATATATTTCATTCTCACAAATATGTTGGGTAGAGTCTTTCGGGAGACCTTAAAATAATATTGAACTGTAAATAATAAAAGTATAGAACAGAAGATACTGCTAAACATTCTCCCTGATTAACATGAAGAATAAGGAGTGTTATATTTCTGTGAAATGTTTGCACTGTGTTCCTGTTTGGTGATTTTCAATTGAAGCAGAGAACAGGCGACAAAAAAAGATCTATTGCTGCAAACTTTAAACCATAAATATAATGTAAATTGAATCATCCCTTTGCTAGTGACTGGTATGTGTTTCTTATGTTTATTCTTTTGCATAACTTTTTTGTTTGCATTATCAATTTGTTTTATTATGAGGAGACATATCAGTAAGCATTTGTATATTGTGCACGTTTATGAATGGTAAATTAACATTAACCTTGTATAACTGGACTGAACAGACTGTTTGAGTATTCCAATCTCAACTAAAAAAGTTAGACTTGCAGGACTTGTGTTAGGAATGTGACTTTGCTATCCTCAGTCTGTGCCAGGCAGCCGAGGAAGCGCTGAGTTTCTGTCTGCGTTTTTTGCAGCTGTGTCTGTCTGAATTCTGTCCTAATTTGCCAGCCACACCCGTCTTGCCTGTCAGACTTCCAGCAGTGCAGGGGTTAGTACACTGCTGGATCTGCTCAGCTGAGCTTGGTGCTGGCATCAGGGCTGGTCCAACCAGCTGCTGCACCCAGTCTCTGATCCTGTGTAAATAGCAGCAGGCTCCTCAGTTCCCTGCTGACTATAGAGTTTACTTATCTGCTCAGCTCCCTATTCATTTACTCTGTTCTCTGTTCCTGACCTTTTGCGTCAAACCTCTATTCTCCTGCTTACTGTTTTTGTACTACGCCACCCGACTGTTGCTAACCTGGTTTGTCTGACACCTCTTATTGTGTTTGTTTGTCTGTCCATGCTATGTGTTCCACCTATCGAGAGTAGGGAACGTCTTTGTGGTTGTCCACAGTCGCCTAGGACTGTCTTGTGGCAAGTAGGCAGGGACAGAGAGCGGGGTCAGCTTAGGGCTCACTGTCTGTGTCTTGTCAGACTGCCTTTGCCACACCTGACGCTTACAACTTGTCAAATAAAATATTTTTGTAAATCCCTTTGTTAAGCAAACTTGTCTCCTTCTCCTGATGTGCCCACTCCTTACTTCCCCATTTACAGTTTGTCTAGTTTGCCAACCAACCCTCTGTTTTAAAAGCAGTAGTCTGGCTGGTATATAAATAGCTATATCTTATATATTTAGACATATTTTAATTTAATATAATTTTTATCTACCTATTTCAAAATTCTGCAGAAAACCAGCTTCAAGTGTAAAGTAATGGTGCATTCTATCAAAAGTGCATGAAACAACAGATGCAATGTTGAAATGTTGTGTCCGTTTCATTCACTTTTGATGGAATACACCATTACTTTACACTCGAAGCTGGTTTTCTGCAGAATTTTTTGCGATGTACTGAGGGGATCTCTGACCAAGGGACTTTCTTTGCAAGCACTTGCATCATCTCTGTAGATGTTCGCCTCTTCTTGGAATTTATCTATCTACAATAGAAGTGAAAGGGAAATATCGGGAAAGGGAAATAAATTTATTTGCAAAACATTCAACTTGATGAGCCTGAAAAATTTAACTAAGTAAAATTACTAGAAGTATTGTAGTGAACACCAAATTTAAATTTGGCACACTACATCTATTGCTAATCATGCTATGGTATCTGCACATCACACTTTTAAAAGAGCAGGGTCATTTGTTAACAGGTGTCCCTGCTCGCTTGCATACTTTTCTCAGCAGCTAAAATTATTAGGAAAAGCAACAATACCAGTAGAGCACCTGGCCCAGGGAATCTATGCCCGTGCCTGGAAGTAAACCAGAATGCTTTGTACATGTCTGGTTTACTCCATAATTTTGTGATGCACAGGGTCACCTCTTGAAGAGCAGGTGTGCCAGCTCATGGTACACAATCACTTTGAACATTAGCATGAGAATATAGACTTCATTTTGTGCAAATAAAAAAAAAATTGTGCGCCATATTGCTTGGTTTTAAGTTTTACTGTTTAATTAGTTTCACAGATTTTTCCTTTAAAAAACATTAAATTAATTGCTTTTATAGTGAGTGCGTGGGCGTAAGAACCACTGTAGCAGCCATATCAGCTGCTAATGGGCCTGTCGCATCAAGGTACACTGTTAGTTGCTCCTGCAATACACTGGGCCCCCTGAGCGGTCATCATTTGCATCAGCGAGCGGGTGAGTGCGGGAGGGGAGGTGGGGGGGGGGGCTGCCCGGGTGATCGCTAGATTGTAACAACTTAGTTAGAAAGTAGTGTAGACTTCAACAAAATGGAAACAATTCACTTAGGCAGCATACCAGTAGGGTAGTAAATACTAAAAGGAGATCTCTATGAGAGATCTATCTATCTACTATAAGAATTAGAACAGAAATTAGAATTATTCCATGACAACTAAGCGCCGTGAATATAGGGTGCAATGATTAATATACATTTTATTTCTGCATATATTTATTTGTTACTTTATTGTGATAAATATATTAAAAAAAGCTAACAGTTATGCTCCCTCCTTAGTCATTCCTAATTGCGTTTATGTGACAGTGGGATGTACACATTCAATAAAAATTACAACCTAAAGCTATGCTTTGATGGCTGACGCTTACTTTTATGTTTGAGCTAGTTTTCCTTCAAGCTTAACATCAAAAACCCATGTGAACATTGATAAGCATACATTTTATTGCAGTAAAGTTTAGTCAAAATGCACCAAAACCTAATAGAATGAACACAAGTTTATGAGATTTCATGGTCCAAAATACAGGCGTAAAGGCTCCAGAATAATCAAAGTAAGCAATCATCATGCAGAATGTGGAAAATTAAAGTGGTACAAATTATATTTTGTGCACTATACATTTATGCTGTAGGGAAGGTCATTGGTGAGAGAGGACAGTAATTTCGGCTGGCTTCTGTTTCAATAAAAGGCATTAGAGCCCTGATACAATCCCTTTAATCTCTTTGATATCATGGTCAGTAGTGACTCAAACATCTAAGACAGAGATAGAAGACTCCCCTGTATCTCATTTCCATAAACAGCTGAAACAGACCAAAAGCATAAAACACCTAAAAAAAACAACAACAGGGAATATGTCAGTGTAACTAACAGAAATATACAGAAGCATTGCAGTGCATCGTACAAGCAATTAATGGATAACATCTTCAAATCCTCTGGTGGGACTACAAATAGGTATAAAAAAAAGGTTTTAGAAGAACAACAAGGTTTTAACTAAAAAGGTGCTTTATTTTTGAACCACATGATGAATATTATGAAAACAAGATCCATCCAAAGGCTATGTTCACACAACGTCAAAAAAAGTGAAAAGGCGGCCGATTTTGCTATTTAAAAAGACGCCAGTTTTTCCTGCAACTTAATTGACTTCAATGCAATGCATTGAAGTCAATGGGATAACAGACGTCCAATGCACACAGTGTGTTAAATAACGGACGTTTTCTACGTGTACGTAATAATGATCATGACAATTATTTTTGGACGTCTTTTGCAAACAGCGGAGGGTTTTTTATTAGTTGTTCATACACACTTTTCTTTCACCGTTTTTACTATTAAATGCAATAGACTTTTTAATTAAGGCCAATTAGTCCACCTAAATTAGAATAATGTACAAACAGCCGTCATTGCCCAGAGGGGAGACCACACAGCTAAATGTCGTCCGTTATTTTAGACTCAAAATGATGTACATAATTTTAAACAGAGCTGAAAAAAAACGTGTGAACATAGCCACAGTGTCTTTTCTCCTGTATGGCTATGTTCACACGGTTTTTCAGCTCCGTTTAAAATTCTGTACATCATTTTGAGTTTAAAATAACGGACGTCATTTAGCATCCTGGCCTCCCCTTAGTGCAATGACTGGTGTTTGTACATTATTCTAGTTTGGTTACTAATTGGACTTTGGGTGCGGCTTAATTTAAAATTCCATTGAATTTTATAGTAAAAACGAAGAAAGAACGGAGACAAAAAAAAAAACTGTGTGTGAACTACTAATGATCATGTTCATTATTTTGACGTCCGCAGTAAAAACGTCCATTTGCCAATACACTGTGTGCATTGGACGTCCGTCCTCCCATTGACTTCAATGCATTGCCAATGCAGTCAGTTAAATCCTGGCAAAAACTGACATTTTTAAAAATATCAAAATCGACCACCTTTTCTTAATTTTTGATGTTGTGTGAACATAGCCTATATGGAACATTGGAGAGTTAAAAAAAAGTGAAGGATTTCAAAAGCATGGTATGGAAAAATTGCAGTTTTTTAGAAGGCAGAATAAAGCCACACAATCAAGACAGTTATTGATCATTTTAGTACCAAGATTGCACACGCCATCTTCAATGATAACTCCTTGGTACACTTTTAAAAAATTTTAAAAAGTGATTTTGTAAATATAAATAATATGGACAAAAAGGGAGATTTATCAAACTAGCGTAAAGTAGAATTGTTGCCCCTTGCAACCAATCAGATTCCACTTTTCATTCCTTACAGACTCTTTGAAAAATGAAAAGTGGAATCTGATTGGTTACTAGGGGCAACTAAGACAATTCTACTTTACACCAGTTTGATAAATCTCCCCCAAAGTTTCCATATGAATAGTGACATAAAAAATGCGACACAATTGCAGTTGCACAACTTTGGTCTGCACTTGTGTTGAGTGAGCACTATAATGCTTTGTTACTTGATGATGGATAATCCCTTGCTCCTGCCCAGTGACAGTGCTGTTATCTAACATGTGCAGCCACCATTGTGGCCACCATGTTTAGCAAATATTGTTCACAAATCGATCTGAATTCACTTTGAAGCGAGGCGTGGCCTCTTCGTTAGATCAATATATCATATATATATATATATATATATATATATATATATATATATATTAATCTGACGAAGAGGCCACGCCTCAAAACGCGTTATCCATGCAATAAAATTTGATTTTCACCAATCACTGCGAAAAAAGTCTATAACTAACTACTATCACAAGTTTAGGCCTTATTGCACTTACCCATGCTGCCAGACACCACAAGAGCCATCCCTACGTACGTTTCGCTATCCACGCTTCATCAGGGAACTCTCATCAGTTTAATAGTACATACTATCTGTCACATCCGCGGCCGCGGCATATACCTCTCGCCACGCCGCTGCTGCCCCATCTCCTGCTCTGTGCCGGGGTTCATCCTCCTCCAGGTCCCTGTCAGCTCGACGGGCGCGTTCCTGTCTCCTCGGGAGCACGCACGCGGGCTCTGCTGTAACTTAAAGGGTCACTGTGCCTTTAATTGACTGGTGCTCTGCTCTGAGACTCTCCTATAAATTGCAGCCCTGCCCCACCACAGGTGTTGGAGCCTCTGCATGTTTTCCTTAGTGTGTAGTCCCAGCTCTCCTGTATCCAGCCTGTGTATCCTAGCTGTATACTCCTGCTGGTGTATCCTGCTCTTGTATCCTGTCAAGCGGTTCCAGCCTATCTGCCTACTTGTCTACTGCTGCACCTCGCCACCACCACTAGCAAGCCAAGCCAGGGGTAGCGACCTGGGGGTCGCCTGCTACAGAAAATCCATGCTGCCTTGCGGCGGACTCTGGTGAAGACCAGTGGCCCCTTAGACTCCGCTCCCTGGAGCGGCTTACGTCATCGCTAGTGGTGGCACAGGGGAACCACAACTCCCAGCGTTACACTATCTGTTGTACAGCGCCAGAAAAAGTCCCCGACCCTTGTCATGGCTGTGTCTCTAGCCTGCATCTTCTGCTTCTGATACCTACTGTCTTATACATTTTGGCTGTTCCCAATGTATGGGATTTAACAATCGCTCAAATTTTTTTTTTTTTAAATAACATATATACAACTAATTAAAACTTTTTGAGAATTTGTATTTGTTGATATTTTCAGGACTCCGAATGTGATCCACTGACAAATCCTTTTATTTAACACAAAATAGTATGCAAATAAAAGCATTGTGGGCACCGATTGAGCTTCATCAAAGAATCCCTTTCCTTCTATTTTACTTTTTCAAAATGATACAGCATATCATAAAAAATGCAAACCAAACTCGGTAAGACTCAGAAAAGACAAAAAGACAATCTGCTCATGAACAAATTCTTCATTATTTTGGTAACTGAGACTCCGAGTATGAGTAAAAGGTCTTTGATCCCTATGCTTAACAGAAGGTTTAGAGCAACAGATGTTGTGGCGAAATAACGAAACGGGGAAGTGCATAATGCATCCATCCTCTGTGATCTGCTTTCTATTAGCTTCTCTCTTCTATGTAAAGAAACTTTTTATTTAGCGTACTAGTCTGAAATGTAGTTAGTGCTACTTTATTACAGTCCCGAAAAAGATCACAGATGGACTTTTACATGTCCATGTGTCTTATCCCTTCATATGATTCATCTACAAACAGATTTTTCTCATATTTGTGGTGTAAATTCCAGCACCCCCGATCATGAGATCACCTGTTATATCACATAGGCAATTTCCTACTATTTATATTAACTTAACTACAAAATATAGCTTTCTTCACTTGAACTATGAGGGAGTAGTCATTCCAAAAGCAAATGTAAAAACATAATAACTTAATGGCAAAAGTACAGTAATTCGACTTAATTTTTCTGTTAAAAAGTTTTGTGGCAAAAGGAATGTATTAATTTAGCAATTTACGAATAATACTAAATAATTACTAACATTTTGTGCCTTAATTAAAGGTATTATTCAGAAATACTATTAATGTTCAATTAAAGTATAATTAACTAATTAAATAAGAATTTTAATAAATTAGACAACATAATAAATGTCTACCTTCCTTGCTCTAATGTCTGTATTACACATTAAGCATTGCTTTAAAAAAAATAATTACGTTATTTAATCTTCTTAATGTTATTTTAATGTTAATGCCGATTTTGTGATGTCAGCAGTAATTTTTTTTATTTTACTTCCTTAAAAGAAATAGCTTAACTACATCACTAATAGAGCTGGCTATATTTCTAACATCAGTAAAATAATTGCTTTTAATATATTATTAGAGGAACTATGGAGTGAAAAAATAAAAACAGCACATAGAAACAAACCCAGGAACAAGCAAGAAGATATGAATGTTGTGCCTAAAGATAAATTATTGAAGGCAGTTATAACAATTAAATGTCAAATCAATTACATTGTTTTTAAAACTTTTGAAAATTGTAATAGTGCTGCTCACAAAAGGTAATATTGGACCTTTAAAGTGACTCTGTACCCACAATCTGTCCCTCCAAAATCACTTGTACCATCAGATAGCTGCTTTCAATCCAAGATCTGTCCTGGGGTCCGTTCGGCAGGTGATGCAGTTATTGTCCTAAAAACAACTTTTAAACCTGCAGCCCTGTGTCAAACGGCCGTGGCTTACAGTATCTGTGCCCTAACTTTGCACCACCCCTCCGACCCGCCTCCTCCCCACCCTTTTCATCATTAGGAATGCCACTGGAATATTTTCTCCTGTCTGAACATTGCACAGGTGCCTTAATGATCCAGCCCATATGCCGTGCTGACACAGGTGAGGAATAGGAGACAATCTGCCTGGAGCATTCCTAATGATGAGAAGGGAGGGGAGAAGGGACAGAGAGGATGTGCCAGCCGTTTGGCACAAGGCTGCCAGTTTAAAAGTTGTTTTTTGTTGTTAACTGCATCACCTGCCGAACGGACCCCAGGACAGATCTTGGATTAAAAGCAGCTATCTGAAGGTACAAGCGGTTTCGGGGGTTAGATTCTGGGTACAGAGTCGCTTTAAGCCCATTAAAATGATGATTAGTATTTGTGGCCGTCAAGACAGACTTTTTTTTTTACAGCCATCCAGGAAGATGGCCACAAAATCTCTTTTTGCGAACATAGCCTAATTATATAGTTTCAGTGCAGACTCCTCTGCTATTAAGAATATCTTTATAAAATTCAGCACTTTGTAGCTTTTAAAATTTGAACAGCTGCTTCTAGCAAATTATTTAAAGTTAATTTATAAGTAGAAATGTCAGTGGACTTTATCTAATAAGAGCTTGTTAGGGCTTGACATATAATGCAAAAAATTTATACTTAATCATACTACGGAACCATTGTCTGTGCAGTTGTATCCAGCAAAATACTCAGGCCTGGGTTACTACAGCCATAGCCGAAGCATTAACCCCTCCATGTTATACGGCTTTATACATTCCTGCTGCACATGCCCCATGCAGCAGGAACATATATAAGTGTTCCAGACTTTGAAGTGATTTTAATTGTGCAGAACCATTTCAATGTTTAATGTAGTGTTTAATTAAGGAACTGTCACTAACTGATAGGGACCCCCGCAGCATCATAAATAGGGAAACACCAGGGTGGCTCCTTTTTTGTGAAAGTCTAACTCTGCCTTGGTAAACCCTTGTCACGGCGCAACACCTGCAACCGAGAAACTTTGACACAAAAGGGGCTACCCTGGAGTTTCCCTATTTATGTTCCAATTCTCACAACCAAGTGGGACTTAAGGGGTTGCCTATCAGGGTGGTTTAGTGCTCTCCCCATCTGGAGGCACCCCTTGGCAACAGGCTAGGAAAATCTGTCTATTCCCGTGTTTTGAGGCTGCCAACCGAAGCTTCATGGACTTCTTTTTTGCATATTTACATTTTAAAAAAAAAAGATACCCCAACCAACCCAATGATACCCCAACCTTCAGTCATGAAGGGGTTAATAATGCCCTTTGTGCATATCTTAAAGGGTACTTATCATTCTCTTTGTGCGGGAAGGTGATGTTTTGAAGATCCAGCAGTCATGAAAGGGTATCCTGTCACACAACCAGAATTATAGGTACTCTTTTATTATTTGTTTCACAACTAATCTTCCGTTTTTCACTTTTATTTTAGTTTTACACAATACAGATTGTAGAAAAAAAATTTTTTTGGATCAATCTTGAAACCACTGTTACGTTTTTTTGTTTTTATCATAGACATTGATGACATTGGTAACATTGAAATGATTATCAATAAATTTCTGGACTAGGATGATAAAGTGACTTGATATCAATCAATGGGATAGAATCATTGGTGCAAAGAGAATTTTTTTCCCCTTTGCCCATTGATTAAGATCTTTCATGGATTCTGTTCAATAATTATATGTCATATATATGTCATACTAGTGGATACCCCATCTCAACATGGTGGTAGTAATAGAAAATGAATTTTGTGGTCTGGCTGGTGTCTATATAGCAATAGAGGAGAAATAAGGGCAGGGGGCTTTTTTGCCAAAGTGAGGGGGAAGATAAAAGAAATAACATGCACTTTCCTTCCTGGCTCCAGTGCTGTTGCCATATATCATAGCTCTGGTCCCCCAGTCGCTTCCAGGAAACCACTTGGGGACTGGAGCTGCGGTATACGGGCATCAAGGCTGAAGCAAGACAGGTAAGTGCACATTATCTGTTTCATCCCCCACCCCTCCCCAGCACATTGGCAATCAAAGTCCTTGGCAGGGCTAAACTCTATAGACTAGAAGATAAACATGTAAATTGTGACCAAATTTCAGACCTGTATGTTGTGTTTAGAGATGAGCCAAACGGGTTCGGGTTCTAGTCCATCCGAACCCGAATGTTCGGCATTTGATTAGCGGGGGCTGCTGAAGTTGGATAAAGCTCTAAGGTTGTCTGGAAAACATGGATACAGCCAATGACTATATGCATGTTTTCCACATAGCCTTAGGGCTTTATCCAACTTCAGAAGCCACCGCTAATCAAATGCCGAAAGTTCGGGTTCGGATGGACTCCAGCATGCTCGAGGTTCGCTCATCTCTAGCTGTGTTTAGAAAAGTTTTCGCCTTACTACTTATTGAGCAGTAATAGGCTATGTTCACACATGCATAGCAACAGACACTGTTAAAGAGCCAGCCGCCGGGATGCACTCAGCCCATTCCTGCAGCCGATACCTCTGCATCTGCTGCAGGAATGTTCTTTTTTCACAATTGATTTGCGGGCACACCCAAATTCACTTCAATGCAATGTGCGGCCGCCGCTGCACATTGCGTTGTGTGAACAGCTGATGTTTCCGGACACTGTTCATTGAACAGTGTCCGGAAATAGTTGACAGCCACATTATTCTAATGCCCGTTCTAAAGATCGGGCGTTAGAATAACTATGTATGAACACAGCAGGCGGCATTGCATTGACTTCAATGCAATGCCGCCCTTGCAGTAAAGAACGGACGCTGAGGCCATTGAAAAAAACAAACGATGTGTAAACCTAGCCATAAAGTGACATCATTACATCCCAGAGTTATTGGCATGAGTTTTGATATGTTATATATAACTACAATATGTCTTGTATGCATAACGTTATACTATTCTTTGCTGTGCAGCTGGCTTGTGCTGTTTATAATTAGACATGCTGAAAGATATTGTATTCTGCATCATATTCTTTTCTTGGGTGTCCATTCTCTTCTCTGTTGGGATTCATTTACTTTTTTCCCCAAAAAATCCAAAATGAACCCCTGAGCTAGTGAGATCGAGTCTTTGCCTTTGTAGAAGACTTAAGGTAAGTTCCATACGGTGCTAGCTAAAAATAATCTAGCATACCGTGTGTTATACTTTTTATTAAAACTTTAATAAGTGTTCTTTTAATACAAAGAGAAAAATAACTTGTAGATGACAGACCAAAATAGAATAGCATAGACAAGCAGCTATTTAAGGATGAAATTGCAAAAATGAGAAAAAAAATAATGTAATTACAACAGATTGTGAAATTCATTTGCAAATGACATTGATTTGTACAGCAAAGTATGAAGTTTGCAGTTATATTGGATAGAAATAGAAATGGAAAGAAAAAGTCAGAAACATTAGCAAGAAAGTAGTGGTGAGAATACATCATTCTGATATCTCAACTTGCCGTGGAACAGATTGTTGTATTAGATAAACTATAATAAAAAAATATTATTCCTTAGAGATAAAAACCGAAACACCTCAGTGTTTACCATGAAAGTTTTGTGTATTTATCGGAAAAAGAGGCAGAAGCATTTAATAAAACCAAAAATCGGAACTACTGTATCAAGTGGGTGGCAATATTAACCCCCTCCCGCTGCTGCATAGTAAATTAATGTTGCTGCAGCCTATGTCTGAGGCTGCAGCGACATTTACGATCGAGGATAACACAGGCGCAGGAGCTGCGCCTTTATCATCTGCGGCGGGTCCCGGCTATCAGTGATAGCCAGGGACCCACGGCAACTCTCAGCCCCAGAGCCGTGCTGAGAGTCAACCACATAGATACCGCGGTCAGCTTGACCGCAGCATCTATAGGGCTTCTGACAGAGAATTCTTCCTCTACAGTGTTCAGTGTCCATCAGGGCTCTGTAAAGTGATTGCAGAGCTCGGATGGTAGCCATGGAAATTGGAAGCCCGTTTTGGAGGCCGGAGGGGGGAGGGAGGGAAGCAGGGCACGCGCTGTGCGCGTGACCGTGCACTTGGCCCCCTCCCCTCTCTCCCCTGCCACTGTCACAAGATTGTAACAGTGGCATGGGACAGATGAGAGGGGGAAGACATAGGGATATCAGCTTTGGGATCATTATGATCTAATAAGCTGATGTCCAAAAACAACCTGGGCATTGATGTATCAATGATCCCAGGTCATGAAAGGGTTAAAGGTAGAATTGATGGCTTCTGTTGGATCGGTCAATTCCACAATTCTTAGGCTATGTTCACAATATGCTTATTTAAAGTTTCACAGTCTTCATTTGTGTTTAGCTATAGACACAATTAGATTGAGGTCATGTTCACAAAACCTTGAAATCATGGATGTTTATTTTGGACTGCCGTTATTTAATGCTAAAAGACGTCTGTCTTTTGATAATGAGAGCCCCAAATAATCAGCGTGGACATCATTTGTGGCCTTCATTATCAAATGGCGGCCGTCCAAAAAAGCGGGTCATACAACAGTTTCCGTTTTAGGATCCATTTAACATAAATGTTTTTGCCCTACATTAGGAGGAAGATGCATTAAAGCGACTCTGTACCCATGTGCTGTGGTAACACAGGTGGTGAATAGACAATCTGCCTGGAGCATTCCTAATGATGAGGAGGGCGGGGAGAAGGGACAGAGAGGTGGTGCAAAGTTAGGGCACAGATACACCCACAGAGCTGCAATTTTAAAAGTAATTTTTTATGACAATAACTGCATCACCTGCCAAACAGACCGCAGGACAGATCTTGGATTAAAAGCAGCTATCCAAAGTACAAGTAGTTTGGGGGGTCAGATTGTGGGTATAGAGTCGCTTTAAGCTTTGTGGATAGCAGAAAACTGCAAAAAGTCCCCATTTTTTGCACAAGGCCCCCAGGAACATCATTGCACACGGAAGGATTCATTGTGCCAAAATTAGACATGTATTAGGCTAAAAATGTACACCTGCTCAGAGCTCGGGTAGACTTTTTTGGCCTGCTGCATAGCAGCCTCTGATACACTGGATTTATCAAGAGGTGAGCATCTCTTGATAAGTCCAATGGTACAAAATCTGGGAAATGTAAAATAAATGTGCTGCAAAAAAAGTTGCCTGTTGATGCATCTGTGTACACATATATGTAGCGTGAACCCAGTCTTAAAGGGGTATTCCAGCACTGATAAAAAAAAACAAAAAAAAAACAGTTTTTACCATCCTTTCTGAGTCTGTCTCCATTTAAATTTCCTGCTGTTTGCAGGTCCCTGAAGCTCCAGTTGGTGGCTTCATTTTTTTCTTTACTTCCTGGTTTGGGCTTTCCCATGATGCACTTTGTCTCCTGTGATGTCTAACTGACTCTGTAGAACTGTTAAATGGCTTACATCTTGTTCAGCCAATCAGAGCTGAGAAACTTGAGTCATCTGACAAAGAAAGACTGGCCTAACAGAGCTTAGACCCGCCTCCCTCTTGATGATGTCATTGTCACAAAACGGCTGCCATAGAGCAGCCTGGGGTCAACAGTCATTAGGTAAGAATTTACTTCACTTCCTGTTGGGGCATTGAGGGGGGGGGAAGATGGGGAAGGGGGGGGCAGATAGGTGATTGAAGCATATTATAGTTATATAACTTTGTAAAGTGTTTCAATTACTGGGAAAAAGCTTTTCAGCGGAGTACCCATTTAAGGGGGGAGAATGGAGTAAAATGTAAATGTAAGACTAATGTATACACAGTAAGGCTATGTTCACACTGCGTATATGTCCGGCCGCATATTTTCGCGGCCGGACATATACGCGATAAACTCCGGCCGGAGAATTACGCTACTTGCGGCCGGCTACGTACGGACCGCGAACTTACGCCCGAAGTCTACTTACGCTTCCCGAGTGCCCTACGTAGCGATCTGATAGCGGTCTTTTACTTGGAAAGCTTTGCCTAGCCCCGGACACCCCACAGAACCTTTTGGATCGGCACAAAAAGCTGCAAAAATGAAGAAATCACCACTATGTACGGGACCGCATGTAACGCTACGGGCGTAAGTTACGGCATTTTCGTACGCAAACAATGGTCTGGTTCATTTTTTACACCGCCGCGTACGATCCGGGCGTAAGTTTGTACGTAGTGTGAACTGTGCAGCCGTACTTCATATACTTTCTATTATACGCAAACTACGTAAGTCTCCGGCCGCTTATTCACAGAACGCGCTTCGGCCGGAAACTTACGTAGTGTGAACATAGCCTAAAGGTTTTAAAGAGGTATTCTCATTCTCAAAGTTATACTTATAGGGGGTGTCAAGTAAAAAAAATTGCTGATAGATTTATTTTGCATACTTGCCTCATTGTCCTGATATTCTGATATTCCTTTGGGTTTGTTCCTGTGACATTTGGGGTTGCAGGGCCATTTCGTGGTCCCCCTTCCCTGCTTGCGCTCGCGGGGTTGGCGCCCACTGACCGACACAGTGTTTTTTGGTTAGGGACTGATGTGTATCAGAGACCTGCACGCGGTACATGAGGCAATATGGTTTAATCAAATTATATACTAACTTCTGATGTGGTTTTTAATGTGTCTAAACAAGCTTTCGTGTCAACCATGGGTGCGATGTGCAGCCATTTCTGTCTCTCCAGGCTTGTGCTCACAGAGAATACTGTGTCACGTCTTAACTTCCTTGTGAAATATATATCCAGCACCTAAATTATGGTTTCCTCATACTCTGATGATATTACAACAATCCCTCTTATTTTTTCGATCATTATACTTCTGCCCTTGTAACAACTTTCAAATAAATTGCATGACTTCCATGAGAGTACAATTCGGCATTTGCACAGTTATTATGTATTTGCACGACCTAGAAGGGTCAACCCAGCTCCGGTATACATTGCACAACTCTACTTATCTCAGTAGTAGTGGTTTTCCTTTCTTGGGTGACTGCTCCGCTCTACATTCCCCATATCAGAAGCTTCCTTTTGCACTTCACAGACACTTTTGATGTGTGCCTGGGCGGCACTGGTGACGGCTGTACCTCCATTAAACATGTCTTAGATTTTTTTTTTCTTTTTAAATAGTGTATCTAACCTCCACTGCTGGTTTCCTAACACAGTGAAAACAGTTATAGTCGGTTGTTGAGACTGATATATTTATGGTAACACTCTCTTGTAATGTTTGTAAATTGACTTCCCGCATTTAGACAATACATATTACTTTTCTCCTTGGTCGTGTCTTCCTTCATTCCGATATCATCTCCCAGGTATTACATAGCTCATGTTATGTACATCAACACACCAGCATGTGGCTTAGAAAAGCTTTTCATGAACAGAAAACACAGCTGAACATGCCATTCCCAACCAGCATAGGCATATGAAATCCTGCAGTTCCTATAAAATCACTTAATCCTTTACACAGAGAATAGCATATTGACGGACAGCGTACACAACATTTCCCTTTGTTTATTTATTTTTAATTTTTAATTTACAGTAAGTAAAGGGGTAGTCTTATCAAGGTAAATATTTTTGAAAATACATTCATTGGCTATGTTCACACGTTTTTTCAGCTCTGTTTAAAATGACGCCCGTCATTTTGAGTCTAAAATAACGGACGTCATTTAGCAGCCTGGCCTCCCCTTAGTGCAATGACTGGTGTTTGTACATTATACTAGTTTGGGGTTACTAACTGCCCTTTGGATGCGGCTTAATTGAAAAGTCCATTGAATTTAATAGTAAAAACGGAGAAAGAACGTTGACAAAAGAAAAACTGTGTGTGAACAACTAATAAAAAACGCCCGCTGTTTGCAAAAGACGTCTGAAAATAATGATCATGTTCATTATTTTGACGTCCGTGACAAAAACATCAGTTATTCAATACAATATGTGCATTAGACGTCCGTCTTTCCATTGACTCCAATGCATTGCCACTGCAGTCAGTTAAGTTGCTGCAAAAACGGTCGTTTTTAAAATATCAAAATCGTCCGCCTTTTCTTTATTTTTGACATTGTGTAAACATAGCCATAATATGTAATATATAATATTTACATGTACGTTATATCTATATATTCAAAAGCTATACCACTGCTTTTATAGCAGAGTGGTGGTCTGTAACCTAGACAACAAGCTGTTAACAACAGGAGGAAAAGAGCAGCATATCAGGAGAAGGAGGCAAGTTAACTAAAATTGATGTATTTGCAAAAAAAATTATCTTGACTAGTCTTACAAGTATATTATTTGAGATGGGAATATCCCTTTAATCTAAAATAAACTCTGTTAGCTTTACTACAATACAATACAATCTAGTATTTAAAAATAATGCACCCAGAAAGAAATGTCAGATTGCTACAAAACCTGGCAGGCTCTTATGGTGCATTTACACAGGCAGATTTATCTGACAGATTTTGGAAGCCAAAATCAGGAATGGATTTGAAAAAAGGAGAAATCTCAGGCTTTCCTTTATGACACGTTCACTGTTTATGGTCTGTTTCTGGCTTTGGCCTCAAAAACTGTCAGATAAATCTGCCTGTGTAAACGCACCATAAGACGTGCAAATGATTACAGGTGTGCTCTGATTAGACATTGGGTCATATCACAAAAACAGAATAGCTTCTAACACAGATATTAAAGATTACTATTAGTGATGAGTGGATCTTGTGGCATGGTGGGGCTGTAAGAAGCAGTTCTATGCCTCTGGAGTGGGAATTGGAGTTCAGGTGAAGCTCCTGGTCCAGATACTCCACTCCAGCCCTAGAGCTAATGAGGCTCTAAAACCACCTGGTGGAGCTCTATTAGAGACTCCAGAGCTTTCCAGGTGATAGCTCCCAGGGTGGGAGAACAGGCAGCACTAGGCCTGTGGGAGCTGCAGACAAGAAGTCTGGGTGAGACCAGTGGAGCTGGTGATATTGAGCATTAGGCTCATAAGTGACAGCTAGGTAAGCTGTGGTGTTAGTCAGTGGCTAGACGGCCTAGGTTTTATTTTATTGGCAGTGTTGCCTATGTCTTGTGTTTTTTGAACGGATAAATAAAGCTGACTGAGGTCAGTATAAAGCATACAGCGCTGAGTGGACTGCAATTTGTGATGTGCCAACCATCTTGACCCAGGAGATGGCGATCCCAGCAAGTGAGTAACCCCCAGATTGTCATAATCTATGGATGTTTGAGTTTGACTGGTTCGTTCAGACCTGGAAAACAAAAAGTTTAACCACCAAAACTTTTAGCCTGAACCTGATCCCTATTGAATTCTATGAGGACCTGAACTTTTGCCCACCCTTTTAAAAGGGTGTAGGAAGGAGTAAAAGGATGAAAATGCTACCAAAATGAGGGTAGGAAGGAAATTGCCCTGGGGTAAGGAAAGTATGTAAAGTAATAACATTAAGTAAATATAAAAATAAAAAAAATAAAAAAAAATAAATAAAATGAACATATTTTCCGGCGTATAGGACAACTTTTTAACCCAGAAAAGTCGGGGGTAGTCTTATATGCCGGGTATGGTCTCCCCATATGGTGTTGGGGCTCAAAAATGGCCCCATCCCCATCGTATGGGGCGACCACTATAAAAAACAAACAAACATTTAACTCACCTAGGGCCCGTTCCCCACCTCCGCGTGCCTCCGGTACCTTTCCCGGGGCAGGTAGTGTGATGTGCACTACCTGCGCCGGAGACGGAGATCGCTGAACCTCTCCCAGGTAGCTGAGCGTCACAACGGAGAGGCTCGGAGACGCTCGGCTGGCAGGAAAGCTTCGGGAGAATTAGAGAGGCGCCGGAAGTTCCCGAAGACTCTCTCATTCTCCCGAAGCTCTCCCGGCAGCCGAGTGTCTCCGAGTGTCTCCGAGCCTCTTCGATGAGAAACTTGGCTGCCTGGGAAAGGTTTGGTGATCTCCGTCTCCAGCGCGGGAGGCTGGGAACGGGCCCTAGGTGAATTAATTTTTTTTTTATTATTTAGCTGCAGTTAACCCCTTCCTGCAGGGCTGCAGTCAGGCAGGGGTTAACATTTTACGGCGTATAAGGCAAACCCCTGACCATATGCTGAAAAGTCAGGGGTCATCTTATACGCCCAGTCGCCTTATACGCCGAAACATATGGTAACTGAATAAATGTCTCCTCTGGCTCCTCTGCATCATCACAGCCACACTTCACTGCTGCCCATGAGCTGCTCTGGATGTGACCCTGTTATAAGCACAAATCCTCCTTGATGCCCTTATACACCACCAAAACCGTCCCCTGGCTTAAATGAGATGGGAATGGGTGGACCGACAACTGGGAGAATGGACTTTCTTCCCCCTCTTCTGCTTCCACCTGTGCCACCATGACATCTTCTATCATAGCCTGTGTTTTTTCCAGCTGGCATAGAATGGGGATGGTAGTGCTGATGATGGTGTCTTCAGCGCTTACCAGATTTGTAGGGGGGGATTTATCAAGCAAAGCTTCAACGGAACAGGGATGAAGACTCTGGGTCTGCTGAATTTATCATTTTTTGCACTGAAAAATGATAAGGAAACCTTTGCCAAATCTGAGCTGGTGTAGGTTTCACTCTGAGAGCCTCTACATAAAACATAAAATGCCGGACTTGTGTCCCCCATAGTATCTCAACACAACACAAATGTCCTGCAAGGTGGCCTACTCCTTCGGTGTGACGTGTTCTTGTTCTGCATTTTGACACACCTGTGTGTGCCGCATTTGAGACTTGACTATGGCCTACTGCTGCTTGAAGACTTTTTGCAGAGTATGCAAAGAGAAGTTTCAGCATGTGGGTACTGAAAGCTGTACTGAACACTACATACAGCCATGTTCACACGCCGGAACTGCAAAGATCATCCCAGCTGGTACATCAGTACCACAATACACCTCCTCTCCAAGTATGGGTCAGCTACGCGCAGGTTAACCTAGAGTTAACAGTTGCAGCCCCACCCCCCAGCTGATGGGTGGTGCTGGGACACAATGGACATCTATATATATTTTTTAGTAGAATCCATTGATGTATATGACACTTGATAAAGAGACCAGACCGGTCTCGAAAAGTGTTGTGTCTGAATAATAATAAATGTGGTTATTTATTCTTACCTTATGGTAAATATCTTTTCTTCCATTGGATCTGCGCCCAGCTGACCCATACTTGGAGAGGAGGTGTATTGTCGTATGCTTGTTCCTTTGAGGATCATATGGGAGTGGCAGCGGTCCTGTTTGCATGCTTACTCAAGAGTTGTGCCTAGCAGTTAGCACAACTCCACTAGGTGAGAACCTCCATTACTGACTCACCATTTTTACCTGTCAGAATTATGCTATGGAGCGCTGTCTTTTGTTGGTACTTCAGTACCGGCCGGATGATCATTCCTGCCGCAGAGTTCTGATGCGGGCCCATCCGTGCGCGTCCGCATCAGAACTCCTCACAGCACACTATGAAGCTTGTGGCCACAGCCGCTTACTTCATAGTGTGCATCATTTTTATTTATTGCTCCTCTCACCAATATCAAAAATCTATGTATGTGTGTGTTTATAAATATAATAATAAAAGGGACACTTGCTAATGTTACTATATAGCTACCACCAGGTTGCTACATCAGCAAAGACTGTATCCAATAAAACATAGAAAATGTAAATACACGTTTTAAATACTAAAGGTATTATTTATATACTGTACTACATGTATTCTGTGGGGTCGCACACAATTTGTATTAAATGACTACAGAAAAAAGTAGCTGTTAAAATATGTTTACCTTGGCACATTTGAACAGAAGCTTTGATATAAGCTTGATGCTGTAAATTATTCACATTTATACATTTGCCACATAGAATTTTTAAGGAATAAAAATGCGAATTCTTCTTTGCTGAAACATTTAAAATAGCTTTATTAAATAGCATTTGAAGCATCAGTTGCCTTTGAAGTCGTATCTGAGCTCAGTAGACTCATCCGACCAATAATTCCTATTCTCTTGCAATTGTAAACATCTGCAGAAGTAAATCCTACATCCAAACACACATTTAAAGCCAATGTGCTGAAAAGAAGCTTTTTGTTAGTGTACAAGAGATTTTACAGCCAAGAATTCAATAATGCCTCAAACAAATCTGCTTACACAATATACTTTTAATTCCTTCATTATGCAGATGACTCATGACATTTGCTGATGTACAGAAAAGAATATTTGCCTCATTTATACAGAAAATGGATCATGTAGAGAAACACACACATACGTACATACACACACATACATACATACATACATACATACATACATTCAAACACATACACACACTTATATACACACACACATACATACATACATTCAAACACATACACACACACACATACTTATATACACACACATACATACATACATACATACATACACACATACATACTAGAGATGAGCGAACCGGGTTCGGGTTCGAGTCGATCGGAACTTGAACGATCGGCATTTGATTAGCTGGGGCTGCTGAATTTGGATAAAGCTCTAAGGTTGTCTGGAAAACATGGATACAGCCAATGACTATATCCATGTTTTCCACATAGCCTTAGGGCTTTATCCAACTTCAGCAGCCACCGCTAATCACATGCCGAACGATCGGGTTCGGATTGACTCTAGCATGCTCGAGGTGCACTCATCTCTAATACATAAAAACACACACATACACATACACACACTCACACAATCATACATACACATTCATATACACACAAACATACACACACATACATACATACATTCATACACACACATACATAACACACATACATATACACACACATAATGGCTGTTTTGTCAATTAATGTGAATGGTTTTGTGTTTTTTTTTTTTTTTTTACTGATTATAGATATACTGTATATTAAAGCAGCTGTACCATCAGGTACATCGCTGCCCCTCCCTTAAACTATCAGAGCCGGCGCAGGGATGCCGGTCCTTTTTTTGAAATGCCGCCTGGTTCCCACACTTGGCGATGGTCTTTTCCTGAGCACCGACCTGGAGCACTGGGGAAGACCTGCCGCCCCCTCATGGTGACAAAACCCCCTCCCCTCTGTGAATTGGAGAGGGGGGCAGCTTCTCCAGAATGATTGACAGCAAAGGCTGGCCTGAAGATACAGTGGCGGCCAGAGAGCAGGGGGAGCTATGATTGTGCGGGGCAGACTGGAATAAAGAAGCTTTTTACCAAAGACGCCGGAGAACAGAGCATTACAAAGTTCCAAAAACATGTATGTGATGCTCTCAGGGCCAATTCAAGTTATTTATTTTTACCATTGTTATGGCTTCTGTATCATATACTTAATTACATAGATTTTTAGCTTTCTAGAGTTTGTGTTTTATAGAGCTTTTAGGTAGTGTGTTGCTCCTTTTCATTTTTACTTGATGGCAAATGACAGCCGTTATTTTAAAACTATGGCCATTAAAATACAAATAATGGCCATTATTTGCTGTTAGATGATGGTCGACCAATAAAAACTGCTGTAATTTTGAATGTGTGAACATAGCCTAAATCTTTCTTATTCTTAATATATACTGTAAATGAGGTGGATTAGTGCACCGGCAATGATCCTCATTGCCCATCTGCTCGCTGGCTCCTGCAGCATGAGATTTTATAATTATTCATCAGACCTTACAAATAAAGGTATGGCCACACACTCCTTACCCTGCCTTGTTAGCATCTACCAGCAGGTTAGAATCTAACCTGCATGTACGTCCCTACTTCACAGGAGACATTGGGGAGGAAGATATGTCTCCTATATTTCTCTTTGGCGCTGTTCTGGTGCAGTTAGTCATGTGCTGTACAGTCCGGTGAGACCATTAGAAGCACCTCCCCGCCTCCATAGCACCGTTCTGCTCCTGGCCCACCCGCCCCTTTCTAATGATAACGAACGGAGCGGACCAGCTAGGGAAAGGCCGGATCGGCCATATGGGGTGGGCAGTACTCTAACTAGAGATGATCGAACATCAGAATTTTGCAGGTTCGATCGAACTCTGACGTTCTCGAACCTGCAGCATTTGATTCCCGATGCCTTTCTGGTCCGTGGGGAAGGTGGAGCAAGCCCGGGTACCGCCTGGAATTCGGGGATTCAGCCTATGTAATAGGCTGAATCCTGGAATTCCAGGCGGTACCCGGGTTTGCTCCACCTTCCCCACAGACCGGGAAGGTATCGGGAATGAAATGCTGCAGGTTCGAGAACCTTTCGAACCTGCAAAATCACCAATGTTCGATCATCTCTACTCCTAACGCTCTCATCAGACTGTGGAGCTAAAGACTAACTGCACTGGACTGGCAAGAGACATACCTTCCTCCTTTGCATCTCCTGTGCAGTAGGGGCTAGAGATGAGCGAACCTTGAGCATGCTCCATCCGAACCCGAACTTTCGGCATTTGATTAGAGGTGGCTGCTGAAGTTGGATAAAGCCCTAAGGCTATGTGGAAAACATGGATATAGTCATTGGCTGTATCCATGTTTTCCAAACAACCTTAGAGCTTTATCCAACTTCAGCAGCCCCCGCTAATCAAATGCCGATCATTCGGGTTCGGATGAACTCGAACCCGAACCCGGTTCGCTCATCTCTAGTAGGGACATATCAACAGGATGATAGGTCAATTCCCAATTACATTAAAGGTGAACTATCGACTTATTGACTTATCAGTGATTCCCTATTCTATGATTATTTGAAAAAAAAAAATTTGATGTTTTTACAAGCAAATCCAATTTCAAGCCTTACTATAAAAATGTTGTAACGCCACCCTAAACCATAGATACATTATATATTAGTGCTAGGAGAATGAGCATATAACGTTAATAGTTTTAGCTGCAAGTCAAATGTACAGTAATATGTCTTACAGGATATTAACGTTCAGAAAAAATATAGCAGACGGGTTGTGGAGCTTTCAGCAATGTAAAACTCAGTCCACAAAAAAAAAAAAAAAACAAAACATGTAAAGTTTATTTTCAAATATTTCCATCTGTTAGAAACTTTAAATGTTGATGTATGTCCCTGCGGTTTCCGCTTTAACACCTCCTCACACCTGATGCATTACATATGTCCCTCAGGCTACCCTCAGTTGTGAGAGAATGTGAGATCTGTCTTGCTTTAGGGAAAATACAGTGATATTTACTGAAAATTTAAACAGCAAAGCAGATTGTGAAACCCCAGGCTAGACATCATGTAGAGCCATGCAGTTATCTTTAGGGCATTTTTATTCTACTTCACTTCATAAGTAGGATAAGGTAAGCATACTTTATGAGCAAATATTGCTCGATGCAAGCCTATTGGCACCACATATTTATTTACCTATGTATTTGTTTAGATTGTTATTTATACATTTATTTTTTAGGAAAACATTTGAACCCTAGCAAAGCGAGAAACAAAATAAACACTGGTGTGCATGGTATTTGAGATTTGATGTATTTGTATTCTCCTGTAGCATGGGATGTTATTTGATTTGATATGTAACAAGCAATAACAACAAGAGCTACTATAAAGGTAGAAGACATTTTGATTGTACTGTAATAGTCTGTAACATGTATCTCTCTATTGCAACGGATCCCAATCACGGTGTCTTAAGAAGCTGCCAAGGTTATCACGACATTCCAATGGGTACGCTCCCTTTAAAGTGTACTGCCTGTTGTTATAACTTTCAATATTTAAATCAACAGTGGATGTGAAATAAAACAAGTTTGCAATTTACATTCATTATTTTATTTTTTAGTTATCATGGCAAACACGGCACTTCCTGTGTGCTGTTTTTTTCTTATTTAAAAACAGGAAGTCCCGTGTTTCCCAGGTCATCTGCATTTACAGAGAAGGTGGTCATGTGATTGATGGACACATTGAGCCGTGACTTTCTGTACTGGCCAGAATTCCAGTGTTTAGTCAGTTTTTTTTTTTTTTTTTCAAATCGGCATAAGACTAAAAAGCTTCAGGAGCCTGGACCTGGATATCTGGTAAGTACAGCTTTGTTTTACAGCATGATAATAACAACAACGAAATAATTAATGTATATTGCAAACTTACTTATTTTCACATCTGCTGTTGATTTAGATTTTGAAAGTTATAATGGCAGAGACACTTTAAGCCTCCCTAGAAGCTGAGGCCACACAGCTTTTAGGGATGCCCTGCTTACTCTAATCTTCAGCCTGCTCTGTAAGGCTATGTTCAAACAACGTCAAAAAAAGAGAAAAGGCATCCACTTATTCTATTTAAAAAGACGGCCTTTTTTAAAAAAACGACCTTGCAATGAATTGAAGTCATAGGGATGACAATGAATGCACACAATGTATAAAATGATGGACGTTGTCTGCAAAGGCGCCAAATAATGATCATGTAAATTATTCCTGGACGTCCATTGCTAACAGCAGATGTTGTTTTTTTGTTTTTCATGCACAGTTTTTCTTTTTTTCACCATCCTTTCAGTGTCTTTACTATTAAATTCAATGGACTTTTCAATTAAAGACACATCCAAAGGGCAATTAGTCCACCTGACCTAGAATAATGAACCAACAGCCGTCATTGTACTGACAGGCAGCCAGACAGCTAAATGCTGTCTGTCATTTTAGACTCAAAATAACAGACGTCATTTTAAACAGAGCTGAAAAAACGTTGTGTGAACATGGCCTAATGCAGATGCAGGGTTAATGGACTGAATATCAAAGGGAACAGAATAGTGGAGTGGGAGCTATCAAACTCCCAATCTTCCATTTATTCCCATAGGCTGTGGGCAACCCACATAAACATACAGTACCTACCTACACATGCGCATGACATTAAACTGCAAAATTACTTGTTTGGGATCTATAGGTAGTAAAAAGGAAAACTGAAAAAGCGTGGAGATAGATCTATAGAGATGAAATCGTCATGGTGGTCTGGAGCCAGATGGAGAAAAAAAGGTAGAGTGACAGCCTTAGACCAAAGAAGATGTCACCTGTAAGTCACTGAATGATGCTTTTTGTATTTTGTAGAACATTATATGGTAGGGGTGCCGTAAGGTAAGAGCTGTTTCCAAGGGGTGATCCAAGGTGAAACAGGTTGGGAAACAATGCTCGAATGGCTTATTAAAGAATAAAATGTTACAATGTTATCTCAACATGATATTTTTTTTCTGTAGTTTAAACAAAACATATTATAAGGCTATAACCGATACATTTTGTACATTTTCTAATACATAAGCATGAAATACATTTTCAGTAGTTTTGCTGTTCAGAATTAAGGTAGAAACAAAGGATCCCCATAGACAACATTAACATACAGAGCTCCATCAGATTGTTCTTGCAGAGGGGTGAGCAGATTTCCTTTGCATATGGGATTAAATGAATAATTAACTACACATTCAATGGATAACTTATTTTGTTAGAAAGTCTTTGGGAAATAGTTATCTGATCGAGAGCGTGCACGTTAAACTTTATAAAATGTTACATATTCAGGTTTTCACCAATATATTGTAAATGCCGGATTACCTGCACATAAATGTTCGGAAAGGGGTATCTAGAAGTATGGGTGAAAAGATTCAAAGAATAACTTTTTATCTGGTATATACTAAAAGCAGTGATGGACACAGTCTCTCCCATAATACACTTGTGTTGCTTGGTGGCCGCTTTCTCCGCCGGCGATGCCTGCTGGGTTTGGGGGGGGGGGGGGGGGGGGGGGGGGGCCCTTACTGTTTGGTCCTGTGACAGTGGGGTTGCAGAGCCATTCCATGGCCTCCCTTCCCTGTTTGCGCTTGCTTTGCGGGGTTGGCTGTCTCTGACCGACAGTGTTGATTTAGTGTAGGGACTCATGTTGGCCAGGGGACCTGCACGTGGTACATGGGGCAATATGGTTTGATCAAATTATATACCAACATCCTGGCGTTGGTTTTTAAATGTTGCCGAAAGGCATTAGTGTCAGCCATAGGTGTGAGGTGCAGCAGCTTCTTTCTCTCCATGTCCGTACTCTCCCATAATTTGCCACCCACCTTTTATATACCTCTCCCATACATAAAAGCATATGCAATGTATACCAGTGCTCAGAGCGTGCACAGCCTCCAGGTTACCTTGTATCTATGCTGCCTGGTCTGTACTTCTTTCCATTGCTGTCCATCTATTCCTGTCGCTGCTACCTATGGCTCTGCCTTTAGGGAGTGAGCAAACTTCCCTAATAATTATTAAAGGGCCAGGACAAGCTTCAAAATCCTCTCCCTTCCAATCACCTGTGATCTCTTGTTATATGAAGCTTTCACGCCCTCTCTACCTTGACTGAGCAAATATTCTATAGTTTTCCAGTGAATGTGACTGTGCCTTCTTGATCCTCTGTACCATTTTGCCTTTCCTTTGCATGACTCTATGCTTTGCTACAAACTTGTACCGCCTCATTTCACCTTTTTGCCTGTTCCTGACTATGCATCTCCACTACAACCCTAGATTTTGACATGTACCCAAACTTAGCTCTGTCTTGAGGCTTCACACAAGTGTATTTTGGTCTATTTGGCCAGCCAATATGGTGAAAAACCATGGTACTACCTAGACAATGTCCTTGACAATGGCGCAAAGCCAAAGAGGTTGGATAGTGAATAGCAGTACACATACAGTGTCAACCAAATGCTTTTTGTGCATTGTTGCTTAGTGCCCTAAAAATATGCAAGGCATGGTGTAAATTATCAATATACAGTAAGGGCCATATTACACAGAGCGATAATCTGCCGAATCAGTCCAATTCAGCAGATTATTGCTCTGTGTAATAAAGACAACGATCATTGGTCTAAAATCACGTGCATTGTGTAATAGTGATGCGCGATCGGTGGCTGATTAATCTGTAAATAAAATAATAAGGTTTATACAGTACCTCTCCAGGCTCCCCAGTGTCTTCCTGGCTTCTCCCCACTCCCTGTAGTCGCCGAAGCAACTTCAGAGCTGGTCTATGAATAGAGATGATTGAACATCAGAAAATCTTAGGTTCAATGGAACTCGAACCTTGTTGAACCTTTCGCATTTGATTCCCGATGCCTCCCCGGTCCGTGGGGAAGGAGGAGACAGCCCGGGTACCGCCTGGAATTCCGAGATTCAGCCTATTACCTAGGCTTTATTCCAGAATTCCAGGCAGTACCCAGGCTGTCTCCTCCTTCGACATGGCCCGGGGATGCATCAGGAATCAAATGCGGAAGGTTCGACAAGGTTCGCGTTCTATTGGACCTAAGATTTTCCGATTTTCGATCATCTCTATCTATGAAGTGACCTGCTGCTCAGCCAATCACTAGCAGGGATTGGATTTGCCGTGGCCAGTGATTGGCTGAGCGGCCTATCTGGGAGCATGGAGAGGTAATGTATGAACTTTACTTTTAATGCAAGAGCTGCACAGGCAATCATGGATTTTAACAATGGTAAGTCGACTTTTAGCAGCATAACCTTATTGTTGCTTATGTTGGACCTGTTATATTGTAGGCATATCTGTGCCCAGAACTTCATCTCTTGACTATCTATATCTGCAAACATCAGCTGACTTTCCTTTATTCTACCATTTGTATTGTTACTGTTGAAAACAATACACCATGAGGTTAATACAGAGCCACCTGTACCTTTGAACTTGTAAGAAACATTTGACAGTGTATAAGCATTGTTGGATAGCTTCAATTCCCTACAACTAGTTAGATTGTCTTCAGTACTTGTTTTATGAATTGCTTTTTTTTTCTATTACTTTCAAATTGTTTAAAACCCCAGAATCTCTACAGTATTTTAATTGGATCTGATTAACAAGCATAATAATAGATAGAAAGTATATCTATAAGCCTTCACAAAACATTAAATGACACTGCTTTAGAAGAAAGAAAGTTAATTAACTGATAAAAACATATTTTTTTCTAGAAATGAATTGAAATATTTTAACTTGAACGTGGAAAAGATAAATTATGGAGCAGAGGTCATTTCACAAAAAATGATTTAGATATTTTAATGGAGTTTCCTGTAAATGTTTTTGCTATTTTAAGTATTTTTAATCTTTTAAATGTTTTGATAACTTTTTAAGGATTTCAAGATGTATCAAGGTTTAATAGGTAACTCATTTTATGTAAGAGCAGATGTTTACAAACATGAGAATCATGTTTGTTCGAGAAGATTACTTTCAGGCTAGGTTCATGCGCTACTTTTTTTCGCTGTTTGACGTGCAGAATTTTGAGGACGTTATTTGGAAATTGTCGACCTCATTGCAAAATAACAGACGTTAGTTGGCCTCAAAATGACGGACGTCTAAAAAGACGGCCATCAAATGGCCAAAAAGGTGTGTGAACCTGTGTGTTCAGTCTAAAATAAGTCCATCCATTTTAGAAACTAGAAAGGTAACAATGACAATAGAAAATTTTAGTTTTTAGTAAATTTGTTTTTTATTTTTGTATTTATTTTTTTTCTCCTTGGCTTGTAACAGCCATAAATCTTTTATTTATTGGTTTATATTATTAACTGCATTTGTAATGATAGCTTTCATTTTACCATAAGATTTAGAGCAAAAAAAAAATAATAATAAAAATAGTTGTTAGTAAAATTACAAAATAGTTAAATTTTACTGATTTTGGTTTAGTTCTGTTGTTTTACAGTGAGCTTTATGGTAAAGCTGGCATGTTATTCTTATTCTGTGGGTCAATACAATTACACTGATATACTGAACTAATGGGAGGTAAGTATGATTTGTTTTCTTTACTAACTTTTTGTATTTCTTATTCCACTGCCTACTGTGCAGGAGCAGGGACACTTGTCAAAATGACAGATGTCCAGGAAAACCCTGCAGGATGACACTGTCCAGAACTGACAAGAGAAGAGAGCAGTAAATAAATCACACCAGGTCTATGATCACAAAAAAAAAAAATCTGATCTGTATAAATTTTTGCCATTTTCAAAATAAATCTGGTTTGTTCCGAAGCTATTCACTCATTATTATTGCTTAAGATTGTTTTAGTTTGTCTCAGAAGTGGAGGCAGCTACCATCAGCAGGAGACACCAGAGACCCGTAGGAGGACACTGGGAGAAAATGGAGAAGTTTCCTATATAATAATAGCAGAATACTAAAAGTGGTTTAATGATGGACAAGCCCTTTAATGGCTGGCATCTGCTATTGCTATTTTTGGAAACTTACAGACATATATATGTTACAAATAGTTAGAGTTTGATTTTGACGCTTAAGGGGCCACCCTGGTATTTCCCTTTTCGTGTCCCAATACTTGGAATTGAGTGTGGCTACGTATCAGGGTGATTTGGTGATCTCCCCATCAGGAGGCACCCCTTAGCAACAGGTTCCCTTCCCAGAGGGGGTTACCTGGCTATTCCCATGCTTTGAGACTGGTAACTGAAGCTCCACAGACCTTGTTTTTGCATATTCTGATTTTCGGGGTGGGAGGTCAATATATGAATGGAGACTCTTAATTGCATTGCATTGATTTTTTTTTTTCTGATCTCATTGAGCTCAGTGATTGTTGTATTTTGTTATGTTATAAAAAGAAAATGCCTGGACAAAGGAACACAAAAGAATGGTAAACATGTCCTGCATTGACCACTATACTACAATTAGCTTTCAGCGCCACTTTAGGATAATGGGTATATGTATAAACACAATCAGAAAATACAAAGTAACCAGCTAATTGACTATTCAAACAAAAAACATTTACCATCCATGAGTAAATAGATGTGATACAAGGGGTAA
The DNA here is from genome assembly GCF_027789765.1 of Dendropsophus ebraccatus. Taxonomy (NCBI): domain Eukaryota; kingdom Metazoa; phylum Chordata; class Amphibia; order Anura; family Hylidae; genus Dendropsophus; species Dendropsophus ebraccatus. The sequence continues at coordinate 139,193,427 of NC_091460.1, read as the reverse complement.
TAGTGGTTGTTTAGTACAATAACCCAGCAATCTTTTATACAGAAGAAGATAATACATATAGAGCTGCATGAGACAATTATCCAGCTAGTGTCTGTGTGTGCATAGAAATGATGTGCATTGGGATAGGAGTGTGGGGGATACTGTTGAATGAAAAGATGAGTTCTGAGAAGGAATAATTATATGATATGATAAAAAGACAGGAGTCAATTTCTGAAATGTGATAAGCCATCCTAATAGACTTGTTTTTCAGTCATACTTAGAAGTGTGGATGTTGGGAATTAATTTAATTGCCTAGGATAGTGCATCCCAGAGAACTGGCGAGTCATGAGAAAAGTATTGGAGACAAGAGTGGGAGGTATGGATTATGCATTATGTCAATCTGGCAGAACAAGGGTAGAGTGGTAGACAGATTGATTTTAGATTGAAGTACTGGATAGAACCATCAATTTAAATAGAATGCTTAAGTAAATGGGCGTGCAGTGCAGTGACTGGCAAAAAGGGAAAGAAAGATGAACCTGGCTGTTGTATTCAAGATTTTTGATTGCTTCCACAGTGAAGTATTAGGCTATGTTCACATTACGTAAGAGACCGGCTGTTTCGTGACCCAGCCGGGTCACGGAACGGCCGGTCTCTGCAAAAATCGACCAGCCGGTACTGCAGTACCGGCCGGATGATCTTTCCGGTCACAGTGTTTTGATGCGGGCGCATCAGCGCGTGCCCACATCAGAACTATGTCAGCACACAATGAAGCAAGCGGCCGGAGCCGCTCACTTCATTGTGTGAACTGACAGGTCTTTCTGGTCAGTTCTTTGCGGCGTCGCATGGGATCCCGGCAGGAGCGTATACTATGTGTATACGCTCCGGCCCGGATCCCATAGAAGAAAAGGCAGTGTTCCACACCGCATAAAGTACGGCCTTGTTGCCGATGGCAACAACGGCCGTACTTTTACGCTGTGTGAACATAGCCTTAAGGTGTTTTATGGCACACTAAATGGGAATTGAAGGTTTAGGTTATTAGGCTACTAACATTTTTGAAAGATTTAGTTTTAGATAAAGTGATTACATAGTGTTAGATACAGCTAGCACATTTTTCACAGATATTTAGCACAACTAGAGCATCACTGAAGGAAATGACTTTCATTTGCCAGAGTTACTGTGTTGGGACTATTGGCAATTGGGGGTTGTACGTCATAGAGAGTTCTTCAAGTTCCTCAAGCTTTGAATAACTTGGCCGCTTTCTTGCAGAAACAACACCACTCTTGCAACTCAGTTCCTTTAAAGTAAATAAGCCTAATTGTAAAACCCCACCCAAACTAGAAATATGTTTTTCTAATCCTGGATAACCCCTTTAATTTGCTCGCGTGTACATGTTTCCTGGGAAGGCTAAGCATTTTTGAGTAAATAATAGAAGTTTTAGGAACAGTGAGAGATAAATTGATGGGGTCAGAAACTGAGCATAGCTGGAAAATGCAGTAAGCATTTATTATATAGAACAGCATTAATGGTGCGTTCACACCTACAGGATCTGCAGCTGATTTTCTGCAGCAGATTTCAGTTAAATAACTGAACACAGCATCAGATTTGATGCTGTGTTCAGTTATTTAACTGAAATCTGCTGCAGAAAATCAGCTGCAGATCCTGTAGGTGTGAACGCACCCTAAAGGGGAACTATCAGAAGGTTAGACAACTCTAACCTGCTGATAGCTCCCTAGTGGGCATGGGGCACTAAGGATGAAGGTATGTCTCTTACCTTCATCATTAGCAACATTCCCATGCTGTTATTTGTGGAATCCTCTACCTGGTAAGCCTTTAGGAACACTGGGGGCGGGGCTACCACCCCGGAGCACTGATCTGGCCCTCCCTCTCCATTGATGAAGGTAAGACACAAGCCTTCATCCTCAGCACCCTGTGCCACTAAAGGATTCATCTAACCTGCTAATAGCTCCCCTTTAAATATAATAGTGAAATATTATGTAAATAACCAACCATCACTAACCCTTAGTCACATCCATTACAATTGCAGTGGAAGATGCAGCATTAAACTGGTTAGTGCTTGGCAGTCACATGACGGTTGAAATGGTACATTTGTACATGTGGCAGATGGCACTGACTTGGCTACTTTGCCAATTGTCATGTGGCATAACCCCATATGTTTTACTGCAAATGGCCAGGCCTTTGGGACACAGTTTGGCTGCACATAGTCTACAGATAGAGCAAGTTCTTTCACCTTATCTCACCTGTATACACTATGAGCCCAAAGTTAACACATTGAGAGTTTTGTTTTCGTTGAAGAGTAATTCAGTATGCAGCAAAAGGATAACACAATTTGACAGGTATGAAATCATTCTAAACTTCTAGACCTCTACAGGAGCAGCTTTAGACACTTTGGGGGGGGGGGGGATTTAGGAAGACCAGGAAGACTACGCCGGTCTTACCGTAGGCCTTGCCCCCTTTTCCCCAGCTGAATTCAGCCTCTTAGTGAATCTGGCAGTCTGGGTGCCTGAATCGGCGCCCGGCTACACCTGAAAGCAGGTGTAGATTTGGATCATTATTTATGCCCGAGGCCATGCCTTTTCCCTGCTATGCCCGCGAGCAAGGGATGAGGCAGGCATACACCAGGGAGAAGAGGTGAATCCGTGCCTTCTCCCTGGTGTACTCCCCTGCCGTACTTTTCATAAATGTACCCCTTTATATTCGGACTGTCCAGTCCAACCCTGAACATTCCATTATTAATTTGAAATTTCAGTGGGTGAAGTGACTAACAGACTGCTCATTCTACCAGCTGTGTTTAGTTCTTGCAATTCTTATAATTGTACTGTAGGTAAAACCTGGAGTCAACACTTTAAACAGTCCAGGTGCAGCCTAAGGCTATGTTCACACTACGTATATGTCCGGCTGCATATTTTCGCGGCCGGACATATACGTGTTAAACTCCGGCCGGGATTTACGTAAGTTGCGGCGAGCTATGTACGGTCCGCGAACTTACGCCCGCAGTCTACTTACGCTTCCCGAGCGATACGTAGCTATCTGACAGTGGTCTTTTACTTGGAAATCTTCGCCTAGCCCCGGACACCCCACAGAACCTTTTGGATCGGCAAAGAAAAGTGCAAAAATGAAGAAATCACCACTACGTACGGGACCGCATGTTACACTGAGGGCGTAAGTTACAGCATTTTCGTCCTCAAACAATGGTCTGGTTCATCTTTTACTGCGCCGCCTATGATCCTGGCGTAAGTTCTTACGTAGTGTGAACTGTGCAGCCGTACTTCGTATACTTTGCATTGTACATAAACTACGTAAGTCTCCGGCCGCTTATTCACGGAACGCGCTACGTCCGGAGGCTTACGTAGTGTGAACATAGCCGAAAAGTAAGTGTATTGGAAGTGCTTGTCATGCACCTGAACTTGGCACTGTTTAAAGCGAATGTACCACCAGGTACATTTGCTGTAAGTATTACCCATGTATAGAATGGCGCCGGCACAGGGAAGCCAGGGCCATCATCCTTTTTTTGAACCGCAGCCTGATTCCAGTGTACAGCACCATGCTTTTCATGGGTACTGGGCAGGGCGTGAAGCACTGGAGGCAGGTGGACTGGCCGGCCCACAGTGGAAGAAAACCACCTTTCCTTTTATGACGCGGCTCCATTAGAATAAGGTATACCCTCCTTTAGTCCTTCACCCCCGGCCCGGTACCCATGAATATGATGGAATATGATTGAAGCCAGGCCACGGTTTAAAAAAAGGACTGTGACACCAGCTTCCCCACGCCAGCATCATTCTATACATAGGTAATACTTAAAGTGAAAGTACCTGATGGTGCATTCGCTTTAAAAAGTAGTGCTTTAAGTGTATGAATTGCTTTTTCGAATAATTAATTAATTAATTCATAGATTTCTTAATTATCCGCTTCTTCTAATGACTTGTTTTACTTTTCTCTAAATTTTGCTTGTGCCTGTTGATATCAGGTGTAACCTGCCCACTGGAACATAAGTTAAGCTAATTTAACCATAAATGAATATTAGTAAATACATTTGCACAGGTAAATGATTATTTCTAATCTTCCCGACTGTATTTTGTTAAAAAACACTGATGCATCCTAAATCCAGACCAAATCGGCATAAACAGACAAGTAAATAAAGTCAAATAATCTTTTACTAGCTCTTTTTTAATTATTACCTTTGCATTTTCTATGAAGCTTTAAATGCGTTTTAAAAGGGGAAATATATTGAAATGCATATAAAAGCAGCTTCCATGGATATTGGGAAGTTGTTCTAGGATATATTTTTATGCAAAATGGATTTGTTCTATTCTCAGATAAATCTCACAATAATCCCTTGCTTTGCAGCTTACAGTTGCTGTAGCCAAGGTTAATTAATTAGAAATATTAAAGCTTGGATTAACACTTGGAACTGATTTACAAATCATCTGCTTACTAGAAAATGTCGTTTTTCAAAGGATATGTTTTTAAGCTTTAGTATCACTGAAAAACAAGGGGTTTTTGGTTTGTTTTTTGAGAATTTTCACACAACACATTAACTTTGGGTTTAGAATGTTTAATTTGGTCTATATACACACATTGACTCAATGCAGGGGTGCAGCAAGGATTCATGGGCCCACATAGCAAAAAAATGCATGGGGCCCCATGAATCCTGTAGCGCCCCCCCCCCTCCCTGGACAGCCTCTGGTAGTGCATCACCCTGCATAGAACCACCACCCCCGACAGCCTGCCTGCCACATATACATATATTCACCCAGCCTAACGAAGCCCACAGCATTACTTCAGTCTCCCAGCTCCCTGAAGCATGTGAGTGGCATCGGTTGTGCATCAGGCACCCGGGAATACAAATACCAAGGCCGGTTCAAGTGTGCATGGAGCATGTGTATGCCAGTCCATGGAAAGGGGGAAGGCAGGGGACCAGTGCGGGGTTGTGATGCACGCCAAGCCCCTTTTTCACTTCTAAGAGTACAGTAGTGGTGCCGAGGAGGAAGGTAAGAGACCAGGCAAATCTTGGCCTAGAGGTATAGGTATACAACAAGACGGTATATCCGAGGGAGGGATCTGTAGTTTCTCTTAGGCATTTTGTAGGGGACACTACAGTGACTTATACCCAGTAACTCACATATAACATTAAAAGAAAAAGTTTCCCACAGCATCCAGAATGAAAGTAGTGTGTTTATTCACACATCAGGGTACACAAAAAAAATGCAACGTTTCGGCCTACTGGCCTTTGTCAAGCACATATAACACATACACTACCGTTCAAAAGTTAGGGGTCACATTGAAATGTCCTTATTTTTGAAGGAAAAGCACTGTACTTTTCAATGAAGATAGCTTCAAACTAGTCCTAACTTTAAACAAATACACTCTATACATTGCTAATGTGGTAAATGACTATTCTAGCTGCAAATGTCTTGTTTTTGGTGCAATATCTACATAGGTGTATAGAGGCCCATTTCCAGCAACTATCAGTCCAGTGTTCTAATGGTACGATGTGTTTGCTCATTCGCAGTCCGCCTCTACATAAATCTCCGTAGCGCCGGAGATGCGGGGACATTTATAAGTCCGGCGTAAAAAACGCCGGACTTAATAAATGTCCCCCATAGTATACACTCTGTCCGGGATTCCAAGCGGCCGCAGAAAAAACTGACACGTCAGTTTTCTACTGCCGCTATTTATTGAATAGAGGCCACACAACACTGGCAGCTTACGCTGCACTTCACATTGTGTACTATGGTGAACTGGCATACAGGTGCACATGGATGCGCTCGCATCCCAATTAAACAGAAATTAACTTCAACCCCAGGTTTATGCATGCAAGCAGAGATAAATCATGATGAAAATATATTCCAGTTCAGAGCTGGTGTAGATTTCTCAGACTGCTACATGGATGTCTCAGATCGGCTGATTTTATTGAGAGGCATGTGTCTCTCCTGGCATCTGCTTCCACCTTTTGGCCCCTGCTGCAGTGCCACCTCTCTCCACAAGGGTGCACATACTGCCACTTCCTGTGGTTTTAAAGGGCAAGTCTGTCTGCCTTCTACCAATCTAGTATCATCTGTGCTTTTTTAAAGTAGCTCAACCTGTTCTCCCGGAGCGTTGTTTGATCCTTCTGTTTCTAGCAAAGAGGTGTTCTGTAATTCTGCTGATATCTCGTATCTGACCTGTGCTCGTTCCTCTTTTTTATTTTCCTTTCAAAAGTTTGATTTAGCAGATTTGTGAATTTTAGTTTGTCTTAACTCAACCTTAAAGGAACTGCACTAAAACAACTATTGTCAGGAACCGGATAGCAGGACAATACAAGACAGTAAACCCTAAGCTCAGCCCCGCCCACTGTCCTCTACCTACTTGCCACAATCCGCCCTAAGATGGCGGCGAGCAACTGGGCGGCGGTCCCTACACTGGCTAGGTGGGACACAAAGACAAGACAGACAGACAAAACACAATAAAGAATGGTCGACAGTCCGGGTCACAACAATCGGGGAGCGCAGTACAAAAACACAATCCAAAAAGCAAGGTCAATAAACAGGCAGTATGGACAGGGGCAGGCAGCTAGCAGGGATAGTCAGAATACAAGGCAAAGTAGTCAGAATAAACACAGAGCTAAACAGAGGCAGAAGCAGGCTGAGACAAGCTCAATATCCGGCAGTGAGAGGCCGGCTGGCAGACACTATATAGGAGACCAGAGGTCCAGTGCAGAAGCTGATTGGACCAGACCCCTGATCTCCTCAGAACACCTGGGGCAAGAGCAACCTGACTGGCAGGGAGAACAGTCTGTCAGACTAGCTAACCAGCATCAGAGTTAACTCCGGAGTGGCCAGGAGTATCTCAGGCAAAGCGGGTGTGGCTGAAGAAACACAGAAGGAAATAGAGCAGTGTTCAGACAGGGTTCAGGACACTGCACAAACATACAAAAACAATGAATATCAGCGCCATCTCAGGTGCGCAGCACGAGCCAAGGGGCGCACGGAGTTCGGAACAGGCACATTCATGACAACTATACTGCGACAGCTGCACTTGTGGAACTGCTGGGACTAGTATTGAAAATGCTGGTGGGCTCTGGTATTTCGGGGGCTACTTGTCATGGTGGCCAGGGGTGGTAACACCCATCCCTGGACACATGGCAACTGTTCCTTAAGTTGAACTGGTGTGACATGTGGAGTGTAAGAGCAGGTGCAGCAGCAGAGATGACAGAGTCAGAATCCAGGCACTAACTAACTATAGGAAATGGAGTGAAGGAGAGGGTGTGTGTAATTAAACCTTGCTGGTAAACTTCAGCTGTGCTCTAGGGGAGTGTGACACCTAGTGGCGGGAGTAGGGCACAGCAGTTAACTACACTAACTTTGACACCTGATAGAGACACTTTTGCCTAAGTGGATAAAGAAGTAAACACATAGTGGGACACTACAGAACTATTGGGCATCTTTTTCAGGGCAAACTGAGTACACAATGTGCATTCTCTCACAGCAAAAAAAGTGATTTTTAATGTCACATGAAAGTGAAACCACAGTAGGTGGTGTTGGTGGTCCGACCATCCACGTGTGTTTATGGGGTCGCCTAAAGAGGATGATGTCCTCTAGCTTCCACATCCTGGAGTGGGATAAGGGGTAAAGATCTATACCTAGAGAGCACGTAGACTCGATGGCACAGCACATTTTTAAAACCACATGTATCATCCGCTGAACAAATATTTGATTCTGGAAAAAAATAAAATCATATACATGAGGTTTTAACAAAAATGTCTAACAGTGGATGTGTACCTGATATTGAGTCTACGTGCTCTCTAGGTATAGATCTTCACCCCTTATCCCGGTCCAGGATGCGGAAGATAGAGGACATCATCCTTTTTAGGCGACCCCATAAACACCTGTGGATGGTCGAACTCCAAGTAAGCCCCTCACTCACGACCACCAACACCACCTACTGTGGTTTCACTTTCATGCATACTTTCATTATTAACATAATATTTTGACCCATACTTTGTATGACCTATGCTGTAAGGGCAGTTTTCTCTTTTCCAATATGGTGGCTGTTTCCTCTGGATCTTACTGGGCATGCGTGCGCCGCTGCTGGCTTGGTGACTGCCCGGCGCATGCGCCTGGGATCGCGCCGGTCATGTGACATCCCCATGTCATGTGGTCCGTCCTATCGTGGTCGTGTGACGTCATCAGCGGGCGACGCTAGCGTTCCCGGTGCGGTCCTCTCCATGTGGATTCCCTGCTTTGGCGCTTTGTATGTATGTATCCTTGTTTTTGTTTGTTATCACAGCTGTGAATGTCACCTCATTATGTTTGTATATTTTTTTCTGCACTGTACTTATGTTGATCACAACTTAGGACCATGAGAGTTTGGTCTCCTACTAGTTCTTTATAAAAACCTGTGTTGATGCACCATTTTGCTATTACCGATCACATATTATTCACATTGTTTATGTATTTTTCACTTGATTGATTGATTACTTGCAATTATGTACACATGCATATATACTCTGACATTGGAGTGTTTTTTATCACTGCTTGAAAAAGGCTACACACATAGAGCCGAAACGTTGCATTGGTGTGAATAAAGTGGATATTCTTTTTGGAAGTGCAGTCTCCTACATCTTCTTGGATATATATATATATATATATATATATATATATATATACACATACTGTATATCACTGCAGGGCCTGTATATAGGAGAACTAGAGGTCTCACCATGTTCATATAATATATATATATATATATATATATATATATATATATAATGCTGGTGCTGCTAGTTCTCCTGTATACAGCTCTTGCTCTGTGTGTGTGTGTGTGCGTGTGTATGTATATACACACACACACACACACACACACAGCAGGAGCTGTATACAGGAGAACTAGCAGCACCAGCATGATATATATATAAAAATCCTGTGACTGGGTCTGACTCCTCCAGAGTCCTGACTACCACAGAGATGAGGAGATACAGGAGGAGAAAGATATGCAGCAGCCGCATGTTTCTTTTGCTGCAAATCTTTCCTCGCCTGTCTCTCCATGATTTGCTCCTCAAAGGGGCCCGCCGAGGCTCTGTCGCCCAAGGGCCCACAAAAAGCTGGAGCCGGCCCTGGCTGCACAGTTCACTAAGTAGTAAAAAAAAAAATATATATATATATATATATATATATATATATATATATATATATATATGGGCACTCACAAAAACTTTTAGCTTAGTTGTAGAAAAAAAAAACATCAAAATGCCATGCAGGATGAAGCAAACCGGGAGGACTCCAGTAATTCAAAGATGTGTGACAGCTGTTTCCTGCACATCAGTGCTCTTCTTCAGGTATTCAGGTCTGACATACATGAAACAGCTGTCACGCATCTTCAAGTTACTGGTGTCCTCGCTGTCTGCTTCACCCTTCTTGTAATTTTGATGGTTTTTTTTCTGCAATAAAGCTACAAAGTTTATGGTGAGTGCCCTCTATTTTCTTTTTCTTTTTGTTAATGGAGATCATGTTTTTTATAGGTGTTTTATAGGAGTGAGAACCCCATAAGCAGCATAAATGTGCAATACTCTTTGTACTTAAAGTGTCACTGTCAGAGACGTCCGAGTGTTTAGAGCTGTACCAGTCGGGATATAGAGCCAGAAGAAGACTGCGCTAAGCACGGTCCTCTCCCCGCTCTGTATCTGCATAATCAGTAGGGCTCCATAGAGCTATATTATAAGCCCAACTGATCACATGACACAGAGTTGGTGGGACCACATTTAGCACAGTACTCTCCCGCCTCTGTCTTCTGATCGGTACAGGTCTGACCTGGACCGATCAAAACTTTTGACATGCCTCTTTGCCATGTCAATAGTTTCGCGAAACGACTAAAAATTTAAAGACGTTTTGTTTCTTACACATTGTTAGTGCCTATCGCTCTACCTGTATATGGAAATTTTGGTCACTTAGTAGTCATGCACAACTCTGAATCAGTACTGTGTCTGACCATTAGGGAAGCAGTCAGGGCAGTCGTGCCACCCTATCTGCAGAATATAAGACACAGGCACTTTTTTACCAAGATATTTTCTTACTAAAGGCTATGTTCACACTGCGTATGTTTCCGGCCGTAGTGCGAAGCGCGAATATACGCACATAGTTTTGGGGTTGATGCGTTCGCTTGAAAGTATACGATATACACCCGCACAATGCACACTACGTATGATCTTACGGCCAGATCGTATGCGGCACCGTGAAAAATGAACAAGACCATTGTTTCAGGACGGAAATGTTCCAACTGAAGGCCGTGGATTTCAGAGCGGTCCCGTACGGAGTACTTATTTTAGCCAAATTTAACTTGATTTTTCGATCCAAAAGGTTCTGTGAGTTTTATTGGGCTGGGCGAAGATTTCAAAGTAAATGACCTGCCTCAGATCGCTTTGAAACAAGCTAGGGAAGCATAACTGTACTACGGGCGTATGTTCGCGGTTCGTACGCATTCGGCCGCATGTTGATTTTTCCCACGCCCGTAGTTTCAGCTGCACATGTATGGCGGCGTACGAAATGCGGCCGGACTCATACGCAGTGTGAACATAGCCAAAAAGTGCATCTGATTAGACAAATAATACAGTGGATATGGTAACGAGCCATAAATGAGGGGTTCAGGCTAAATACTACTAATTCTACTCGATCAAGTGCCAAGTTTCCTGATTTGATTTTGTGACATCTTCTACCCCGATCTCTAATACATTTTAATTTAAAATTTTCCTCCCTCTCCTCCTGACCCTGTTCCCCCACCTTTTTTTCCAGAGAATACCCCAGTTGTGTGAACTGATAATACTGAGTAGTAGTTTCTTTTATTATTAATTGTACAGTTATAACTCAAGGCGGAAACATTCAAGGTCGGTCTCTTTGTTTTGATATATTGTATAACATGTTGTATGTTTTATAAATTATTCTTTGTTAAAAAAAAAAATTTTGAAAAATGTAATAAAAAAATGGTAAAATAAAAAAAGAAAATAGGTGAGGAGGATCCAGTGTGTATTGCTAAGGTTTTATAGCATGGATGGAGACTAATAACGCAACAACATTTTTAGAGAATTAGTTAAAAGGGATGTTTGACCCCTAATTAATTCTCTCTGCCAAATTTTAGTGCGAAGGCACATGGGGTGTTTGGGGATGTCACAATTAGATGTAAACATAGACCTGATTTTGTCAACAAAGTCAAGTCTCTAAGGACAGAGAGTTGATTGAGAGATTGATTCTTCTAGATTGAATTCAATCTAATCTTGAAGTTTAAATTTTTTAGTTGGAAAGACTTAAAGTCGCAGTCAGTAAGTTTTATTATTCTTATTTGCCTGTGCAATATGTAGATGTAGTCAGTTGATTTTTTTTTTACGCAATATTACACTGTGTTCTCACCATGTAAAAATAACCTCTGTCTTTCCAGGCGGCCGTCATTTTATTACAAAAAGACGACTGTCTATTGATAATGACTATAGAAACTTAGAAACAAAATACGCTTCAGGGAAGAAAAAGGGGGGGCTGTTTTGGGTCTGGTCCTTTGGCATGGGGGTTGCAGGGCCGTTCTATGGCCCCCCTTTCCTGATCATGCACGCCTCCGGGGGTGGTGGCCACTGACCAACACAGTGTGGACTTAGTGTAGGGACCCATTTGTATCAGATACCTGCACGCGGTACATGGGGCAGTGTGGCTTGACCAATTCATACACAAAATTCTGATGTTTTTTATGCAGCCGAGAGGCACTAGTGTCAGCCATAGGTGTGAGGCGCAGCGCTCTTTTTCTTCCCTGAGCCGTATATTGTTTCTCTCTTTTCTCAGTGTTTTTGCACTTCTCCTGGAAGACCCACATGACCGCAATTAGCAGGAGACACCTGAGTGCATGTGCTTTTATCCCTCCTATTTGTCCCATTCTATCTGCAGTAGCAATCGTGAGCGCAATACCTTATCCAGACTTTTGCTGTTTGGGGGCAGCTTCCTCCGCCGGCGGTGCTGGCTGGGAGTTTTTTTGGGGGGGCATTTTTGGGTCTGGTCCTGTGGCATGGGGTTGCAGGGCCGTTCCATGTCCCCCCTTCCCTGCTCATGCACGCCTGCGGGGATGGTGGCCACTGACCGACACAGTGTGGACTTAGTGTAGGGACCTAGGTGTATCAGATACCTGCACGCGGTACATGGGGCAGTGTGGCTTGATCAATTCATACACACAATTCTGATGTTTTTATGCAGCCGAGAGGCACTAGTGTCAGCCATAGGTGTGAGGTGCAGCGCTCTTTTACTTTCCTGAACCGTATTATTGTTCTATCTATTACAATTAATGATCAATTCCTTTATGTGGGTGGGTTCACACTGAGGAATTCTCACGGATAAATTCAGCAGAATTCCGTTGGCTGTATGCACACACGCCCGCGCCTCTCCGCCCATGCCATACCATTCTATGCACAGGTGGATTCCGCATTCCGCCGAAAGGATTGACACGTCAATTCTTTCAGCGGACTGCGGAATCAGCTGGCCCATAGAATGGTGTTTATGGAGCCGGCGGAAAGGCGCTCGGCCGTGCGTGTGTACAGCAGACGGAGTTCTGAGGAATTTATCGCAAGAATTCCTCAGTGTGAACCCACCCTAAAGAAGCCATAACCAGGTTTTAGGATATGGACAGGGAGACACAAGGACTGGTGAGCACTAAAGCTGGCACCCACCCCGCTGTCCTTACCTACTTGCCTCAGATGCTCTAAATAGCAATGGACAAATGGACGTCAGTCCCTGATTAACACAGAACAGAACAAGACAATACAATACCCAATGAAGGAGAAGTCAGAAGATTAAGTGCGAGTTCAGACTACAGAATTTGCACGGATAAAATCCGGCGGATTTCGTTGCTCATACGAGCTCACAAGCGTGTGCCTTTCCACTGGCTCCATAGACACCATTCTGTGGGCCGCCCGATTCCGCTATCCAACAAAAGAATTGACGTGTTAATTATTTCGTCGGAATGCGGAATCTGCCCATACATAGTATGGTGTCTATGGCACGTGCGGAGAGGCGCACGACCGTGAGCGCGTACAGGCAACGGAATCCACTGGATTTTATCTGCGTGAATTCTGTAGTCTTAACCCGCCCTAATTCAGAAACCAACCGAGCAGCAAAGTACAAAATCGTATCCAAAGGGGAAGTCAAAGGGTCCATAGCAGAAGTCAGGTAACCAGAATACAAATGCAGGGAAAGGCTAGGTCAAGTAATACTTGTCAAACTAGGCACTATCGCAGGCAAGGAACATGAGACAAGTAAGGATACTCATGGAGCTTGGAATCCCAACCCCAGGCGTGATTGGGGCTGAGGCTCCAGGTTCTGCCCAGACACCAACAGCTGACTGGTGAGTTAGCTGTCAGTCAACAATCAGTAAACACACACAACACCTATGGTAATCGGACAGAGAAACAATGGCCACCGCTACAACTTGAAATAGCAGAGAAGAGCAAAACAAAACCTGAGAAGCAGTCTGGCTGCTATGGACGCCGAGCCGAACCCACAGCCCAAGTCCTGACAGCAGGTAGGTGTAGACTTCTATGTAAAAAAAAAAAAACAACTAGCATCAACCTTCTCTGCACAGAGTCTTAAAAGTATATTAGAATTTATAGAATCTTCAGTTGATGCACAGTTATTCAGTTGATGCACTTATTCTATAGAAAGGATTTACACAGATGTCTAATATTTCTGTTTATTTTTTAAGGGTTTAATATAACTGTAGTTAAACATACTTTGTGTTCATGAATTAAATATTTTCAATTTTTTTCCATTATATTTGTTATTAAATAGTTAAAATTAAATGTGTTTGGCTTCTGATCATTGTTATGTTTATTCATAAAAAAAATGTTTATTGTATACTTTTTAGTGTAATATTTATTAAAAAAAAAGAATAATCAGTTATTATCGACCCTGTTAGAGAACAGCAAGGCAATTTGGCATCATGGGGTTTGATAAGGAATCCAATTTTGACTGTTCTGAAAGTTTATAGAGCAATTATTCATTAAAGCGACTCTGTAACCACAATCTAACCCCCCAAACCCATTGTACCTTCGGATAGCTGCTTTTAATCCAAGATCTGTCCTGGGGTCCGTTCGGCAGATGATGCAGTTATTGTTTTAAAAAACGACTTTTAATCCTACAGCGCTGTGTCTAACGGCCAGGGCTTACATTTGTATATGCATTAGGCTGGCACACCTCTCCTTCCCTTCCTTCCCACCCTCCTCAGCATAGGAATGATCCAGGCACATTTACTGCTGTTTCCAGCAGTAAATGTGCCTGATCTTAACGATCCAGCCCATGTTCATTATGCACAAAGCTGGGGAATAGGAAGCAATCTGCCTGGAGCATTCCTAATCATGAGGAGGGTGGGGAGGAAGGACGGAGAGGTGGTGCAAGCCTAATGCATATTCTAATGTAAGCCCCGGCCGTTAGACACAGCGCTGCAAGTTTAAAAGTTGTTTTTAAAACAATAACTGCATCCCCTGCCGAACGGAACCCAGGACAGATCTTGGATTAAAAGCAGATATCCGAAGGTACAAGTGGTTTGGGGGGACTCATTGTGGGTACAGAGTCACTTTAAGTACTGAAACATGTAAAAGTTATAGTCTAAAAGGCTATGTTTGCACAATGTATGGACAACAGCCGCTGTTCGGCACTCAAAAACAACGGGAGCCGTTGTTGCATTAAAAATAACATTGAAATCATTGCATGTCAATAATTTCAATGGCCGTATCAAACAATGGTAGTTGTTCAATACATTAAATGCAACACACTTCACTATGAAAAGAACAGCCATCGTTTTAATTCAAAAGAACAGCCGTTCTTTTCATAAAATGTATGTTGAGAGAACATAGCCTAAAGTACTGTATATTGTCCAACCACAAAGCAAGAAAAATAATTTCCAATCCTAGAAAAATGACATGTTTACATGCTAAATAATGGTGAAATGTGACAGATAAGAGCTCTGTTAATGGGGTTGCCTTGTATATTCAACTTTCTTCTTTAATTTATTGGGAATATATATGTATTGAATTTAATGTATTGAAAAAATACTGTGCTAAAGCATGTAAATTTAAAAGCCATGCTTAAGCTTGTATATAGGAGAAGGTTTCATTGGGGACTTCTTTTCCTTAGATTTTACATGTGCCCAATACGTAGAAAACTAACCCCTTCACATCAGTAACCGGTATATATACATTCCTGACTGTGAAGGGGCTTGATATGTGTGGCACCACTGCAGTGAGAACGGTCCCACACATCAGTGTCCCGGGAGCTGAGGATAATAAGAGGCAGCTGCCTCTTATTAACCCCTTAAACAATGCGATCTATAGCGATTGTGGTGTTTAAGGTACTCAGTGACAGGAAAACACCTGTCACTGAGTGATTGGGACCCCCGCAGCCATGCTGCTGGGGTTCCGATTGCTTGTACCAACAGACGGGGGAAAGCCACTTACCTCCGTCCTGTCGGATCGGCCATCCATGCATAAAGTCTGCTCTCAGGCAGGCTCTATGCATAGATCGCCGATAACACTGATCTATGCTATGCTATGGAATAGCATAGATCAGTATATGCAATCTATTGATTGCATGTTTTAAAATGAAAAAAAAAAAAAAAAAAAGTGTAATAAAAAAGTTTTTTAAAAGTATTTAAAAATTACCCTTATAACCCCTCCAATAAAAGTTTAACATACCCCCTTGCCCATTATAAAAATAAAAATATATAAAAAAAAAATAAAAAAAAAAATATTGTTGCGTGCCGAATTGTGAAATCTATTAAACTATGACATCATTGTTTCTGCACGGTGAAAGGCGAAAAACAAACAAACCAGGATTGCTGATTTTTTAAAAATTATATATCAGAAAAAAATGAATAAAAAGCTATCACAAATTTTCTGTTACACCAATATGATATTAATAAAAACTAGAGATCATGGCACAAAAAATTACACCTCAACCAGCCCTGTAGGTGAAAAACTAATAACGCTATGACTCTTAGAAGGCGGGGAGGAACATTGCATTAATTTGACCCGGACGTCCGTGTATCAATGGGCTCTGTCTTAAAGGGGTTAAGAGAAAGGGAGATAGGGGATTTTTTTTATACATGTAATGTGAAATAACTGTTATTCTTAATTAATATGATGTCTGTAGAAGAGGGTGGGTGCAGTGGAAGACAGAATTATTAATTCACTTATGCCATCAGCTTTTCAAACACCATATTTCTAAAAGTTATTTCCTTCCTAACACACACGTCTGTAGTTTGTGTGACAGATTTGTTGAAACTTTCCAGACTCTTCTGTGTAGATAAACAGTGTTATATATTCAACTTCCACAAAACGAGTTTGCATTGTTTATTCTGAATAAGTAATATACCACTCTTAAAGGGGCACTCTGGAGTGAAAAAAAAAGATTTTCAAATCGACTGGTATGAGAAAGTTTTACAGATTTTACAAAACTGAAGTTGTCTCAGCTGTTGTATGCCCTGCAGGAAGTGGTGTATTCTCTCCAGTCTGACACAATGCTCTCTACTGCCACCTCCGTCCATGTCAGGAACTGTCCAAATTCCTATTGAAAATTTCTACATTTTTAGACAGTTCCTGACATGGACAGAAGTGGCAGCAGAGAGCACCATGTTGGACTGGAAAGAATACACCACTTCCTGCACGGCAAATGGCAGGCAATAATTTAAAAATGTTAATTTGAAAAAAAAAAAAGAAAAAAAAATCTCCAAATTGACCACTTTGGCTGACCAGGCATGATGGGAGTTGTAGTTTTGTAAGAACTGGAGAGCCAAGGTTCCCTAGCCCTGCCATAGATTATAACAATATCTACTGAATTTATGCCACATTCATATTCTTGAGGTTAAACTATTGCTCACTCTCTCTCTCAGTATATATATATATATATATATATATATATATATATATATATATATATATTACCTTTCACCTAATTTTCTATGACATTATTAAACAAATGATTTTTTCCAGCACATACCGCTACGCAATGTAATATTAATACAAGCAGAGACAACAGAATCATTCACTCATCACTCATTGTGGGAGATAGGACGCAATCTCACAAGCTTAGCTTTTGTAATATTCTATACCAGCAACATAAGAAATTAAACTTGGAATAAGAGGTGGAGACATCCTCCCGAGAATTAATTATCATGAAGTGTTTTCAACCTTTAAATTGTGAATTAAAATGCCTTCAGGCCTTCATCAGAATTGAGAAAATACCATGCTTGTTTTATTTGATACATTCTAATATATTTATTTATTTTCCTTTGCAATATAATTGTATGATGTACTGTACTGATTAACTCTATTATCTTGGAGTATTGATGTTCTTTAATAATAATGAGGCTTGTGATTCATGAATAAACTTCGGAAATATAAACTCTAGGTAAGGAGTAGAATAGAGACCTAAAATAGTCTTAAAAATCGGTTGTACTTCATGTTTTATTTCTGATGTATGCTACTAAACAATGAGTAATAAATCAGAAAGGGTATGACAATTAAAATATAACTTTAACTATAACTCTTTAAACTTAAAGAAGTACTCCGGGCAGGGGTCACTTTTATTGTACGGCCGGAGAGGGGGCGGATATAGACGCCGCCGGTCACTTACCTCCCCGGTTCCAGCGCCGGGTCCTGGGTCATGCCGCCCCATTCTTCCGTCTGGCTGCCGCTCTGGTCCTATTAAGCACTATGCAGGGTTATAGGCCGTACTACCCCTGCTCACACAGGGATCAGCAGGGCACTCGCCCTGAACTGCTCCTTTATTATAATCGCTAAATCTTCCCTACCTAGTGTGCGGGTCCCCCAACTTACAGCGCTTTCTGCTGGATATGCTGGGGTTCTCAAGGAACTGAGGCACACTAATCACTATAGGTGATATATTGCAAGACAAAAGGCTCATGTATGGTGTCTGTGCCTAGCGGGTACAAACTGACGATCCCTAACTTTCAGAACAGAGGTTACAGTATTGCCTACCTAACTGCAATAGCAAAGCAAGCAAAATTGCCATATTATCAAAGTTGTGTGGCCATGACATGCGAGCATAATTTCATTGCAATGTGAGATATTGTTAGACCCTATTCACAATCTGAGACCATACCTATACACTGTCTGCAAATTAAAAATACTTGGGCCAAAAAAAAAAAAAAAAGAGGTTCTTAGTACATGTTTTGTTCAAACATATGACCGCTTTCCATGTGACGATAACTAGTGATGAGCGAACATGTTTGTATGTTTGTACAAACATGATGCTTATTGTTCGTGTTTGCCGATCACGAACTATTTGTTTGATGTTCAGAATGGTTATAATGATCATTTTCGAGCTTGCAAATATACGCAAATGCGTAATTTACGCTTTGCACTTGATAATCTGTACGCATCTGGGTAAACCAAAACGTACGCTTCTACTATACGTTAGTTTTTTTGTTCATGAATGTTCGGCGAACACGAACCGATCACGATCACTTTTGTTGTTGTTGTTGTTCCTGTTCGGGATTCGAACTGGGATGTTCATTGATCACAAATGATGACATCATTATAAGAGGGTGTCTGTTCTCATTGACATAGCGTTGTACAGTATGTCGAACA
Source organism: Dendropsophus ebraccatus (assembly GCF_027789765.1). NCBI lineage: Eukaryota > Metazoa > Chordata > Amphibia > Anura > Hylidae > Dendropsophus > Dendropsophus ebraccatus. The sequence goes on along the minus strand of NC_091460.1, from coordinate 139,174,823 downwards.
ACGCTATCGCAACAATAGAAATGCAGATGAATTAACTCAATGGCCAGGCAGTAAATTTACTACATATTTGAAATGAACATTTGATTTTGTTTGCCATGCCATAGTTGAGAATGGAATGTTTAGTTTTGCCAATCATTATAAATGTTACAAACAACTAAACTGCGTTTTTTAGACAGGCCCATAGTTTAAAATATCAATGTCTAGCAGTCTTGCTGGAAGTAGGTTACAGATACCTTCGTTCCTGTACAAATTGCTCAATTTGTTACACAAGACAAGAATAAGTTTTCCAGCGTTAAACTTGTAAGCCATCTAGTTTTTATTAAACCTTTACCTTTAAACATTTATGTATGGATTTTCTTTGCCTCCATGAGTCATTACACTGTACAGAAAGCTGAAAAGAATAAATGTTGGGAGAAACTAATTTACATATAAAAGACCCTGTTGATCTAGAAACAAATACATTCTGCTTCCAGACACATATTTATGAGCTTCATTAGAGCTTTACAAATAAAAGTCTCTGGTCATTTTCTACTGATCACGCGACTGATAGAATAGTGCTTTATGTTTATTTTGAAGTTAATGTGTTTAAAATGGTTCTTTGTCAGAGTAACAGTATTCTTAAAATGTATTATACAATTTAATCAGCGATTGATTGGTGCTAAAAATAATGCAGAATGATTGCTCATTAGAATGAAAAATGCCTTCCGATAGAAGTAAATGTTACACCGAAAGATTCATGGGCTCAACTCGAAATTCATACAGTCGTAAAGACTCGGTTAGCTAATGTTATACAATGTTATTAGTATTATTAATTATTAATAATAACCTAAAAAGTATTTTTACTTGAAATGTAATTAAGGAAAGCAGACTGTTTTCTTTTTTTATTTATAAGTTATAGCGCAGTGCGTTCCTGGTATTATTTTCAACTTGCCTAAAGCCTGAACGGAGATCAACGCAGTTGTCTAGAAAAAAAAATACTTATAAATATTAGCGGGAAAAAAAAGTTACTCAAACCTGCTAATTTCACTGGAGTTTGACAGCTTTCTAACGTGTATGGAGGGCCTCTTGACTCTCTCTTGACAGATGAAGTAGGTAGAGAAAAAAATTGGACAGGTTTAATTTTAATTGCTTGTTTTTAGAGTTAAGACTCCACTAGAAAAGTTTGGGAGAAGCTTTAATTAGAGACACATCCAATGGGGAATTAGTATACCCAAACCAGAATAATATACCAACAGCCGTCATTGCACTGACGGGTAGCCAGACAGCTAATTGATGTCCGTCATTTTAGACTCAAAATGACGGACGTCATTTTAAATGGAGATGAAAAAAGTTGTGTAAACATAGCCTATCATTGCAGCCAAACTTTTTTTTATACCTGTGCTCTTGAAACAGGCCATCCCTGTTATAGTTGTGGCCAAAAAGTTGGATTTTGGTCTCATCCTCAAAATGACCTTGTTCCACAACTTTTGGGGCTTGTCTCTGTGTGTTTGGCGAATTATAGGGGAGATACTTTGTGGCAGTGCAGGCTTTTTCTGGCGACTCAACCATACAGCCCATTTTTCTTCTAGTGCCTCCTTATTGTGCACCTTAAAAAAGTCACACCGCTAGTTTTCACAGAGTCCTGTATTTCAGCTAATGAAATTTGTGTTTTTTTCTCTTTGCAATCCAAACAATTTTTCTGCCAGTTGTTTGTTTTGTTTGTTTGTTTGTTTGTTTTTTAGCAATTTGTGTCAACCTCTGTGCATGTTATCAGGCCAGAATCACCAGGGTGAACTTTGATCAGGGTCATTTGGATGTTTTTGGTTGTCCTTGGCTACAGCAGAACAAAGTGAAGGTTCTGGAGTGGCCATCTCAGTCTCCTGACCTCAGGATCATTAAGCAGCTCTTGTGAAATCTCAAGCGCACAGTTCATGCAAGACAGCCCTGGAATTAACAGGAACTGGAGGCTTTTTGCCGAAAAGAATTGGCAGCTTTACCATCTGAGCAAATAAAGAGCCTCATCCACAACCAACACAAAAAAACTTCAAGCTGTCATTGATGTTAGAGGGGGAAAATGCAGGAACTGGAGTATGCAAACTTTGATCAGGGTCTATATACTCAGGGTCATCATACTATATACAACATATAATTCCAATTCAAGGTGAAACAAAGCATGGTACGACATTACTAAATGAAACATAAAAGGAAATTGATTTTGCAATCAGGCACATGCTGGAGAAAGATTATTATCTCTGAATCCCTAACTTATATTAATATAAACAAGCAGGTAGACATCTTTTTATATAGGCAGATATGGCTGCATTGGTTTGGTGCTATAAATCTTAGGCTATCTTTTCCAACTATTCTTTGTAGGGAGAAATCCAGGTAGACATCTATTAGACAAGAAATGATTCCTTAACATTTTTCACAAAACTTTCCTTGCAAATTGCTGGACTCTGTTGACCCTGATTTCCATTGCTAAAACCTTCAGCCATATAAAATATTTAGAAGCATAAGACCTTGAATGTTCAGGCCGGATTATCTACATCACCAGTAAATCACCAGCTCAGTATGGTGCAGGCTTCTTCATTGCACTTCCACCAGTAACTATCGCAGATACGAGTATGTGATGTGCTGTGACTGGTTACAAAAGTCAGAAAAAGAAAGAAGCTACTTATGTACTACTGGAATACAATGCAACCCTGGTTCTACCCCCTGAACTGAATGAGAAATATCTGTGCTGCATAGAGGAGGGTTTCTGGGCTTCAACAAACACAGAGAGAGCACTACAACCTTGTCATAATTCTAAAGGGTTAAAGCGAAGGTACCAGCATTACGTTAGCTTTAAGTCTTTCACAAGGATAGAACGGCACCAGAATAAATGGAGCCACATCACAGAGGGGAAGGGGTTTCCTCCCACTTGGGGCCTACCTCCAATGCTTCCAGGCCGCAGTTAAAAAAAAGGACTGCGGCACCAGCTTCCCCATGACAAAGATGTTCTATCCATGTGAAAAGCTTAAAGTGAATGTACTGCTGGTACATTAACTTTAAAGTGGAAGTCCAGTGCTGTAAAAATGTCTTGAATTTGCAAGGGCGAGGGGAGGGTGTATAATAACAATCACCACTCACTTCTCCAAGTGCCTCTCCAGTGGGGGATCGCCACTCTGGGACCCCCAGCAGCTTTCAGGATCTTCTGCTTAGATGATGTGATGACCAGGTTGAATGACAGCCCGCTCAGCCAGTCAGTGATTGGGTCGGGACGCTGCTGCAGTCACTGATTGGCTGATCAGGCAATCCATCAGCTCAGTTGCCAGGTTGCCAGTCCTGAAGCCGGTGGTGCGGTGCTTCGCAGGTATGTAGAGAGGTAAGTAGTACTTGGTTATTATGTTCCCCCCAACCCCTTTCTTAAAATTGCTGAACTTCTCCTTTAGGCTATGTTCACACTGCGTATGAGTCCGGACGTAGTGCGAACGGCAAATATACGCACGTAGTTTTGAGGTTGATGCATTCGCTTGAAAGTATACGATATACGGCCACACAGTGCACACTACGTATGAGCTTACGGCCGGATCGTATACGGCGCCATGAAAAAATGAACAACACCATTGTTTGAGGATGAAAATGTTCCAACTCACGGCCGTGGATTTCCATGCGATCATGTACGAAGTACTTATTTCAGCCAAATTGAACTTGATTTTTCGATCCAAAAGGTTCTGTGAGTTTTATTGGGCTGGGCGAAGATTTCCAAGTAAATGACCTGTTTCAGATCGGTTCGAAACAAGCTAGGGAAGCATAACTGTACTAGGGGCGTATGTTCGCGGTTCATACGCATCCGGCCACATGTCGATTTTTCCCACGCCCGTAGTTTCAGCCGTACTTGTACGGCGGCGTACGAAATGCGGCCTGACTCATACGTAGTGTGAACATAGCCCTAATGTGATAAAACCATGCAATTTTTTTAAAACTTTTTAAATAGGCATGTTTTACGTCAATAGTGAGGACGTATGTGGGGGTCAACTGGGTTATATGCTCCTAAACTGGAAATTTAAACACGGCATAAAACTGAAACCTACTCTAGCTACAAGTCTTTTCAATAGAGATTGTCAGTCACTACTCAGATCCAATGTTCAGCAGATTTGGCTAACGAAATGCGAACAGAATCTATAACGCAGATGTGAACATGCTTGTAGCTCATGGTATCATTTACTGACATGTCTATAGAACAGTATGTAATTGAATATTTAATTCCCCTTTAGTGAAAATGTAAAGTACGCTTGTGTGAATTGTATTTGTCCAATATGAGGAACTATTGTACAGTATCTTTATGCAGATCTTTGAGCAAGAAGTAATGTTAGACAAATGGAGGAAAAAATACAACACCATTAATGAATCATTCATCCATTTTTAATGTATAGCTCCCTCAATAAATTAATAAAAAAGGCCCTTTAGTGTACCAGAGAAATGTATAAACCATGTCATACCACTTCAGTGAGTTACAGGACGGAAACCTACAGCTGCTCTTCTCTTTGCATGTGCCCTTGTTCATTATTTCCATTATAGCAACATTATGTTTAGCACTACATTATGCACAACAACATTCATATCCTAAGTGGAGGATGGATGCACACAGTTAGGAGTGGGAGTTTAGGTTCCTAAGGTAGTGAGAAAAACTAAGAACCAATTTTTATCATTGTTGTTTAGTGAAGGAGTAAGGCACAGTGTGAACAACGTGTCAGCTGGTATAGGCAAAAAGGAGAATTGAAGACGGGTCTGTGCAGATATGCATGAGACCCGTTTTCCTATTTTACTCTATTGATGTAAAGATTTACTTCACTTTTACATGTAGTTGTAAAAAAAAAAAAAAAAACCTTAATTTTTACATTCTTATTAAGCCGTTCAAAAAAAAAAAGTTTGTATGCTCACCTGTTCAGTTGCTGTTAAGTTACCGATTTTCTGATTTAATCATTATGATATTTTACCTGTGTCAGCCAGTCATTTTCATTAGAGTAGCACTTGACAAAGGTTCTAGCATTATCTCATTGGCCGATTCATATCTCCGATGCATCACTGAATTTTCCTTAAATCACAATCCTCTACAAGCCAAAAATGTTTTTCTTTACCCCAATATAGCCTTGCACCCCCCCTTCTCTTAGTGTGTTAACATGTTAATAACACAGCCCAAAATGCCCTAAATGACAGCAACAATTTGTAATGGCACCTTTCAATCTACCATAAAATGTATGCTGCAAGCCCAAAAACATTATTTATGGGTTGAAATTGGGAAATTGGCAAGTTTGCAACTTTTAGGTATTTCCTGTGGAAACGTAATGCACTTTGCATTTTGTATTTAAGTCTGAATACAACAATAGCCAAGTTTACAGAGCTTTTCTAATGTTTTCATATTTTTTATATAATTTTTTATTTTTTTTTGCAAATAAGTTTCTTTATTCTGACTCTTGCAGATGTTTTATTTTTCCACTTCTGTATAAGACATAATTTTTTTGCACCCTGATCTCTAGTTTTTATCAGTATCCCATTTGCGTGGACCGGACATTTAAAAAAAAAATATGTTTAATGTAAAAAAAATAAAAAATCAGCGCTTAATCTGTGCTCTGCTGTTGGTCTTCATAACTCCTAAGGAGACTATAGGTCTTTAGAATGATTAACCCCTTAAGGACCGGGCCTGAAATGGCCTTGAGGACCGGAGCAAATTTTATGAATTTGACCAGTGTCACTTTATTCATTAATAACTTCGGGATGCTTTTACCTATCCGGCTGATTCTGAGATTGTTTTCTCGTGACATATTGTACTTCACATTTCTTGTAAATTGGAGTCGATACTTATAACGAATCTTTATGAAAAAACCCAAAATAGCGTGAAAAATTGTGAAAAAATGCATTTTTCCAACTTTAAAACTTTTCTGCTTATACAGAAAATGGTTATACCACATAAATTATATATTAAATAGCATTAGCAACATGTCTACTTTATGTTGGCGGCATTTATTAAACTATCTTTCATTTTTTTTAGACAATAGGAAGCTTAAAACATTAGCAGCAAATTTCCAAATTTTCAGTAAAATTTCAAAATCAGATATTTTTAGGGAACTGTTCAGGTTAATTAAAGTGTATTTGAGGAAACTGTGTGTTAGAAAGCCTCACGAAGCACCCCATTTCAGAAACTGCACCCCCTAAACTCTGCAAAAGCACATCCAGAAAGTTTTTTTAACCCTTTAGGGGAGTCACAGAAATAAAAGCTAAGTGTGTAAGAAATTAGAAAATTTTAATTTTCTGTGCAGAGATTTTATTGTAATCCAATATTTTTCATAATTATAAACCTATTACCAGAGAAATGCACCCCAATATTGATTGCCCCATTTCTGCAGTTTATAGAAATACCCCATATGTGGCCCTATTGCGCTATTTGACGCAACCACAAGCCTCAGATATAAGGGAGCGCCTAGTGAATTTCAATGGCTCCGTTATTTTTGGTCATTTTTGACTGTACCACTTCAGGTTGGCAGAGGCTCTGGGGTGCCAAAACCTAAAAAACACCCCTAAAGGGACACCATTTAGAAAACTACACCCCTCAAGGAATCTAACAAGGGGTGCGGTGAGCATCTGGACCCCACAGGTGCTTCACAGATTTTCCAAACAATATGGCTTGAAAAAAGACTAAAGTATTTTTTACACTAAAATGTTGTTCTAGCCTTCAATTTTTCATTTTCACAAAGGGATAAAAGGAAAAAAAAAACACAAAACATGTAGCGCAGTTTCTCCTGAGTACGGAAATACCCCACATGTGGACATAAAGTGCCAAGCGGGCGCAGGACGAGCCTCCAAAGGGAAGGAGCGCCAATTGGCTTTTGGAAGCTGGATTTCACTGGAATGGATTTCAAGGGCCATGTCGCATTTACAGAGCCCTCGTGCTGCCAAGACACTGGAAACCCCCCACAAGTGACCCCATTCTGGAAACTACACCCCTCAAGGAATCTAACAAGGGGTGCAGTGAGCATATGGACCCCACTGGTGACGGGCACAAATGTGGAAAAATGTGACGTGAAAGTGAAAATTTTCATTTTTTCACTTTCATGGCACAAATGTGCCCGTCATCCAGGGGTCCATATCCTCACTGCACCCCTTGTTAGATTCCTTGAGGGGTGTAGTTTCCAGAATGGGGTCACTTGTGGGGGGTTTACAGTGTTTTGGCAGCACAAGGGCTCTGTAAATGCGACATGGCGTTCATCATCCATTCTAGCCAAATCCAACCTCTAAAATCCAAATGGCGCTCCTTCCCTTCGGAGGCTTGCCCTGCACCCACATGGCGCTTTATGTCCACATGTGGGGTATTTACGGACTCGGGGGAAATTGCTCTACACATTTTGTGTTTTTTTTTCTCTTTTAACCCCTTGTGAAAATGATAAATTCAAAGCTAGACCAACATTATAGTGTAAAAAATTTAATATTTCATTTTCACGCCACATTGTTCCACATTTGTGCCCGTCACCAGTGGGGTCCATATGCTGACTACACCCCTTGTTACATTCCTTGAGGGGTGTAGTTTCCATAATAGGGTCACTTGTGGGGGGTTTAACTGTCTTGGCAACACAGGGGCCTTTTGAATGCAACATGGCCCCTCGAAATCCATTCCATCCAAATCCAGCCTTCAAAAACGAAATGGCGCTCCTTCTCTTTGGAGGCTTACACTGCACCCGCATGGCGCTTTATGTCCACATGTGGGGTATTTCCGTACTCAGGGGAAATTGCTCTACACATTGTGTTTTTTTTTATCTTTTAACCCCTTGTGAAAATGAAAAAATCAAGACAAGATCAATGATTTAGAGTAAAAATAAAAAAAAAATTACACTAAATGTTGGTCTAGCCTTGATTTTTTTCCATTTCCACAAGGGGTTAAAAAAGAAAATGAACACAAAACGTGTAGGGTAGTTTCCCCTGAGTACGAAAATACCCCACATGTGGGCATAATGTGCTATATGGGCACAGGGCAAGCCACCAAAGGGACAGAGCGCCATTTAGAGGCTGGAATGGGGGATGGAGGCCATGTCGCAATTACAAAGCTCCTGTGCTGCCAGAACAGTAGAAACCCCCGACAAGTGACCCAATTCTGGAAACTACACCCCATAAGGAATCTAACAAGGGGTGCAGTGAGCATATGGACCCCACTAGTGATGGGCACATGTGTAGGACATGTGCCGTGAAAATAAAAAATACAATTTTTTTCATTTTCACGTCCCAAATGTGGCCGTCACCAGGGGGCCATATACCCGCTGCCCCACTTGTTAGATTCCTTATGGGGTATAGTTTCCAGAATGGGGTCACTTGTGGGGTGTTTCTACTGTCCTGGCCGCACAGAGGCTTTGTAATTGCATCATGGCATCCTCTAATGGGAATGGCGGCCATACCTATTTAGCTGGGGAAAAGGGACAATTCTAATTTATTTGGGGGTATTAGGCCAATTATTAGTTTATAAGGTTGAAAATGACAGGTGTCCATCAAATTCAACCTGTGTTGATCCAGAGGAAGGCAAAAAACCCTCGTGAGGCAGACGACAGTAGCCTCATCACAGGGGAAAAATTCCTTCCCGACTCCATAATGGCGATCAGAATAATCCCTGGATCAACGTGACCCCTGAAATAGGAATAAGGGACAGAATTTAGATAATGTAGAACCCCAATGACGTGTGGTGCACCTTGGAGCGATCCAGTATGCAGAGGCCGGGGGAATCAGGACAGGTGTCACACTGGAAAATGGTGTCCTTCCTGATCCCCCTGTTACCCCACACTCTGCACTTCTTCTGGGGTCTCCCTTTCTCCAGTGTGGGGGACGTCACCTGGAAAATGTTGTCCTGGTGCGATCCGGGGTCCTTTATATCCAGAAGCGCTGGGTCCGCTCCATGGCTGCTAAATATTAGGGTTCTATTACTGCTTCTGATATGTTCGGATCGTGCCGCAAGCTACAGTAGCTCGGGCAGCGAGGGACCGGAAGAGGGGTGCTGGTATAAAAGTTATCCCCGTACAGGTGGTGACCTTTATCCAGCAGTGGGAAGATCAGTTCCCGGACGATCTTCCCACTTGTTCCGAGGATGGGGGGGGAGTGGGCATCTGGGGGCTGGATTCGAGTGTCCCTTCCTTCATACACTCTAATAGGCTGCGTTCACACTACGTATATTTCAGTCAGTATATTTCAGTCAGTATTGCAACCAAAACCAGGAGTGGATTAAATACACAGAAAGGATCTGTTCACACAATGTTGAAATTGAGAGGATGGCCACCATATAACAGTAAATAACTGCCATAATTTCAATATAACAGCCGTTGTTCAAAAATAACAGCAAATATTTGCCATTAAATGGCGGCCATCCACTCAATTTCAACATTGTGTGAACAAATCCTTTCTGTGTTTTTAATCCACTCCTGGTTTTGGTTGCAATACTGACTGAAATATACTGACTGAAATATACATATACTGACTGAAATATACGTAGTGTGAACGCAGCCTAAGGGTACGTGCACACTGCGGAATCGCGAAGGATAACCCTTTGTGCATTCCGCAGTTGGCACCCGCCGGCGGACTGATGCAGGCGCACGTCTCTGTCCGTGTCGTAGACTCCATTCTATGCACGGGCGGATTCCGCTCTGCGTCCAACGTGTTGATGGAATGACGGATGATGGAATCCGCCCATGCATAGGATAGAGTCTATGACACGGGCGGAGACGCGCCCCTGCATCAGTCCGCCGGCGGGTGCCAGCTGCGGAATGCACAAAGGGTTATCCTTCGCCATTCCGCAGTGTGCACGTACCCTAAAGCTGGGTTCACACTATGTATATTTGAGGCTGTATTTGTGAGGCTGTATAGCAACCAAAACCAGGAGTGGATTGAAAACACAGAAAGGCTCTGTTCACATAATGTTGTAATTGAGTGGATGGCCATCATTTAATGGCAAATATTTGCTGTTATTTTAAAACAACGGCTGTGGTATTGAAATAATGGCCGTTATTTACTGTTATATGGCGGCCATCCACTCAATTTCAACATTGTGTGAACAGATCCTTTCTGTGTTTTCAATCCACTCCTGGTTTTGGTTGCTATGAGGACCTGACATGAGGACCAAATACAGCCTCAAATATACATAGTGTGAACCCAGCCTTAATCTGTAAGTGTACCCTGAGGTACTCTCACAGAGTTTGTAGAATTTCACGCCATACCGTCATCTCTTATTGGGACGGTACTGGCGGAAAAGACGTGTCTGGGGGGCAGCGTACGCTACGCTACTCCCAGACACGTCACTGGATGATGAGGAGGATGAGGATGAATGGAGGAAAGAAGGATCCCCCCATTCATCCTCACTGGCTGTTTCGGTGTCGGAGGCAATAATAACGTATGCGTCCGACACCGAAAACACCCTGGGGGCCACTTTTATATAGGGATTGGTATATGGGGTATGTAGTGGTGTAGTGTAAAACTTTATTCAATGTAGTGTGGTGTAATGTAGTGTTTTTTTACGTGTTTTTTTACAGTAAGTATACAAAAAAAACCTACGCCAAAAATGGTGTTGCTGATAAATGCCGCACTTATGTTCGGCACTTATCAGCAGACCGTGGCAGTAGGATATAAAAAAAAACCACCCTACGCCAAAAAGGAGGAGTTGCTGATTAGCAGCGCACTTACGTGCGATGCTGATCAACACTCAGCGGCGATAGGGTGCGGAAAATAGAAAAAAAAAAAATTGGGAAAAAAAATTTTTTTTTACTACATTCTGAACATCCCTGTAGTGGCTGATACGTGTATTACACTTATCAGCCGCTAGGGGGCAGCAGAGCGCAAGATCCGAAAATAGACGACGCTGGAGCCGGAAAAATACGAAAAAAGACGACGCTGGAGCCGGAAAGAGACGATCGGGACTCACGGAAGAAGCCGAAGTCCCGACAAGAGGAAGAGGACGCCGGGAACCCGGAAGACGCCGATCAGGACCCCGGGACAGGTGAGTAATGTACAAATACCTGCTCCGGACCCCTCAGCTACCTAGCTGAGGGGTCCGGAGCAGGTATTTATTACTTGTGGGGACTTTGATCGCCGTTCACGGCGATCGGGACGGTGGTACCGTGACCACCATTACTTTTTACAGTAATGGCGGTCGGTGCCGTCCTCGGACAGCACCGACCGCCATTTTTTTCCGGGTCATCGGGCCAATAGCGGCGATCGTCGGCATGGGGGGGGTTAACAACCCTCCATGCCGACAGGGAGAGATGGCCTGCTATGTATTATAGCAGGCTATCTCCCCCTATCGGGACCCGGCCGGCCGCGGCGCCCGTTTAAAGGGCTGACGTACCAGTACGTCATGGGTCCTTAAGTGACAGTGATCCATGACGTGCCGGTACGTCATGGGTCCTTAAGAGGTTAATCTAGAATATATTTTTTGTTATAAGTTTTTTTTTTTAAACTCATTTTTAGTAGGCTTTATAGCTTGCCAAAATACAGGCAAAATACAGGTTTATCTAAAATGCTACCTAATTGTATTTTTGTAATGTCAATAAGATAACCGAACTCTTTCATAAATTCATCACTTGTCAGGCCCCACGTATTGAGGAATAGAGTTGTTTAATACTGATACATTTTTACCTTCTCAGTAAAAAAGAAATCATAAATAAAATTCACTTCACATGCTGAACTTAAACTCAGTGGTTTCTTTGTGAATAACTTTTGAAACCAATATGCTTCCATCTTATCAAATTTTCATACTCCTTCCCCTCCCCTAGGGTGCTTCTTAATCCTACAGATACCTTGAAAGGCGAAAAAAAAGAAAGATCAGTATTATCTTGTTTAATAAAATGATATGGCACTGGGCAAAATCATTTCCAGTCTCGAAATCTGAAATATATTCCGTCACACATTTCCTCAGCTGCTTAATAGTTCAGTAAACATACTGTGCCTGGTATCTTAAAGTAATATGATATATAAGATAATTCTAAGTGAAGCTGTCAAAGTGCTATCTGAACAATTGTTTTCTAGTTACCAAAGGCAGAAATACAGAGCATCTATTAACTCACTTAACAATTTCATCTAAAAGTCCACCCCAGTGATTCTGTGAATTTGTAATAATAATAATAATAATAATAATAATAATAATAATAATAATAATAATAATAATAATAATTATTATTATTATTATTATTATTATTATTATTATTATTATAAATAAACAAGTGGGGATCTTAAAAAGTAAAGGGAAAGACATAGGGGGACATTTATCAAGGGGTTTGCGCCTAATTGCATTTTTCACCCATTGTTGGTCTAAGTTCTATTTATGAACCAGTATTCGACAGGTGAATATTTTTAGATGAGACTTTTTTGAAATCTGCCTGTTTTAAGTATTCACCCAAAAGTTGGCATAATCCGGGATTAGCGCCCAAATTAATCATTTGCGACTTTTTAAGACAGGCGCAAGCTTACGTCTGGTCAGAACCAGGTGAATAAAGCTGCGCAATTTTTTCATAGTTGCGCCTTTTTTTGCGCCTTTTTGTTTAGATGCATTCACTATGGCAGTGCTACATGTGAATGAATCAGTCACAAGATATTAGAACAAAACACCAATCCCCATTAGAATAGTTGCACTTAATAGACTCCTTAGTAAATGTCCCACATAGTTCTACTATTTTGGTACAAGACAAAAAAAAAATTGTCAGGCTTTTTTGGATTTCAGGAACAAAAAGAATTTATTCATCCATGTCTCCATTAGGGAACTAAAAAACTAAAAACATTTTCATTTTTACACTAACATTACAATAGGTCCAGTTTTTACACATAGCATTTTGGGGTACATGTGTGTATCAGTGTTTAAATTCTATAAACCCAAGTTCCCAAAAATGTCTTACATGTGCATAATGGTGATCAGAGACATGCATTTAAAATAAAACTCATGCCAACTCAACAATCTTTAACTTAATAATTTAAAAAATTTATGAAAAACTGGCAGAAAAAAGGGAGAGAGAGAGAGAGAGAGAGAGAGATCCTTATACTGAGTTGGGGCTGTACCTGGTATTGCACCCTATCCTATTCACCCATTCATTTCAGTGCCCCTTAAATGGATTGGCAGATGCTCTGAGAGACCCCTACTGATTGCATATTGATGGCTTATACAAAGAACAGGTCATCAAAATTAAAATCCTGGAAACCCCATTAAGAGCCAGTTCCGTGTGTATATTTATCATGCCTACTTTATTAGGTTATGAGTCAGAAAAGTGTATGGCTCTGGCCTTTCTCTTTATCATGTAATTTTAAGTGGGACTGTCGTTCAGAAACAACTTTGCATAAATACATAGTACAATAACAATAAGTTTTATTATATATAACAGTTTCCTTCTGTATTCAAAAGGCTGTTTTCCAGCCTTCCCCCTCAAGCAAAATGAAGACAGGTTTCCTGTGTTACATGGAGAAAAGGGAGCTACTGCACATCACACCTATGGCTGATGCTAATGCCGCTCGGCTAATTTTAAAAACCAATGCCAGGATGTTGGTATATAATTTGATCAAACCATATTGCCCCGTGTACCACGTGCAGGTCTCCTGGTTCACACGGGTCCCTACGCTAACTCCACACTGTGTCGGTCAGTGACTGCCAACGCCGCAAAGCGTGCACATGCAGGGAAGGGAGGCCATGGAATGGCTCTGCAACCCCAATGTCACAGGACCAAAATGCCCCCCCCCCAAAAACCCAGCCGGCACCCCTGGCGGAGAAGGCTGCCCCCAAACAACACAAGTATGAATATGGTTACACTCACCACCACTGCTGCAGACAGAATGGGAAAAACATGGAGGTACTGACACATGGGTCTTATAAAGGGGGGGCCCTTTAGGGGTTTGGTCCTATGACATTGGGGCTCAGGGCCATTCCGTTGGCCCCCCTTCTCTGCTTGTGCACGCTTTGCGGGGATTGTGTTCACAGACCGGCACAGTGATGTATTTTTGGTTAGGTACTCATGTGTATCAGAGACCTGCACATTGGTACATGAGGTAATATGGTTTGATCAAATTATAAAATAATTTCTGATGTTGGTTTTTAAATGTAGCTGAACAAGCTTTCGTGTCAACCATTGGTGCGATGTGCAGCCATTTCTGTCTTTTCTGCTTGTGCAGGTTTCCTGTGTGTCCAGAGAGTCTCCAAACTGCACAGGCTGCTTGTCTGCTCTCCCTGCTCACTTATCCCCCTCGGCCCCACCCCCTTCCATAGATTATAATGGACACAGCAAACATGTCTTCACTTTGCTCCTCTGTAATGTAGAGTACATTGCCTTGAAAATGAACAGATAAGTGTGTATGGGGGAGGAGGGGGGGCTGCAAAACAGCTTTTTAAATACAGAAATAAACTCTTTTGCCTAATAAAACCTATTGAGAGTTTGTGAAAATCGCTTGTGCTATTGATTTCTGCAAAGATGTTTTAAATGACAGTTTCACTTTAAGTTAATCAGAATAATTTTATTGCTCTGTATAAAGTACCTCCAATTGTATTATGCAATGTTTGCAGGACCCTGGTCTGGCTTTTATGTTAACTTGTGAATAGTTCTTTAACCCCTTCAGGACCAGGCTAATTTTGGCCTAAAGTAAAGATGAGCAAACTTTTCAGAAGTTCGTTTTGACAGGTTCACTAAAATTTGAAGCTGAGTTCATGCTCGCAGAAACCACAGTAAAACAGCATGTTTTTGATGCAATGTTGCTGTTGGAAATGAAAAAAGCAACATTGCAACAAAAACATGCTGTGATAAGTAAATATACACACAAGAAGCTAGAGAGGGAGAAAGTAATTGGCATACACAGGGATCACATCTATGCAAAGCTATCATTCAGAAAATGAACTATATGCAGCTGCTTAACCCTCTAAAATAATATACTTTATTAAGCAGTTGCATACAATTAGTTTTCAGTATACTAGATTTGCATATACCTGACCCCTTGTATGCCGATTGCTTTCTCCCAACCAGTTTCTTGTGTGTATATTTAGTTATCACAGCATGTTCTTGTTTCAAAGTTTTGTTTTTTTTCAGACAAAGAAAGAAACAAATATACATAAGTAGATGGGGGGTTGGTTAACCCTTTTGGTGAGCATAGACGGTGAAAACTGCTTATTTGGTAACTCACAGCATTTAGTAAATGCTTCTTTGCATCAGAAATACACATACATACACACACATACACCTTGAGTGAATTATTTTATTGAATATAATGTTGTTTCTGGAAAAATATGCAAGAAATTACCATTTAAAAACACCCATTTTCAGGGTGGCGAATTCATGCTTGAAGGCATTTTTTATGGAAAAATAAATCATTGTGACAACTGGTTTCCTCTGAATATTAATTTGATTAATTTGTGTAAAACCATAAATGGAATGAAACTAGTGCCTCATAAAAGTGGAGTTATATTAGTAACATTTAGAAATTGTAGATGGAAAGTGAGTTTAGCATTAATTTTATTTGTAATCATTGCATATTATTTACAATGCAATTCAGTTTGAACCGAGGAGTTTTGTATTTTACTGCTATTTTAGTATGTATAAATTATGATTTGTTTGACTTAGCTGTACTAGAAATGAACTGTCACTTATCACGTATAATTAATGGCAAAACATTGTAGAACTGCTCTTCAAAATAGAATTAAAGTTAGCCACTAAGCCCTATGTACCCCAAAATGGTATATATGAAATTTACAACAGTGCCACAAAATAATCCCATGCACGACAGCTTTGGGGGGCGGGGGGGGAGGGAATATATATATATATATATATATATATATATATATACCGTGGTGCCTTGGATTACGAGCATAATTCGTTCCGGGGCGGCGCTTGTAATCAAAATCCACTTTTAAACCAAAGCAAATTTTCCCATAAGAAATCATACACACCCCAAAAATCATGTTGTATTCTTAATAACATGTTAAATAAATGAAACAAACATTTAGAAACAGGTGAAAATGTGATATTATAAGTTACTGTACAGTACAGCAATCAGCATGTGGAGTATAATGTATAGTAACTGCATAAACCTGAAAAACAGCAGCAGTTTGTAGATACAGGATGGAACTGCAGATCCCCATAATTCAGTAGCGTAGTACAACAGGGTAGAATAGAGAAGAAGGGCTGCTGCCAGAGGTCTGTGTGGTCACATGACAGCAATGGGGAAGGGGTGTGTTCAGCCTGCACCAATCAGGAAGTGAGAATCACAGAGCTGTGCAGGAGGACAGTAACAGAAATTTTTCTATACAGCAGTGTAAATGGAGGAGTGTAAGTGCAGACACATTATAGCAGCTGTGTGTATAGCTGAGTGCCTGTGCAGTCATTATAGCTGAGTGTGAGTGCTAGTACATTATAGCAGGATTGGAGAGGATGGGAAACAAGGGCTGACAGGGACTGCAGGGAGCATGAAGGAATGAGCAGGACAGATGTGGGCACATACATGCAGCACTCTCTTTCCAAGGAGAGAGAAGTTACAACTATGAAGAGATAACCTCCACAATCCTGTCCCTTGATGCAAGCTCCGGCCTGAAGTGGATCTGCTATGATTTGGAAGGTGAGGGAGACTTCCTGGTTCAGAGTAAAGTGCTGTAGAACCGCTGTGCAGACCATGCCCCTCCCCCACTCTCACTCCCATCCAGTACAGGGAGCTCGTACACCAAAGCAATGCTCTTAAACCAAGTTAAAATTTTGACAAACTGTGAGCTCTTCTTGCAAAACGCTCTCAATCCAAGTTACTCTTAAATCAAGGTACCACTGTGTCTGTATATACATATCTCAAAATATGTTGAAACAGCCATAATGGGATAATGGGCCATCCCAACATGCCCTTATTTGCCTAAACTGCTTCTTTGGACTAAAATAGAGAAATTCAAATCACCCAAACATGACAAATCTCTGAGGAAGTTACAGTAACACTAACTTTCCATCCTCACCAAGCTAGGCTCTATGGATGCCTTGTACCTACCTGCAGTCCCCGGCTAATCGCCTTCTGTATATTAATTTTTGTTGCTGCTGAGGAATCCTCCAGTTTACTAGCTGTTTCCACTAACTTTTCTATCTAAGAAACAGTTCTTATTTGGTTTATATCTATACCTACCCTCTTGTTACATGCTCTTTTTCTATGTTATATTATGTCATGTCTTGATACATACTTAAAGCTTCCGTAGATAGGTTACCACCCAAGAAAAACCACCACAAACTACTAATATGATGGTACAGGACCCTAAACTTAGTTGTCCTTATGATTATAACCCCTATGAATAAAATTTGGTGGTGTTGGTACTATTTGTCATATTTCTTGGCATTGTCCAGTTATGAACTCCTTTATGACAGAGGTTAAAAACACAACTAATATGATTCGCAGGTCAAAAATTGTCTTTAGCAATCATGACATTGACAGTTCCTTCTCAATAATACTGATCTTACAGAATGTCGCTAGAGACACACTTGCTGTTGGCAAGAAAACTTTGATTCTCCTACGTGGCTACAAAAATCTGTCTTTTTACTTACCTGATTGATCAAGATAAATCATAGCTTAAAGCGACACTGTTCCCACAATCTGTCCCCCCCAACCGCTTGTACTTTTGGATAGCTGTTTTTAATCCAAGATCTGTCCTGGGATCCATTCGGCAGGTTATGCAGTTATTGTCCCAAAAAAACAACTTTTAAAATTGCAGCCCTGTGTCAAATTGGCATTGCCAGCAATGAAGTAGGAGACAGCACGTCCAAAGATAAGGTAGCAAAAAACGTGTTTAATGACACACCAGTGCGCGACGTTTCGGCTGAATCAGCCTTTCTCAAGCAGTGATACAATACAATGTAAGTTTGGTGGTATTTATACACAAGTGAAGTGGATATCAATCAATTAATTAGTGTCATACAATCATGAAAAATATACAAAATCAATACAATCGTGAATAAGAAATTCATAGATATCCACTCAACAACGTTAAGTGAGTATCCATACATATAAAGCGTAAAGTTGATCATAAAAAATAAGGATCAACTAGTGTAACAGATAATGATCAACGTGATAGCTGCAGGTGTGTGGAATAACTCAAAAGATAAATAAACAAAAAGGAGGAGCAAATGCCCATCAACATACCAGGTGGCGGGGTCCCGAGCCGGCACGCCGAATGCGGAAGCAGCACCGACATGGCATCACAACAGCGCGACTCAAACCAAGTCACGTGACTCAACCTGCCTCACGTGATCCCAGTAACAGGTCGGCGAACGCGTCACGCGACACACGCCCACATCACGTGATCGCGACAGCCAGACCTGCGAGTGCGCATATGCGAGAACCTGCCGGAGCTGGATACACATCCAGCAGCACCTGAGCTCAAAGTAGCCATATTGAAAATGGGCAAAAATTGCCCAAAAGGGAAAATCCACAGAAACTGATCAAGAATGTAAGGGGATTGGATTGGAGCTACCAAATGGCAAAATATAATTAATGAAGTGGTCTGATAACAGAATAAATGAGTATGGAGATAATCAGAATATTCAACAGACAAATAAATGAATAGGGGGTTGGAATAGGCTGGAGGAGATTGTGCATGGGTCGACTATGTGGTGACCGTGGGCTATATCAAGGGGGTATATGGAGCCGAGTCCAACACCCAGTGCTGGGACAGACCACTCCGTCAAAGACAATATGGTCGCCCCTAACTGGGGTACCCAACCTCAAAAGCCCAATAAAGTGCTATCGGGGCGGGTAAAATGGTCTCAAGGATCCACCCCGCAGTCCACGTGGTTTGTCAACACTAACCCGCTCCCCCTAAAGAATAGCCATAATCCCTAGTAATCAAAGAGTAACATAATACGTAATGAAAAAAATTTTTTTATTGATCAGTCCATGTAGTATCAAGTCCCAAACTAGTATTATAAACAACATAGGTGAAATAAATGGCAAAAAGGTAGCAAAAAAATAATAATAATAAAAAAGTTTCCCGTCAAGAAATCCCGGCATGTGATGTTTTCATCCTCCAAAAAAAGACTGCTGAATCTGAAAAAAGGCAAAAACAGACGTTTTTAGATTATGGAAAAAGTATTATAGCAAATGACAGATACTGTGATATTCAATATCATCAAAAATATACTATAGTATACCATACCATAATATAATATGCTATACTGTGTTTTTTGTATTGTATCATCCTCTTACAGAATTCAAAGGGGCGGGGTAGATAAGAGGGCAAAAAAATTAAACGGGGGGGGGGGGGGGGGGAACGGGAAGAAGGGAAAATAAAGAAAACAAGAAGAAGAAAAAAGTAGAGGAAAAAAGAAGAAAAGAAAAAGAAAAAGAAAAGCAACTGGTCAGGTGCCCCTAGCTGGACCAATTTTAAAATCAATATTCAAGCCATGTGGAGTCAACGTGTTTAGTCTATAGATCCACTCCAGTTCACAACGTTTGAGTTTGGCAATACGGTCCCCCCCTCTCCTGTGTCTAGGTATCCTATCAACTACTGTAAACCTTAGGTCATTGACAGAATGATGTTTATCAGAAAAGTGTTTCGGCACAGGGAGCTCACATTTACCTGTCCTTATAGTCGACTTGTGTTGATTAATACGTAGTCGACATTGTCCAGTAGTCTCTCCAACATAGAGAAGCTTGCAAGGACACTGTAGTACATAGACCACAAAATCAGATCGACATGTTAAATGTTCTCTGATTCTGTAGCTACGCCCCGTCCCTGGATGTACAAACTCCTCACCTTTAACCATCTGGTTGCAATTTCCGCAGCTCAGACAGGGGAAACTGCCGGTACGTGGATTACCAAAGAAAGTAGGTCTAGGTAATGTCGGGGTCCCTAAATCTGCCTTGACCAGTCGATCTTTAAGATTTCTAGGTCGTCTGTATGCCATGATTGGAGGGGATCTGAACTCAGGAATGTGTGGAAAAGCCCGAGATAATGTGCTCCACTCTTTTCGTATGGTCCTAGCTATACCCGGACTGGCAGTGCCATAGGTGGAGACAAAAGCAATTCTGGGAGATTTGGTGCTAGATGTCTTGGGTGACAAAAGGTCCTGTCTATTCAAATTCATCACCCTGGCTCGTTTCTCATCAATGATGCGACCAGGATACCCCCTTGCCAAAAAATGATTGCACATAATATCTAACTGCCTGTCACATCGAGAGGAGTCCTGTACTATGCGCTTCACTCGCAGTAGTTGACTGTATGGTAGAGATTCTACCATAGGTCGAGGATGGAAGCTCTCGTATCGCAATAAGGTATTGCGATCCGTAGGCTTACGGTATAAGTCTGTCATCAGTCTGTCACCCTCTCTGTAAACCAAGGTATCTAAAAAATGTATGAATTACAGAGACAGGTTAATGACAGGGATGTATATGAGAAACTCGATGGTGATCCTAAATTTAGGATCAAATCCATGATTGACACACTGGTTGACGAAGCACACTCCATCAACATTATAGACACATCTCTCAAAGACTTTCTACACACCAAGTTTCCCGTCACTCCTGTCTTATATGGTTTACCCAAGATACACAAAACCTTAATAAATCCACCTGCGAGGCCCATTATTTCAGGTACAGACTCTATTTTTAGCCCAGTTGCACAGTTTTTGGACAAAATCCTCAGGACACATGCGACATCTGCAAGGTCATACATTCAGGATACCACCGACTTTCTTAATAAACTATCTGATGTTACGGTTCCCACAAATTGTATTTTAGTCTCCTTTGATGTGAAGGATCTCTACACCTCAATCAACCACGAGAGGGGCCTCAGGGTCATACAGGAAATACTTAACAACACAAACAATTCTACACACGTCAATTCATTCTTGTTGAGATTACTTGAGATTGTCCTCACTGAGAATTACTTTTTGTTTCAGGACAGCTACTATGCTCAGAGAAGGGGCACTGCTATGGGCTCTAATGTGGCGCCGACATATGCCAACATCTTTATGTCGGCGCTCGAGGAGTCCCGTATATATACCTCCTCCCACTTCAGCCTAGTGCTGAGGTGGTGGAGGTATATTGATGACGTGTTTGCCATTTGGACAGACCCCGAACAAGATTTGGATGAATTTTTTGATTTCCTCAATCTGATGGATGAGGACATAAAATTCACCAGGGAAGTCTCTACAGAATCCATACATTTTTTAGATACCTTGGTTTACAGAGAGGGTGACAGACTGATGACAGACTTATACCGTAAGCCTACGGATCGCAATACCTTATTGCGATACGAGAGCTTCCATCCTCGACCTATGGTAGAATCTCTACCATACAGTCAACTACTGCGAGTGAAGCGCATAGTACAGGACTCCTCTCGATGTGACAGGCAGTTAGATATTATGTGCAATCATTTTTTGGCAAGGGGGTATCCTGGTCGCATCATTGATGAGAAACGAGCCAGGGTGATGAATTTGAATAGACAGGACCTTTTGTCACCCAAGACATCTAGCACCAAATCTCCCAGAATTGCTTTTGTCTCCACCTATGGCACTGCCAGTCCGGGTATAGCTAGGACCATACGAAAAGAGTGGAGCACATTATCTCGGGCTTTTCCACACATTCCTGAGTTCAGATCCCCTCCAATCATGGCATACAGACGACCTAGAAATCTTAAAGATCGACTGGTCAAGGCAGATTTAGGGCGCGGAAATTGCAACCAGATGGTTAAAGGTGAGGAGTTTGTACATCCAGGGACGGGGCGTAGCTACAGAATCAGAGAACATTTAACATGTCGATCTGATTTTGTGGTCTATGTACTACAGTGTCCTTGCAAGCTTCTCTATGTTGGAGAGACTACTGGACAATGTCGACTACGTATTAATCAACACAAGTCGACTATAAGGACAGGTAAATGTGAGCTCCCTGTGCCGAAACACTTTTCTGATAAACATCATTCTGTCAATGACCTAAGGTTTACAGTAGTTGATAGGATACCTAGACACAGGAGAGGGGGGGACCGTATTGCCAAACTCAAACGTTGTGAACTGGAGTGGATCTATAGACTAAACACGTTGACTCCACATGGCTTGAATATTGATTTTAAAATTGGTCCAGCTAGGGGCACCTGACCAGTTGCTTTTCTTTTTCTTTTTCTTTTCTTCTTTTTTCCTCTACTTTTTTCTTCTTCTTGTTTTCTTTATTTTCCCTTCTTCCCGTTCCCCCCCCCCCGTTTAATTTTTTTGCCCTCTTATCTACCCCGCCCCTTTGAATTCTGTAAGAGGATGATACAATACAAAAAACACAGTATAGCATATTATATTATGGTATGGTATACTATAGTATATTTTTGATGATATTGAATATCACAGTATCTGTCATTTGCTATAATACTTTTTCCATAATCTAAAAACGTCTGTTTTTGCCTTTTTTCAGATTCAGCAGTCTTTTTTTGGAGGATGAAAACATCACATGCCGGGATTTCTTGACGGGAAACTTTTTTATTATTATTATTTTTTTGCTACCTTTTTGCCATTTATTTCACCTATGTTGTTTATAATACTAGTTTGGGACTTGATACTACATGGACTGATCAATAAAAAAATTTTTTTCATTACGTATTATGTTACTCTTTGATTACTAGGGATTATGGCTATTCTTTAGGGGGAGCGGGTTAGTGTTGACAAACCACGTGGACTGCGGGGTGGATCCTTGAGACCATTTTACCCGCCCCGATAGCACTTTATTGGGCTTTTGAGGTTGGGTACCCCAGTTAGGGGCGACCATATTGTCTTTGACGGAGTGGTCTGTCCCAGCACTGGGTGTTGGACTCGGCTCCATATACCCCCTTGATATAGCCCACGGTCACCACATAGTCGACCCATGCACAATCTCCTCCAGCCTATTCCAACCCCCTATTCATTTATTTGTCTGTTGAATATTCTGATTATCTCCATACTCATTTATTCTGTTATCAGACCACTTCATTAATTATATTTTGCCATTTGGTAGCTCCAATCCAATCCCCTTACATTCTTGATCAGTTTCTGTGGATTTTCCCTTTTGGGCAATTTTTGCCCATTTTCAATATGGCTACTTTGAGCTCAGGTGCTGCTGGATGTGTATCCAGCTCCGGCAGGTTCTCGCATATGCGCACTCGCAGGTCTGGCTGTCGCGATCACGTGATGTGGGCGTGTGTCGCGTGACGCGTTCGCCGACCTGTTACTGGGATCACGTGAGGCAGGTTGAGTCACGTGACTTGGTTTGAGTCGCGCTGTTGTGATGCCATGTCGGTGCTGCTTCCGCATTCGGCGTGCCGGCTCGGGACCCCGCCACCTGGTATGTTGATGGGCATTTGCTCCTCCTTTTTGTTTATTTATCTTTTGAGTTATTCCACACACCTGCAGCTATCACGTTGATCATTATCTGTTACACTAGTTGATCCTTATTTTTTATGATCAACTTTACGCTTTATATGTATGGATACTCACTTAACGTTGTTGAGTGGATATCTATGAATTTCTTATTCACGATTGTATTGATTTTGTATATTTTTCATGATTGTATGACACTAATTAATTGATTGATATCCACTTCACTTGTGTATAAATACCACCAAACTTACATTGTATTGTATCACTGCTTGAGAAAGGCTGATTCAGCCGAAACGTCGCGCACTGGTGTGTCATTAAACACGTTTTTTGCTACCTTATCTTTGGACGTGCTGTCTCCTACTTCATTGCTGGATTTTTTTCCACCCTGGGCCAGGGTGTAGAGACGGGCACCCACCTTCACCGCATTAGGTTTGTGCTGCTGTGCAATATTTTGGTTTCCTGCAAATTGGCATTGCCTAGAGTGTCTATGCTCTAGACTTGCTTCTCCGTCCCTCCTCCCCGCCCTCTTCACCATTAGGAATGCCCCTGGGAAGCATTTCTCCTATTCTCCTATTCATCACCTATCTGAACACTGCACAGGTGCCTTAACGATCCAACACATATGCAGCATTTACACAGGTGATGAATAGGAGAAATCATGCCTAAGGCATTCCTTATGGTG
This sequence comes from Dendropsophus ebraccatus, assembly GCF_027789765.1. NCBI lineage: Eukaryota > Metazoa > Chordata > Amphibia > Anura > Hylidae > Dendropsophus > Dendropsophus ebraccatus. The sequence goes on along the minus strand of NC_091460.1, from coordinate 139,150,838 downwards.
AAAGTTGTTTTTTTTTAGGACAATAACTGCATCACCTGCCGAACAGAGTCAAGGACAAATCTTATATTAAAAGCAGCTATCCGAAGGTACAAGTGTTTGTTTGTTTTTTGGTGGGGGTGGGGGGGGGGGCAGATCATAGGTACAGAGTCGCTTTAAACCCTGTGTTATCTATGTTGTGTAATAAAACTCAAACCTCCCGGCACTAATACAGCCACCACTTTTTTCCCCTACCCTCCACCCACCATCTCTCCCATACCTTTCCCCACCTCTTTTTCTTGAGACCCTTCTCTTTTTATTATTATTGTAATTAATTATTGGTTGACTTAACTGGAGATGTCTTCTCCCATTATTTAGCTCACGTCTACCACTTAATTTGTGTTGCAAAATCCTTAATATGCTATTTGTGAGCATTTATTCTTTCTGTATAGTCTGTCTAAAATTTCACTTAAACTTGCTTTTTGCTGATTACAGTAAAGGTAGTATACAATAGGGCTTCCTACCCTGAATCAGGAAATATAACACTTATTTCAATCCAGCGCTCCAGCGCTGAGATATAAACTTTAGAGGTTCCATGAATATTAGGAAATAAAGCAAACATGACATTCCACTGGGCTACAAATAAAACAGCAATATTCAGCCAGTTAATCTAAAGAGAAAGGAGGTTAACTTGTGGGCATAAGGTCTTGGGAACAAGGGTTCAAATTTTGCTGGGTTTATACAACAAAGGGGAACGCCCCAGGGGCTTTACCACCTAAATTGTGTAACACTTTTAAAGCTTATTTCTCTGCACTTTACTGATAAACTGAAATACAAGTTATATTTCCTGATGCAGTGTAGGAATGCTGCTGATGGCTTCCAAACAATCTATTTATGTATTGTTTACAGCTTCAAAGCTGATTACTGCAAAAGAAAGGTTAGCCATACATGTAGCTGACAAAATGGCAGAGAACATTTGGTTCATTTCTAGTGTTAAAGGAGTTGTTCAGGAAAAAAATCACACAGCCTTGCTGCCAGGGCTGCAGGGGACATGTCAGTAATGTATACTTACCTGTCCCACTCCTGTGCAGCTGCCAGTTGCTGGTCCACTCGCTCTCTGCCACTGTCAGCATTTTAAAGACATCTGATAAGATGCCCCTCCCACCATAAATGGCCACTCAGCATAGACTTTATGCTGACCCTTTTTATATAGGAACATGACATCATCAGATGTTTTGAAAACACTGACAGTAGAGCAGATAGGGTGGCCCAGGAATCGTCAGCTTTGAGGGGGCAGGACAGGTAAGTATACATCATTGACATGTCCCATAGCCCCAACAGCATATATAAGTATGAATTTTTCTGGGACAACCCTTTCATTGTACAATTTCATAATAAATTTGTGAAATATTAATTATGTAGTAATCCATTTTTGCTGCTCTAAATTTTTAAATACAATAAAAAAAAAACAACCTTCTGCAGCTAACAGAAATATATTTAAATGGGTACATGAACAATGCAGGGATTGTTGGTGCGGCCCATCTGCATCCTTGCATGGCCCAATATCGGACCATCTGCTAAATAATAGTCTGCTAAATAATAAGCAAATAAATGTTTACAATAAACTGCAATACAGCTGAGCAAGCTCTGAAATGCTTGAATGCTCATTATTCGAGTTGAGCTTTTTTCAATGCTCGGCTCAAGTAATGAACTCCATTGAAATCAATGAGCATTTAACCAGGTGCCCTCTACTCGACAGAGCAAATAGTGTCTGGTTCACCTTCAAGGAATGTGTAAGTTAAACGTACAAAAATTAGAAGCAAAAAATACAATAGGTTACTCCAAAACACATTAGAACTCCGGTGGGAATCTTCTGATCCTGAATGATAAATCGGATACATGACCTGTTCAAATGATTACCGCAGCAAAAAAACTATTTGACGACATGATTAACAAGTGCATTTTCAAGGGCCCCAGGCTTGCTATGTAAATGTTTGTATACAGCGGTACTGGACACATCCAGCCATAATACATTGTGCTGTATAAATCTACTGTAAGCAGAGACTTAAACCCCTATGAAACGGGGCGATCTCTGGGAGCAAGTGAGCGCCGACCTGTCAGGTCAGCACTTGCTTGCTCTTCATTCCCTGCTCGCTGCCAACATGCGCCAACAGCGAGAAAGTAAGTGTGGGGAGGGGGGAAGGGAAGCTGTGGTATTACCGGTAAAGACCGTCCGGGAGCCCTAGTCCTTTGTCTTTCAACATGGTGAAAGACAATCACAGACAAGGATCAGCTGACATTATTCATGTTGGCTGATCGTTGCCTCTTATTTCGCAAAGCAATTATCATCCATAATGGCCGATAATTGGCCAAATACGGCCCATAATCGCTTTGTGTAATAGGGCCTTAAGTCTTGCAGAGATAGATACTGTAGATAATACGTAGAGACAGCAGCACAACACATTGAACAGCTTGTGAGGTTGCACGTGGCTTGTTAGGTATATAGAGATTCTGTAAGCGCCGTGGCCCTCTCTGGACCTAGGCATAAAGGTGATCTGTATTTATTGCATTAATTGACCAGCAAAATACTTTTTTATCCCCTTATAGGATCTCTTTTACAGAGTCTCTCGATAGATATTGACAACCTAGATAAATAATTTGAGGATAAATAGTCAGACTAAAATATGATTTCCTTTCATAGAAAGTTTATATTTCACTGTAGTAAAAAGAAGCAATATTTCATGAAATAGAATATTTGCCTCCTTTATTTTCATTGTAAAACAGCCTGCTAACCATCTGCTACTGGGATTGTTCCGCTTTACTCTAAATGTTCAATTCAAGTACTCTATACAGTTTTGCATTCCTTTCCTTTTTAGCTGAACATCTGCTGATAACAAAAATATGGACTTTAATGCTTTAGTTTCAAGTATGCTGTCTATTAAATATCAACGAAGTTCTGCATTGTTTAGAACCATTAACAAAGATAAATAGTTTTTTTTCCCCCTCCCCCTTCCTAAGTAATCGCACTAGGGAAAACAAACACTCTGCCGTACATTAAGGGAAGCTGTTGGTAAACAGGCAGTTCTAAATGAAAAGTTATTTTGTTTTTAAATTCTGACTTAGCACAAAATATCAGTAGGATTAATAATTTACATTGTGTTTAAAAAAGGTATATTCTAATTTGGGAAGAACATCATTTTACTTATACATTACTCATGACATCAATTGTAAAACCCATGTATTATTCATACTACCAGTAGCAATATTAGAGTACTATGTTACTTAATTCTTTTTTACTTTATTATCTTTTTCAGGGCCTGAGTGCTGCACAGATAAAAAATAATGCATACTCACCTTTGCCAATTCCTTCCCTGCTGTCATGATAAACTTCTTATATAATGATGCTGTTCATACCTCTCCACGCTCTGCCAATATCCTTCTGTGGTAACTTTGGATCCCTCAGTGAATGATCCCACAGCCAATTCTGAGACGCACTCGCCATTGCACAGTCCCGTCTCAGTCAGTGATTGGCTAAGCAGACTGTCAATGCCGAGACAAGTCCATTTCAGAAGCGGCAGAGGAAACATTCAGAAGGAGCTGTATATATGTGTAATTGGCAGGTTTTTGTTTTTTTCTCCTTCAGGAGATTAATGGTGAATCTAATTCTGAGTCTAATACTCCATTTTCACTGGCTCACAATCACTGTTGCTATTTTCCTGCTGCTATATACAGTATGTGCAGTCGTTCTGATTCCCCTAAGTAAAGGTGCGTTCACACTGATCAAAATCGACAGAATATTGCAATGGAGCTTTTTGCCGAAGAATCCTGCCTGCCTCAGTGTCAAACAATGTGTTCATAGGAGAGCTTGCATGCCTCTACTCACCGCTCAAAGAATTGACATGTCAATCCTTTGAGTGGAGAGCCGCGGAGAGCGGGGGTGTGTGAGCCCTCCTATAGACACCATGTTTGACACTGAGTCAGGCGGGATTCTGCGACGGAGTGATGAATAGAAATCATTGCTGGGGGTGTTCCTAATGATAAGGAGGGTGGGGAGGAAGAAAGGAGAGGTGTTGCAGACCTGAGGCACAGTCACTCTAGGCCACGCCAGTATGACACAGCACTGCAGATTAAGGGTGCCTTTACACAGGACGGATCACAGCGGAATTCTCGCTGAGAGTTTTGCAGTGAGATCCGCTACGATCTAAGGTCCTGGCAATTCCTTATTAATACATACTCGCAGCGGATGTTTCAGACTGCTGCGAGTTTGTAAATCAACCGCCCCCCCCCTCACTTAACCCCTTAACACGCTGCTGCTGTACCTGTCTTTAATCTGACTTGCTGTACGGGGTCCCGACTTCCTGCCAATCAGTGGCTGCGGCTGGGCAATGCAATGACTGGCTGGCAAGCAGGAAGCTCGGACCTGGTGCAGCAAGACAGATTGAAGACAGGTAATGTATACAGTAATTGACATACCCACAGCAGTCTTAAAGATCCGCTACCAGTATGTATTCACAAAGAACTGCCAGGACCTTAGATCATATTGGATCTCGCTGCGATCTGGCCTGTGTGAAGGCACCCTAAAAGATAATTTTTTGCTGTAAGGAAGACACCAAAAAAACAAAACAAATGGACGGTACTAGCAGTTTTATGGAGTGGGTTGGTGGAGTCACTTTAACCTCTTTTGGAGAACACCTTGCTGTGGTGTGTAAGACTATACTGTCCGTGTAACCATAAAAGTTGTGCCATTTGAGCAGATTTCCACTGAAAAAGAACCAAATATACTGCAGGTAAAAATCGTAGATTGAAAGTCTAATTACATGTTCTCTTGCAGATTATGTAATATTTACCTGTATCCTCATGAAATGGCTCATTTGCGTTGTGTTACTAACCTTTGTTATACTTTATTACCTCCATTAACATTAATGAGCTTTTTCTATGGCTGGCTCTAAATAAGTAGTTAAGTGTGCGACACTATTTGTCTAGTTCACCTAGAATATTTCTTGCCATTAAGGTGTATTAACGAGTGATCTTAACCAAATTCTTTTGAACTCTTTGAGCATGTTTTCTTTTCTCCTGTATAATATGGGTGAATCAGAGAAACTTAATATGGCTTAGTGCAGTTTGTTGGAATACCCACTTTAAATCCACAGAGAAACAGCTGCCTAAAATTAGGAAAAGTGCATCTCCACAGCTGTGTCACATTTTCTTGGCACTGACCCAAACCTAAAGCTCACGCTGTTAGCCTAAAATCAACACCTTTTCTGATGTGCCTATGTTGGCAGAAAATGTGCTCTACTGCCAGGTGTTTCAGCACATCCAAAGAGTCTACTGCAGCTAGAATACTGATGCTTAGAGGGATAATTGGATCTAGAGATATTTTAAGCTATATTGTAAGATGTGTTTTTATATCTTTTTCACATGCTAATATCTTTATTTTCTTTGCCAAGAAGGCGTTGAACTGCTTAGTTATCTACCCTCTGGAGAAGTGTACATGCTCTGACCCAACTAAATCGTCCCTTCATTTATCAATACTTATTAGCCATTCAAGCATTTTTTTGGCATTACTAGTCAGAAAATGTTTCCACACTTCAGGTGTTTGTCTGATAAATAAAAATGTAGCTTTACAAAACAATTAAAAAAAAGTATCTGTGTCAGAGTAAGCATTACAAACCAGTAATTTAGTCCGTCTGTCTTGGAACAGTGTTAATGTTTAGGAAAATTGCAGTGATGTTATTGTTGTTATTAAGCTTCGACTTATCAACATGCTACTTATTATAGGTGGAAGATAGTTACTCCTTCAAGACATATGACATACTGGTATCTCATGATAGGCTGTGACTTTGCATGTCATGACGTACCGGCAAGGTAATTTCCGCGAGATTAGTTTATTGCTCAGCTTTGTAGAGTCTCTGAAGGGCAGCATGTTCCATGGAGTGGCCATAAATGATAATGTCTGCTACAGACCACTGATTTCATTGACCCCATGACCAGCAGATGACGGCTGGACACAGACGTAGAATGCAAGGAAGTCAGGACTGCAAACACTCTGCAGGTAATGTCAATACACTGTAAGTTATCGCTAACCTATATGGAGCATAATTGTGTAATGGTAGTATGACCATGAATGAGATCACCAAGAGCAGACACAATGCATTGACTCTTGTATATATCAGATGTTTTTTATTCTTGTAAAAGTAGTAAAGAATTGGTTACACACTGGAAGAATTGGAAACTTTAACCCCTTCAGGACCGGGCTAATTTTCGTTTTTGCGGTTTTGTTTTTTCCTCCTTGTGCTTAAAAGGCCATAGCACTTGCATTTTTACACCTACAGACCCACATGAGCCCTTATTTTTTGCGCCACTAATTGTACTTTGCAAAGACAGGCTTAATTTTTGCATAAAATATGCTGCAACGCCAGAAAAAAATTATATGCGCGGGGGCTTCGTTTTTACACAGTTTGTCCTAGGGAAAATTCTGACATGTTATATATGTTTCTCAAGTTGTTACGATTACATCGATATGTAACATCTATAACTTTTATTTAATTTGATGGCTTGTAAAAAAAATCTAACTATTCTTAACAAATATATTTTCCTTAAAATCGCTCCATTCCCAGGCTTATACCGCTTTTATCCTTTAGTCTATGGGTTTGTTTGGTGACATTTTTTGCACCATGATGTGTTCTTTCTATCGGTACCTTGACTGCGCATATGCGACTTTTTGCTCGCGTTTTATTGCAATTTTTCTGGATTTGATGCGACCAAAAATGCGCAATTTTGCACTTTGGGATTTTTTGGCGCTTACGCCGTTTACCGTGCGAGATCAGGAATGTGATAAATTATTAATTTGGGCGATTACGCACGCGGTGATAACAAACTTGTTTATTTATTTATTTATTTTTATTTATAAAATAGGAAAAGGGGGGTGATTCAAATTTTTATTAGGGGAGGGGATTTTTTATTCATAAAAACACTTTATTTTATTTTCAAATACAGTAATTTGAAGCCCCCTGGGGGACTCCTATATACACAGCACTGATCCCCCTGGGGGACTCCTATATACACAGCACTGATCTCCCATTGAGATCAATGCTGTGTATATAATAGAGCAATGATCCATCAGATCATTCCGACGCTGAGCCCCGGCTGGCTCATTACAAAGGATCTCCCCTCCGCGATTGCATCCCCCACTAGACACCAGGGACAGGGGCACAGTCACTATCCAAATGCAGCTGTCAGCTTTGACAGCTGCATTTGAATAGTAAATTAGCCGACAGTGGTGATCGGACCACGGCAGCTAATACCCGTGGTCCCTGGCTGCACATAGCAACCGGGGACCGTAGGCTGCAGAGAGGGCGCACGACGGGAGCTCTCTCTGTTTACCCTTAACGGCCGCATGACGGGTATACCGTCATGCTTCGTTAAGTGTTTAAAACGTTCTGTCCTGTCCTCATAGGGATTGAAGGTAGTGCTGGAATATAATGACATATGATGGGTGCTGGATTGTGCGTGCACTTATTATTATAAGCTGCAGTTTTTCATAGAAACATAGAAAATTGTCAGCAGAAAAAGACTACTGGGTCCATCCGGGCTGTTCTTTTAGTATTTCCCTTCTTATTATCTTAGGATAGATATATGTATATATACCAGGAAGGTTAAATTCTGTTTTTGTAGATTTACCAACCACATCTTCTGGAAGTTTGTTCCAAGCATCTACTATTCTTTCATTAAAGTAATATTTTCTTCTTGCTTCTGATCTTTCCCCCAACTTCTCACTGTGTCCTCTTTTTCTTGAGTAATTTTTTTTTTTTTTAAACTAAAAACACTTTCCTCCTGAACCTTATTTAGTTGTTTAACATACTTAAAGGTTTTGATTATGTCCCCCCTTTCTCTTCTTTTCTCCTGACTATACATTTTTGTAACAGTCTTTGGACCTGTTCTATTTTATCTATTTTATCAATATCCTTTCTGTAGGTGAGGTCTCCAGAACTGGACACAGTATTCCAGATGTGATGTCACTAGAACGCTATACAGCAGGATCACAATCTCCCTTATCCTACTGGTTATACCTCTAGCTATACAGCCCAGCATACCATTATATATATACAGCCCAGCATACCATTAAATATATACAGCCCAGCATACCATTATATATATACAGCCCAGCATACCATTATATATACAGCCCAGCATACCATTATGTATATACAGCCCAGCATACCATTATGTATATACAGCCCAGCATAGCATTATATATACAGCCCAGCATACCATTTATATACAGCCCAGTATACCATTATATATACAACCCATCATACCATTATATATATCTATACAGCCCAGCATGCAATTTCATATATATATATATATATATATATATATATATATATATATATATATACATACACACTACCGGTATTGGTGTTTTGCGGGTACTATTTAATGAAGATGCCAGTTGGCGACCTGTGAGGCATCTGTTTCTCAAACTAGAGACACTAATGTGCTTATCTTCTTGCTTAGTTGTGCAATGCGGCCTCCCACTTCTTTTTCTACTCTGGTTAGAGCCTGTTTGTGCTGTCCTCTAAAGGGAGTAGTACACACCGTTGTAGGAAATCTTCAATTTCTTAGCAATTTCTCGCATGGAATAGCCTTCATTTCTAAGAACAAGAATAGACTGTCGAGTTTCAGATGAAAGTTCTCTTTTTCTGGCCATTTTCAGCGTTTAATTGACCCCACAAATGTGATGCTCCAGAAACTCAAGAAGATGTAGGAGACTGCACTTGAAGGCCATTTAGTTGCATTGTTGTCCCAGTTGAAGTGCTAATAACATTTGTTCCTAAATTAATCACCTTAAAATATAAGGATACAGTAATAGGAGTCAGCAATGATCTTATGGGCTCCTTGGTCCATCCAGTTAAAAGGAATGACATTATTTCATTCTAAATTTAGTAGCTTAAAGTTAATAGTACAGCGGAGATTAGTTCTTAGTTATGCATAGTTATGACTTTGTGACAACATAAAGGAAACAGTGGAACACCCATTTTAAGGCTGAATTGCAGGCTAAAAATGGTTGCACAATATATATAATGTAGCAATGGGTGATCAATTTTAGTTCTTACATAGATTGCTATGAGTAGCTGTGATACAAATGTATATTAAAATAGCATTGTTAGACTGCATTCAAGACTGAATTCATCAGAAAAGCACAATCATTCTATACAAACACATTGTTCAGTTCTTACATTACAAATCCCTTGAAGTCTAATATAAGCATTAGCAAACTTTTTCAAGCAGATGTTCCATGGAAATTCATAATGTTTAATCAACCCTTATTGTCCTTAGAGAAACAGTAGTGATTTTCATAGAAAACAAGTTTACAATGACTCCAAGGCTTGACTATAAATCTACTGGGATAAAAAAATAATAATATATGATGTAAAGTTTTATTCAATATTAGTAATCCAAGTGTGACAACGGGCTTTGAAGAAAGTTAGCATTGTGAGATGAAATTAAACCTTCAAATATTGAGTAAGTGTTCTAGGCCACGTCCACTTAAACATTGGCGCCAATTAAGATCTTTAGGGATCAATCTACACATTTTAGCAAGTTTTTCAGAGTTCTATTTCTAATTATTTTTAATGGTTTAATATTATTGTTGATGTTTTTCTTGTAGCGGGCTATACAACAATTTGGTTTTTAACAAATTTTCAATAAATGTCCACTAGTTTTAAATAATAATAAAAAAAAAACAGTGGTGAAAATCCCTTTAAGGGTCTGTCCACACGTACAGACTCGCAGCGTAAATCCTGCTCTCCCGCACGGCCAATCAGTGTGTTGCCCAGCCGCAGCCACTGATTGGCTGGGCTGGAGAGCTAGACAGCGGGACCCTGTGCAGGACAGGGTAACGTATATACAGACACAGCAGAGCGGGAGCCGAAGGGGTTAAGTGGCCGGCAAAATTACATACATGCAGCGGTCGTTCAGACAGCTGCGAGTATGTAGTGACAGTGAACTGCCAGGACCTGACAGCGAGATTTACGCTGCGAGTCTGTACGTGTAGGCCAGACCCTTAAAAGGTTTCACCATGTGCCATGGCGCTGTACTTGCAGATGTGTTGTGATACTGCTGCTATGTGTTTAAAGCATATGTACCAGCAAGTACATTGCTTTAAGATTTTAACAATAGACTAGCGCAGACATGGGGAATGCCAGTGCAGTGGTCCTTTTTTGAACAGCGGCCAATTCCTTGCATGGTGCCGGTCTATTCACAGTCCCGGCCAGGCCTAAAGCACTGAAGGCGACCGGCCCGCCACCAGTTGAAGGAAACCCCCTCCCCTATTTGACACAGCTCCATTGAATAGCCCATATCTAGAGATGATAAAACATTGGAAAATCTTAGGTTCTATTGAACTCGAAGCTTGTCGAACCTTCTGCATTTGATTCCCGATGCCTTCCCAGTCTGTAGAGAAGGAGGAGACAGCATGGGTACCGCCTGGAATTCCGGGCTTCAGCCTAGGTAATAGGCTGAATTCCGGAATTCCTGGCAGTAACCGGGCTGTCTCTTCATTTCCCATGGACCGGGAAGGCATCGGGAATCAAATGCGGAAGGTCGGTATCTTGCCATTGTGGTGAGCTGTTGCATTTTTGTGTTTTTTGTGTGCTTGCAATTTCAGCCGTAGCAGCGTGTTCCTGCTTGGTGTGAATGGTGTTCTAGGAGAGCTGACCAAATTTGTCTTTTTATCTCTAGAACAGCTGCACAGAACAAGTGATACATCATTCTGTTCAGCTTCTCTGAAACTAGTTTAACCTACCCTGAGATAGGACAGCCTAAGACTATATTAACACAGTGTATTTATTAATTTTTTTTTTTTTTACAAGAACAGTTGTTATGACTGATTTAAACAATGGCCACTGTGTGGCATCCTATGGGGAACAGTGGCTGCTGTGCATACAATGTATAGCACAACAGCCGTTGTTCCCTTGCGGCCGTGGAAATAATTGACAATTGATGTTGTTCACAGTCTGTTCTCACAATGTCTGGCCGTACATTGTATTGAGGTCAATGGTTAATTGAGTTACACGCACACCCACATGTGCTCGCAATCCAAATGAAAGACATTTATAGTCATCCAGCCGATACTGCAGTATTGGCCCGGTTAACATGTAAGACAGCAGCTGTTGTTTGACTCGGCCGTGTCAAACAATGGCTGTTGTCATTACCAAGTGTGAACACAGCCTAGATCTGCTGACAGAGACTCTTTAACCTTAGCACACGCAATATGATTCACCATCACCATCTTTTACGATCGGAATAAAGTTAACTAAATATTTTATAGTTCAGATGTAGTATCATGGCATCATGGTATGAAGGCAAAGTGAAATTTGTAGACAGGACATGACCGCGGTATGCAATGCTTCATGGGTAAGTAACCATATATTGCCTTTAATCTTTTGCTACAAATTGCTACAAAACAGTAGTTGATAAAAAGAAGCTGTAACCACTTCATTAGTCTCTTAACTATAATGGCCCTGAGGGCGCTTAATACAGATGCAACAGATTTATCCCTTTATCATTAATTTTCTAAGAAAAAGTTACATATTTTATTATTATATACTAGGAACAGCAGTGATATCAGTTAAATTATTAACTATCCTACAGAACTTAGCTACCAAAGGATTTCCTTTACAAATATGTTATAGGAGGCATTATATTTTTGTAGAAGCACCTGTTCTTACAAACCCTTTTTCCGTAAGTGTGTTTATTTCACATTGGTATCATGTGGGCATTACTTCTAGATGTAAAAGCATCTGTTTTTCATGTAATTCATATGCTCAGATGTTTATCTATATTTTCCTAATGCATTGTGTAGCTCAATTTCATTTATTATTTACTGTGTGCATCTGTTAAAAGAAAAAAAAAGAATCCTGAGCATATTGATGACAGAGTCTTTGAAGACATAATATAAACAAATACCATCTTAAAAAGCCTGTAAGTTTCTTATAGAAGGAAGACCTTATTGTAAAAATTACTTGGAGTAATTCCTTAAAAAATGTAAAAAAGTTAAGGGTGTCACCCATAGTCATATAACTTCAGGGACTAATGATGCTATACCATGACTTACTGATAATTAAGGGACAATTTATCTTATCATTACACGGAAATTATCTTATCAAATAACATGGTGGTACAGAGGGGGGATAACTACTCTATGGAGCACAGAGGGGGTCTGTTCATTATTTGGTGCCACAAAAGGGCCTGTTTAATATATGGAGGCACAGAGGGGCTAATAATATATAACATAATACTATAGGGGGTCTTAAAGGGGATCTAACTACTATGGGAGCACAGAGGGCACTAACTACTATATGTGGGTTGAATACAAGGAGCCTATTATATGGAGGCAGAAAGTGAATACTATTACAGTGTGGGACAATACATATAGGGAGTTATTATAGTGAGGAAAATATTTAATCCAACAGATTCTGCAATGATGAGTTTTGGCTGGGAGAAGTTTTCATGATGTATTAGGTCAGATGGAAAAGAAAAAAAGTGAATGATTTTTGATCAGAGAAAGCATCACCTGTTATACACTTGCAGAAGGTGACCTTGGTGAACCACTTTTGATTTCGTTTTTTTTTTTTCCTGGATGTGGTATTTAGAAATTTTTCTCCTGCAGAATCTCCATCGATCAGTCTTCTTCCATACATCAAAAACATACTGATGAAGTTGGAATTTCAATGGTGAGTCCCAATAGGGACAGGGATCAATCTGAGTGGTCGTAAATCCTGTATAGCTCTGAATGTAATATAAATACTCTATACATAAAGGAATTATTATTATGATTAGTAATAGTAGTATTAAGCATGCTCAGGTTAGCTGCTATCTGCAGCTGACACCCACCACTAATAACCAATTTTACCAGTCATTCTGTCTGAAAGGGGCCCATCTTGTTCGATTTCGGAAAAGATCAGCATGTTTTTTGAGGTCACTGTGCCTCCCATGATGGATGTGCTTGTAGGGTTTGCCTTAGAAATTTGTATTTGGATTGTAAGCCTCAATGGGGATAGGGACTATTTTGAGTAATGGAAAGCTCTGTACAGTGCTGAATATATTGGCACTCTATAAATAAAGGAATGAAATCACAACTGTGGTAGATGAACACTTTCCTATGTAACTAAAGTGTACATGTAGTGTAACTGTCTTGAAATCTTTATGAATAAACAGTACTTAATTTTCCTTAATTTTGGTGTGTAATTGATTATACTCTTCTCAATTTCAAAAATTACTATGGACACCAAATTGTCTCTAAGAATTAATGATCAATGCTCAAAAAAGACACCTGGCACAGGTGTATAGACTGAATATGGGGGCTAGAGATGAGCAAATTTACATTAGGAAATAATCCTATTGGCATTATGCACATCAGGCTACGGGCTTTGAAGTCTGCTCCGCTACACGCCGCCCCTCCCCTGGTGCTGGGAAAAGATGGGTCCAGTCCTGGGAAACTTCTCCCTGTTTCCCAGGACTACTTTTTCCAAACCATCTTTTTCCAAAACTCATGTAGAAACAGCACAGAGCAAAACAGACTTCAAAGCACGCAGCCTGATGTGCAGAATGCCGATCCGATCAAAGCTATTTATTATTTATTTATTAATTAATAATTAAACATTAAAAAAACTATTGGATAAATTAGATACATCACTGTAATTGAACTGACCCACAGAATAAAGATAATATAATTTTTACTGACTGGATGGAAAAATAAATAAATGTGACTCTTAAGAGAAAAAAACAAACAAAAATATAACAAAAAGTTGGCCTTAAATGAGGCATTCGAATGTTACTTCTTTCTGCAATGAGATATACTGTATTTTTGTAAGGGTTAAAATTTACTTTTGTAATTTTAACTTCAACACTTATCTTTCCATAGGTATATAGGGAACATAAACTGTAATTAGTCTGCTAATAATTAGTTCTAAACATGAAGGCTATACTGAACACAGGATTGTTACATAGATCAATGCTCCACTCAAGACATTGTCAGAACCAGTATACGCTCTGGCTAAATATATAATTGCGTAAATGTCACACAGTTTTCTCCTATTTTACAAAACACCTTACTTTTTATTCAAGCATTTTGCGATGGTTTAAATATTTTTTTTTTTTAAATATCTAAAACTCATACATCTTTAAAAGCCTTCTGTTCTGTACATCTGTTAGAAAAGAGAGCATATGTTTTAGTTTCTATATTTTTGTAAATTTTCCTCAGAAGATAGCATAAGGCATAAGTAGGATGTAGCTTTAGGTTTCTAATAATATTCATATTTCATTTCTTATTTGCTGATTCCATTCCTCATTTTACCTGAAGGCTTTTAAAAGAGCAACAAATAAAGAAAAGGCCAATTTTAATATCTACTGTGCAAACACGTTACTTTTTTCAGTTTACATTAAAAAATCTTCAAATACATAAAATATTTCCCAAATGGACCCTCAAGGAAAAATGTGTAAAGTATTATAGTCCCTGTCTGTAACAGAAGTAATTACTTTGCATAATCTACAAAACTTGGCAAAATAACTCACAAAAGGTATTATTTATATAAATAGAAAGAATTAAAAGTATGAGGGCCGGATTTGTATATTCGGCAGTTAAAGGATTTTTAATTGGTCTAATCTCTACCAACTGATTGACGATAACTGAGACAAGACAAGTTCAATGGCCAATTGCTTCAAGTGTTTACATATGATTAGTCCCCAACCTGTGAATCAAAAGTCACATGTTGTTTCAACATTCATACGATGTAAAAAGAAGAGAAAAGAAGTCCGCTTTTTCTATTTGAAAAGGGGTCCGTTATTGCCGTGATTTATTAGATTTCCATGGAATGCATTGAAGTTAATGATAAATTTCTCTCTTTTCTTTTTAAAAGAAGAGAGGAAAAGCTTAGTGGAAACAAAGCCATAGAAAATAGCAGTTTTTAGCAAAATTACAGATCAAGTTAAAGGGGTATTCCCCTCAAACATAACTTTTGATATGTTGCTCCCCATGGTGAGACTAACAATGTATTCCATAATTGTTATTATCTATTAAATCTCCTCCCAGTTCTCAGCTGCTGCTTTCTGCTGAAGACACAACAATCTATGTGTGAGCTTTTCGCTCTGTTTCCCCTCCCCCCGCTTCTAAGACGGCTGATGTAAACAAGTCCCTGGCAGGCTTTATCTGCAACATTGTAACATCTTTTTAATGCTGGGAGGATTATTATGAGGTCAATTTGCTGATGGACTCACTGACATGAACCCTCCCAGCATTACAGAGAAGCTACAATGTTGCAGATACATCCTGCCAGGGACTTGTTTACATCTGCTGTCTCAGAAGGGAGGGGGAGGAGGGGGAGACGGAGAGAAAAGATTGCACACAGATTTTTATTTCTTTAAAAGAAAGCAGCAGCTGAGAACTAAGGGAAGGAGACTGAAGGGAAAATAACAAGAAGAAATTGTTAGTCTCACCATGGGGAGCAACATATCAAAAGTTGTGTTTGAGGGGAATACCCCTTTAAGAATAAGTTCACACAGCTTTTAAAAGCATCCGTTGTAAACAGCTGGCTGCCGGGCTGCATTTAAGACATTTCTGAAACCGATACCTCTGCATCGGCTGCAGGATCGTTTATTTTTTTTTTCCTATTGATTTGCAAGCACCATCGGGTGTGCCTGCAAGTCAATTAGCCATTCACTTCAATGTAATTTGCAGCCACCACCGCACATTACATTGTGTAAACAGACATCGTTTCCGAACGCTGACGGAAATAATAGGTACATTATTAAAATAACGATGTGTGAGCACAGCAGGCAGCATTTTATTGACTTCAATGCCATGCCGCTCCTGCAGTAAAGAATGAACGCTGATTCCATTGCAAACAGCGTCCGTTCTTTACATTAAAATTACGTTGTGTGAACATAGCTGAAAGCTGACAATGACTAGGGAGAATTGAAATGACCCCATAGTTCCAATTGCAGATATCTTATGTTTAAAACCATAGTCAATAATGCTTATTGGGTTATTGATTTTCATACATAAAGTAACTAATATATGTTCTGCTACCAGTACATCCCCATATTTTCTAGTCATTGACAATGAACACACATAAGAACATCACAGCACATAGATAATAAATATAGACAAAATAACATCCAACATACAGCTAACATTTTACCAATTATAAACACCATCGATTCCACAAATTATTTAAGACCTAAGTGTAGGATTAAATATATTATCCATAATTACCTTAAGAATCACTATTCCAATGTATAGTATTATTGGATAGTGACAATACTCAAGCTTATAATCACCTAATGTCATGCAGATTCCACTCCAAATCCATTACATTAATAATTATGTCTTCCAATTTTTCAGTCACCCGAAAGACCAAGCTGATTTCACATACTGAATTAAAGTGGTTTTCCAGTTACAAATATTAATGGATTATCCTCAGGATTTATAGTTAACAGGGTCAGGTCAATATGGCTGGAACTATACTATGACCTGAAGTACAAGCAGACAGCTACATTTACTGGGGAGTGGTAAAGCCAAGAAAACAGACATTCAGCTCCCATTGAAGTTAATGGTTTTCTAGCTTGGCCAGTAAATGGAGCTATCTGCTTCTGCCCCTGTTTACCGTGTGGATCTGGATACTGGGGCTCTGCTAAATAGCTGATCCGTGGAGATGCTGGATGCTTGCACTCTTTCAATACAATAATGATGACCTGTGACAAGGATAGACCATCAATAAGTCTAACTTAAAGTCAGGTTGTCAGGGTCCTCTAGATATGAATAAACAAAAAGAAAAAAATGGAGAGCAAACTTTTCTTCCAACTGATAGCAGAATACCAACATTTAGAAACAACCCTGAAGAAAAGAATTGTTCTCACTCTTAGGGTATATTCACACTGAGTTAAACAGGCTCAAAGAATTGACATGTCAATTCTTTGAGTAAGGAACGGCGGAGAGTGGAGGCGCGCAAGGCATCCAATTAACTGAGGCAGGCAAGATTCTTTTTTACTCAGTGTGAACGCACCCTAAGGCCATGTTCATACGTTGTCTGAGACCGGCCGTTCCATGACCCGGCCGTGTCAAGGATTAGCCAGTCTCAGAAAAGATGATTTTTGGGGCTGCAGAGTTCTGATGCGGGTGCATCCATGCGTGCCCACGTCAGAACTCCCCACTGCACACTATGGAGCGAGCGGCCGGAGCCACGCGCTCCATAGTGTGCACTGAAAGGGTTTTCTGCACCGCTATTCACTGAATAGCAGCCGCAGAAAACTGACATATCTAGAGTGCCGCGAGATTCAGTAGTAGGCAAAGCAAGATACATTTTTGTAAAAAGTGCGGCCGTTGTTGCTGATTGCATTGTGTCAACATAGCCTTAGGAGGGAAATTTAGTAATTCCCCTCCACACCAGGATTGCGCTCAGAGATCTTTCCCTTTTGCATAACGGGGCAAACCTATTAAGTTAGTTCTCAATCTTTTCAAATACTTTTGACAAACTAGCATCCGCAGTACGATACTGTGCACAATGGCGGGAAACACTGTGCCTATTAAATCTTTGCCTTAATGTTTGACATGTTCTTCCTACATACTGAAGGCCACAAGGGCACTCCAACATGTAGATAATGTATTTGCTTTCACAATTTAAATAATTAAGATTTTTTTTCTGATATTTTACTCTTTATCCCATGTGTTTTATTTGGGATAAAGGGACACATTTTGCAATCTTTTTTTTTTTTTCCTCACATTTATGTATTAATATACTTATCTGAATATCTAAAAATAAAAAAGAGAGTCATAAAAAAGGCAGGAGCAGAACAACCATCATTTTGACAGGACTTCTACTCCTTACAGTATGCAGTATCTGTACAAATAACTGCTCACAGTCTGATACCCAAGTGCTTAACCCACTTGGGGCCGACTGGGCCTGATTTACTGTGTTGAGCGCACTGCTCCCACCCCCAGCGGAGACGGGATTAAGTAATTTAACCCCTTCATTGCTGGGGTGCCACAGTGAGCTCAGCACAGCAAGTAGAGAACAGTTTAACCCTAGGGGGTTAAGTGGTGATGCTATGCAGTATAAGCTCTTATGATGCTTCTATTGCAATGACAGAACAAGGTTCTGTTTTTGCAGTCAGAGATTTGAATACGCCGCCAGCTCAGGGAGGCTTATGACAGCAGCAGGGGAGAGAGGGGGAATGAGCAGAGAAAGTGGCTTCAAATTATGGGATCACTATGGCTGAAGTTCAAAATTTGACCTGAGCATTGAGGCGTCAATGAGCCATGAATGACCATTGGAAGGGTTAACGTTGAATATATATATATATATATATATATATATTTATTCATAAAGTCCTCATTTGTATGCAGTATTATATGGATTAAAGTTATGATGCAAACTCCTAAAATCTGTTGCTGTCTTCTGAACTATACACATGAGATTAATTATTCTAGGCAATAGAGTGGGCTCCTGATTTGTGTAACTCATTTTGAATTGGAAATACAGTAAAGCATTATAAGCCAATATAAGAAGATTGAAAAGCTGGATATAAATATGCACATTGGGTCTAAGTTCAAGAGTTAAGACAATTGCCATGAGATTTATCTTATCATTAACCTTCCTGTCCACAGTGTCAGCAATCTCTGTGGGGCCATCATGTCAACATGATCATTTCCTTGTAAAATGAATAAGACATTATTTCCTGTCAAAGCAAATTATAAATAAAGTGCAGGGTTCTATTAGCCTTACAAAACAATAGAGCTCAAGCAGGGAAGTAATTAAACAGAAGAGGTTACATATGATCTATAAAATAGCAAAAAATTATAATTTCCACCAAAGATAAAACTGAATTTTACAGGGAAAACCAATTTAGCCAGAAAATATTGTTTCTGACTATCTGAATATAATTTTATCCTGTAGCTATTATATTATTTGTTTAAAATTTTTCTACTTTCATTATTTGTAAATGCTATGATTGTAGTTTGAAATTACTAACCTTTTTTTTTTTTTTTTTTTTTTTACAAATATAGTCAAGAGGATCAACACCAGAACTGGCAGGACTAGGGAACTGGTAGATAGGAGACAGGTGATGCCCTAGCTCTGGCACCTGCTGCGCTGTCCCTGCCTAATTACCTCAACTGCCCTAGATGGCAATGGATAACTGGTCGACAGTCCCTAGCCTTCACAGGTGTAACATAAAACGTAGACAAGACCAACAAACACAAACTCGTAGTCAGGAAAGCAAGGTTGGCATCACACAGTCAGCGAAGTACCAATAAGTCAGAAAACCACAAATACTTACAAGGATACAATGCTAGGTCATGATAACAATAGTGAGGGGAGTGGTTGTATGGAGGCTGGAGTCCCAGCTCCAGGACATGATTGGAGACTCCAGCCCTTCAGCACAGAATGGAGCTTGACTGGCAGTGCTGGCCGCCAGTCAGCATAATGACTGATTCCAAACACCTAAGCCACTTGGATGGGGGCGTTAAAGGCCGATCCGCAGCAACACAATAGACACTAGCCAGTATCAGGAATCATCAGTATAAGACAATAGCTACCCGTGTAATAACACCCAACAATAAAACGATGAATGAAAAATCATTAATAGTTTTCTTTCAACATATTGAAAAATTATCGTTAGTAGCGCGTCGATCGTTTGCAAATCTGTTCATCTAATAAGTCATTTGCAGATGAAACATGCTGTGTGGGTCATCCTCAGGAACGATTAGCGACCATGTAATGACTCAAAATCAAATGTTCATAACAGCAATCAGTGACTGCAATAACCTCAGGATCGTTTGCTACTAAATTGCTGGTTTTTAAACGATTGTTGTAGCGAGTCTTTACACAATAATCACTACGTGTAATAGGGCCTTTAAACCTTTCACTGAACAAAAATTACAGAACCCTATAGTCATCAAGTAAGCTCAGTAACCTATGTGTCCCTAGTATAGAAAGTAATGCTATATAATATCTGTGTGAATCCATGCTGGAAACTTCAATCCATAATTTGTTGATTAATTCTGAGGCTATCTAAGGGAAGTTTTATTTCTTGTTTGTATATAGATTGGTTGATCTTAAAGCCAGTAGTAATCAACTCAAACTTATCGGTAAATATTAAGCATTGTATATGGTCTGAACAGAAGAATGTGACTACAAAAATTATCCTAGAACAAATGAAAATTGGGCACATTATTAGACATTTGTAGCTTTATTTTTTTTAATACGGGTTGTGGAAAATTACATTTTATGGTACACATACAGGCAGTAATTGAATTCCTATATGTTGTATATTTAATAAAATACTGTGTCACTTTTTATTAACTGTTTTGATGACATGAAATGTTATTAGCGCTCAGAGCCGCATCATTATTGAACAATAAAATAATTGTAAACTTCTCCCATTCATCTCTGAAGCTCACTCTTTCACATTTAATAAAACAGTTGCCATTCATTCTTCATTTTCTTTTCTAAAACATTTAATTTCAAGCACAGGCGCACCTAAATGATTGAATCGTGAGATTTATTCTCACACATAGAAAACATTTAAATAAAAATCATTTGGTGATCAAGCAAACTCAATTTAATAGAACAGATATTTGTC
The DNA here is from genome assembly GCF_027789765.1 of Dendropsophus ebraccatus. NCBI lineage: Eukaryota > Metazoa > Chordata > Amphibia > Anura > Hylidae > Dendropsophus > Dendropsophus ebraccatus. The sequence goes on along the minus strand of NC_091460.1, from coordinate 139,130,216 downwards.
AGAATGTTAAATTGTAAGCCTAGGCGCCCATTTGAAAACAATTTAACACAAATTAGTTTGAATGTTTTATTTTCAAGCATAAACCTCACATATTTTAATGCATTGCAGGAAATATATTGTGAAGATGATATGAACAGGCCCCCTCTGATTTCAAATGAGACAATGTTTCTTGCTAAAGAAATGAAAACTTTATTTACAATTTAGGAATATGCCAATTCAATCGTTGTGAGCCAGTTCTGACTTTCCTTCATGGTAAGATATTTTATTGCAATTATATAATCTACTCTTTTGATACTTTGTGGAACATTTGGGCTAAAAATGTCACAGCTGTGGCAGATTCCCATGCCGCCATCACCGCATTGCTGGTGACAGCAGACGACTGAGCCCACGTGCAGGAGTTCAGAACCACTGTCTATTCGGCCCCACAGAGGGTCTTACCGCTTCTCTCTTCTTCCCACCACTGTCCCGGACAACGCACATGTTCCTGCCTCCTAGGGGGCGCTCATGCCACCTGTCAAATTTAAAGGGACAGTGAGTCCCTAATTGGTTAGTTGCACCAATCACTAGTGATGAGCGAATACTGTTCGATCGAATAGATATTCGATCGAATAGTAAGGTATTCGATCTATCAAATATTGTCAAATAGTTTGCCGAATATTCGATAAATATTCGAAAAGCATTCAAATCCCCCAAGTGGGCGAATAGATGTTTTTCAATAATCGAATACTTGTTCCCATAGACTTTAATGGGATCGAATATTCGATCGAATATTCCAATATTTCACTATTCGCTCATCACTACCAATCACCTACCCTATAAATTACACACCTGTGCTGACCTTCCCTGTTGGAGTCTCTGCATGCTTCTGTAATTCCTGCCATCAGTCCTGCTGTGTTCCTGCTGCCTGTGGTTTCAGTCGTGAGTCCTGCTGTGTTCCTGCCTACGTGTCTCCAGCTGCACCTCTCCTGCCGCTGCTAGCAAACCATGCCAGGGGTAGTGACCTGAGAGTCGCCAGCACCAGCAAGTCTGTCCCACCTTGCGGTGGGCTTTGGTCTCTTTTAGACTCCGCATCTTGGTGCAGCTTATGCCATCACTAGCAGTGGTACAGTGAATCCACGACTACAGTACAAAAACAGTAGTAACCAAAACAGTGGATAGAGAATTTTACATACTAGATCACATATATATATGTGTGTGTGTGTGTATATATATATATATATATATATATATATATATATATATATTGAATGCTCCTTGAAAATCACTTTTTCTCATGCTTCTTGCAATATGTTTAAAGAGGACCTATGACCTCTCCTGACCTGTCTGCGTTGGCTAATACCTTTCCCTTATGAATCTGTTTTTGTTTTGTAACCAAATACAATATCTAACAGGGGTGTTTACACATAAATATACAATGAAACTGAATCAAAACAGAGACAATAACAATGCATATTAACCCCTTAGTGACCACCGATATGGCTTTTTACAGCAGTCACTAATGGGCATTATTATGATCCCATTATGGCAGGTCAGGTATTTTCTCCTAGTAGCCAGAATTCTGCTCCACACTTACAAATACCCCAAAACAGCTGTCTGTGGATGGATGCCTAGCCTTGGTAACCCTTGTCTTATGTCATTACACTGGCAACAGAGTTAGACTTTGACTTATAGGAGCCACCCTGGTGTTTCCCAATTTAGGTCCCAATGCTCGCAACAGAGCGAGGACCTGAGGGGCTACGTATCAGGGTGGTTTGGTGTTCTTCCTACTGGGCCTTCCGCCCCTTGGCAACAGGCTTCCTTCTCTGCTTAGAGGGATATCTGGCTATTCCCATGTTTTGAGACTCGCAACTGAGACTCCACGGACCCCTTCTTTGTATATATATATATATTTTTTTTTTTATTATTATTTATAAACATACAAATTTGGTTAAGCTGTTTTTTTTTTTTACCGTGCTCTGAATAGCATAAGTTTAATATAAAAAAAAAAGACACAAGATAGGACCAAAGTTTGAAAATAACATAAAGTACAATATGTCATGAAAAGAGAAGCTCTGAATCGCTACCATACATTAAAGCATCAGAGAGTTATAACTGCATGAAGTGAGACTGGTAAGATTTTGAAAAGTGAGCTTGGTCATTAAGGCCCAGAAGTGCTGCAGCATGAAGGGGTTAAAGAATGCACAAAAATACAACCCGCCCCCCCTTCCCAGACATAACCTTATATTACAATTCCATGCCTTACGAAATTAATTAAAGTCTCCTTTTGGCACTGACACAAGATGTGTGAATGTGCCCAGTTTTATCTGACGCAAACATATTAGCAGCCAATCTTCTATGCCCTATAAGTTTAGATTCCGGTGATCCTGTGGAGTTGACAGTTTTTCCAGCACAGTTGAGTTTTTTTTTTCCCACAGAGTTTAATTCGGCAAATTTAAATGCCGAGTGAACACCTTAAACTTTTGTCATGTTATTTGAATCATTCCTGAACAATTTTTGCTGAAATAGGCTACTGCCTAAGGAATACTGTCATCGTAAAGGGCCATACTTGGTTGGTATAAATGCTAAGATAGTTTATACATGTCCCAACAATATTCTGGGGAATTCCCAGCAGAACTTTACCCAGAGCAATAAATCAACTTGTTTCTTCCCATGGGGCACCTTGGTGACATCCCCAGGTAAGTGCACCTGGCCATCCAAAAGATGGAAAAAAATGTGATCAGTAAGGCCTCTTTCTTACATTGCCCCATGGTTGGGCTCTATACCTTACATGCCCATTGTAAGTGTTTTCAGCAGTGGAAAGGCTCAGCAGTAGCAGTTTATCTGGTATTAGGTTATACAATCCCATACAACAATGTATAGAGTGTTCCAACACTTTTCTATTGCTGCTAGCATTAAATTTTTCAGCAATTTTGTAACAGCAATTTTGAATAATGTCAGACAAACTAGCCTTTGCTCCCCACGTGTATTGATGCATTTCAGCCACGTCACCAGTTATCCTTCCATTCCAAAGTGATTTAGATCCAAAAGAGATTGGTCCTGTGTATACAAACCAATCTGGGTTTCTATAGAAACAGATTATATCACTGCTTTCATTTTTTTCTAAACTTCAATTGTAAGCTAGTCAGATTGCTTTTTTTGGGTGAAATCTATGCTAATTTTGTGCAAAGATTTTTTTGTAGTTGAAATTCTATATAAAGATTCACAACTCATTACTCATCTGCCTATATATTGGACTTTTCAAAATTATAAATTTAAGTTAATCAAAAAGGAAAAAAAAAATAAAATCACAAACTCTAATCAACCATTAAATACAGCACAACCAGCTTTGTATCTTTGAACTTAGAGTGCAATGCAAAATTTCCACTTTTCTTACAATTAAAAAAAAACATGAAAATAAAGATGTCATTTTGAAATTTTTAAAGGATTACAAATAAGTTCTGTAAATGTTAAATTAAAAAAAGGGTTGAAATTGAATGTCACACAATTATAAGAGAGTAGTCTGTTATTAATAGAGTCCCATGCCTAAGATAAAGAAACTGTATTTTCTAGATGAGGTCAACATAGGAATCAAGTGTTTCTTTTTTCGATTTATGCAAAGTCACGCATTATCAAATTGAGAATTAATAGGACAATTCTCTTAAGGTATTAGCTGTTACCAGATGAACAATGGCCTATATTAGTAAGTGCAGTGACTTATTTCCTATAAAAGATGGATCTTTTAACGGAGCAATTTTTTGACATTAGACTTTTGTATCAGTATTTGAGTTTATAGTTATATTAGCAAGGACCGATTTCGAGGACCTTGTAATTTAAAGTAATTGCTAAATTTGCATATAAATATGGATATTATTAACAGGCACTCAGTCACCTTATATAATAGTATATTACATAATCCCAGATATTTCTCATGTATTTATTGAGTTCTGTAAGAATTAAAGCATTTGTGTAACTGATATTCATATTTTTACAGATATGTAATTATCCGAAGTATACATTTTACCATATATATTGCTTTTTTGCTAAGGTTAACAATAAAATAAAATTTATTATCAAATTTATTTATTACTAAATGCAATTGTAACAGATTTGGCTTTCATTGGGGTGTTGACACAGAACTTTTTTTTCTTTATTTTTACTGCAATTTTCCTTTTATATTATTGCATATTGCACAAATATGGTACAATTTTTGGGAAAGTGGTGCTGTTTTACCACAAATGTGCAGTTTGCAGATTGATTATTTGACATGTTCCCAATAAATATGAAATACATGAAATTAGTCAATCTCCAGAGAATCAGTCAAGTATCAGACCCATTTTAGATTAGTTTAAATGATCCCAATTTTGATTTCCGAGTACCCTTATTGCCTTGTGATTGCCCACATACTATGTATAAGAGCAGGGACTGCTGTCAAAGGTAGAAGTCCTGTACAGTACCCTGAGTGTTGATACACAGATTTTTAATTGCAGTATAAACATTTTTTTTTTTTAATTCAGATTATGGGTGCCTTCACACATACCAACTCGCAGCAAAAAACTCGCTGCAAGTTTCTTCTACGAGCCGAGGTCCTGGAAGGCCCCTATCACTACATACTAGCAGTGGTCTGAAAGGCCTCTGTGTGTATGTAATGCAGCCGCCCCCTTAACCCCTTCGGCTCCCGCACCGGTCCCGCACTGCTGTCTCCATACATTACCTGGCTCTGGCTGCACGGGGTCCCGGGGGCCTGCTCTGCCGCCCAGCCAATCAGTGGCTGCGGCCAGGCAACACACTGATTGGCTGGGCGGCAGAGCAAGACGCCGGGACCCCATGCAGCCAGAGCCAGGTAATGTATGGAGACAGCGGTGCGGGAGCCGAAGGGGTTAAGGGGGCGGCTGCATTACAGACCACTGCTTGTATGTAGTGATATGAGCCTTCCAGGACCTCGGCTCGTAGCAGAAACTCGCAGCAAGTTTTTTGCTGCAAGTCGGTATGTGTGAAGGCACCCTTAAAATAACAAATTAACAATTTATTTTTTCCTCCTTGTTTTTATACTTAATTTAATTTATACTTAACTTATTTTTTCCATAAAAAAAGCTGCAAAACAAAACAAAGCCATTTACTCTTTCCTTCCGATTAACAGCTCATTGTCTATGTTACCGACATACACATACTATAGATATATTATTTATTATACTTATTTATATTCATTGTATAGTATAAACTATACTATATACTGTATATATATATATATATATATAATACATCTTTACTTTATCTGAGGAATGGAACCAGTTTCCCGAAAGGGGTCATATGTGCATCTTATACATCGCTTATAGTTATTTCTAAGTATGTCTTGAGACCACTTTATTGGGGTAGCGCTGATACCCAGGGAGTAAAGCTTTTTTCTGTTTTTATTTTTACACCTTGCACCCATGGACCCCTTATAGGAGCATCCCACCTTTAGTACTCCAGCCAGCTTGCAGTCTGTGGACTCTAGACACAGCACCAGACACATCTGCAACCCCTTAAATTGGGGTAATATGCATAAAGCCCAAGTGTCATCAATGTGAGCCTTGAATCTGCATCAATTGTACTCTACCCTACCGTCTGCGGTATCACACGAGGTGCTGCCTGTTGCCTATTTTTTTTCTTTTCTTATATAATAATAATAGCCCTTATTCCCTCATATAGTAATAATGACCTCTATCTCCATATTGTAAAAATGGCCCCTGTTTCCTCATATAGTGATACTGACCCCCATGCTACCCCATATATTAATAATACCCCCTTTGTTGCCCCTATAATAATAATTCCCAAACTGTGCCCAGCATAGTAATAATGCCCCAACTATGCCCCTTCATAAAGCAATAATGCCCCCTGTGCTCCAGATATAGTCCTACTGCCTCCCTGTGACTCAACAGAAAAAAAAAAAACTACAACATAATACTCGCCTAATCCAGGCTCCCATGATGTATAGAGTAGATCTCTCCCTGACTTCAGGCATGAAGCCTGTAAGCTGTAGGGATGGGATTCCCAGGCAGACAGGATGATGTCATATCATTGCGCTGACCAGAGCAGGGATTAACAACCCAGCAACTCATAGGCTAATTACTGAATTTCCTTCAGCCTTTAAGAATTTATGGAGGACTGGGATGCTGACAACCCCTGCCCTTCCATTCTGCTTCACTGTACCTTCATAATTTTATCCTTGGGTATGTACCTTACAGGGCTGCTGCTGAAGTCAGAGAAAATGAACTGATGATGTGAAACTCAATGCCTTGGAGAGGGTATCTCTTGGAAATATTGTTTCAGTGTGTTGCTGGTTCTGTGTTTGCTGATTTCAGACTCTGGGGGACATTTATTACTGCTGCGTCCCAGGTGTACGCCACAGCAAAAACGCAGATTCTTGCCTTTCTCTGAGACTTATGCCAGCCGTAACTTCCTGCTTGCCTGATACATGGGCAGGGGGCACAGTGATGCGGGGAGGAGGCCTGGCCTCCTCCCACGCCTAAATTGACATGGTGTAAGCCATGCAAAAATGTATTCCTTTTTTACCGAGGTGGGTGGGGCTTTATTTCAGACTGGCGTATGAATATACAAGTCTTGATAAATGTTCAGTACAGACCTTACTACGCCTCTAAAGATGTGACAAGAATGCTTTATTAGTTTGTCGCTAAGGTATGCTCATAGAAGTCTTTACCGTTTCCTGTGGTTCCTCCCTGATCCTCTAAAATTACCTATACCAAATATTTGTTAGCAACTTTTATAGTATTCACTGTGGAAATGAAGATAACAATTGTTGTTTAACCCCTTCAGGGCCATTCCAGATAGTGCCTTAAGGACAAGAGCTTATTTTTGAAATCTGACCTGTTTCATGTTTTGTGGTTATAGCTCAGTGATGCTATAACTTATCTACGCAATTCTGAGATTGTTTTCTTGTGACAATTTGTACCTTGGGTTATTGGTAAATTTTGGCCAAAATTTGCATAATTTTCTTGTGTCAACGTGCAGATTTTATTGTGTGATAATATTATTGTCAGCCTCATTAGGCATGTGGTGATACTAAATATGTGTACTACCCCCCTACATTTTTTATTGACATTGGGGGCTATGGGGATATGTTTATTACACTATATCTATTTTAGAGATGAGCAAACCTGGTTCGGGTTCGAGTCGATCCGAACCCGAACATTCGGTATTTGATGAACTTGAATAAAGCTCTAAGGTTGTCTGGAAAACATGGATACAGCCAATGACTATATCCATGATTTCCACATAGCCTTAAGGCTTTATCCCACTTCAGCAGCCACCGCTAATCAAATGCCAAAAGTTCGGGTTCGGATCGACTCGAGCATGCTCCAAGTTCGCTCATCTCTAATCTATTTAGATTTTTTTTTTAACATTTCTACAGTCCCACCATGGGGACTTATTTGATTGCCTGATTACAGGCAGATTATATTACAATGCAGATCTGTATTCCATTGTAATCTACCTGTCATAGGTATACCTGATCAGGCTCTGCCTTCGAGCTATGACACTTAGGGAGGCCTTATAGCAACCATCGGAGATGTGCGATCGCTTCACACAGGTGTAATGTAAACAGAGGGAGAATTCTCCCTTTGTTCTGCACTATAAATGCTGCAATTGCTCTGATTGCAGCACCTATAGTTGCAGCACCTATATTAAAGCACCTTAATTGTCACGATCCTGGCTTGGCCCGGTTCTCAGCAGATGCCCAGTTATCACTGACAGCAGATGGATTGGATGTGGCTTCTGCACCCAGTTCATTCCGGGATGTACCTGTACATTCCTGAGCGGCGATGCACTGCAAAACGGGACATACAGTCCTGGTCCTGAATGGGTTAAGAATGCCTTACAGTTTATTCTATGAAAGATTATAAGAGGCAGCCATTGTGGCTTGTTTAAAACCAGCACATTGCTTTGGGTCCCCGCCTTCCTTACTCAAAAGATTAAATTAAGTCAAGTTCATCCTAGCCTGGGCTTTTTCTGTGTCCATCAACAACTAATGATTTCTGCAAGTAGCCTACAGTGGGAGAAGCTTTCATTGCTGTTTTTTTTTTTTTTTTTGAACATTTATAATATATCACTAAAAACTAAAGAAATACATTTCTTTGGTTATTTCCATTGAATAATATTTAACTTAGGGTCATGAATTTGTAAGATAATGGGCATGACGTTTTCTCAACATAAAAGGCATCAGTCTGCTGTCTTTGGAAAGGACAAGAAAAAAAATCACTGAAAATAAATAAGTGAAGGAAGCCTTAAAAAACAAGCTTCACACAGTGTATGAGTTTACTCTTTGTTTTCATTCAATTAACTACTGTAGCATTTTCAAATGCAAAGGACTGTATAAAGCAGCAACGTTGTAAATGTAAGGTATAATATGATTGATTGAATGAATAAATACAACATGAAAATAGTTCTCACACCAATGTATGTATTAAATTATATCTACATTTATATCTACAGACACATAATAAACACTCATTACAGGGGTATTATAATTGTGCTTGAGGTTTTAAAATGTATATTTTTTTATTTATAAAAATAGTACACGCATTGCTTATTTTTCCGCTGACTTAATTGAGACTCCTAATGTTGTTTTAATGGTGTTGCTGTTTCTTAAGGAAAGCATAAACCTTATACTGAGAGATGTGAACAATGCTCATTTATCTTTTTGTTGTTCTGGTTCCACAAAGAAAACAAAAATGTTTTTATTTATAATTGAAGTTTAGAAGTTTTTTTTTTTTTTTAAAGAAACTGTTTAATTTAAGTAGAACATATCACAGAGTATTTGCATTTTGTTTTGCCAACTGCTTTATTTAAAATGAAATATTTACATATTCAACTTAAATGAGAATGCAGACAAAAATGTATACAATCTATGAAAACATAAATAAACTCAAACTAGGGAAAAGTATTCTTGATGCTTTGTGTAAATAAATAAAAAAATAAAAAACCTAAATTGAAAAGCATAAATCATCAGAGAAATAATCTTAGTGCTAGAAAATTGACCTAAATCCTAAAAATTAATTTGCAGTTACTCTTAAAAAAAATAAAAATAAAATAACCAGGGCACTGGACATCATATAATATGTTTATTATTTTATTACTTATAACTAAAATCACATAATTACTACTAGGCTATGTTCACACAATGTTTTTTTTCTCAGTTTTTTTTAAAAGAATAAAATGACAATTTCAAAACAACATCCATCATTTCACTGTTTGGCTATGTTCACACAACATCAAAAATAGAGAAAAGGCGGCCGATATTTAAAAAGAAAACGTCCGTTATTGTCGCAATTTAACTGACTGCAATGGCAATGCATTGAAGTCAATAGAAAGACGGACGTCCAATGCGCACAGTGTATTGAATAAGGGACAGTTTTACTGCGGACATCAAAATAATGAACATGAACATTACTTTCGGACCTTTTGCTAACAGCGGACGTTTTTATTAGTTGTTCACACAAAGTTTTTCTTTGGTCACCACTCTTTCTCAGTTTTTACTATTAAATTCAATGGACTTTTAAGCCGCATCCAAAGTTCAATTAGTAACCCCAAACTAGAATAATGTACAAACAGCCGTCATAGCCTATGGCTGCCCCTGAGTGCAATGACAGCTGTTGTACATTATTCTAGTTTAGTATACACAAAAAGGTTCAGGATAAAGGGGGTTAATAATACAGAAATCAGGTTTGCAGTAAATCACTCTATCCTATAAGGAACAACCCACTTACAAGATAGATACGCAAAAAGAACACTATGGGCGTAGTTCAAAGACAATATTCAATTCCTATATTTACATGATTAGTTTTAAAACATGATATAATATAATACAGTGTACTAAATAAAAAAAATAAAAAAAGATAAAAAAAAAAATCACCAGTTATGTGATAAAATATCATATAAGATCTTGCAGACAAACTATTGTGATCTAGGGTGCCAGGATTGCTGTATAGGGTACCTCACCTTTACACCCAAGTTTCATTGAGTATTTATTTCATTTAAAAAGGTATCAAAACCCCTCCAAAGGACCCATCTAGCATACCCTTAGCAGACATTGCACTCACCCATGTTGCTGCACAAGCTGGAGCTGTCCCAACGTGTGTTTCCCTTTATATTGCTTATTCAGGGAACTCTTCTAGTTTTTATTCTAGGTCAGGTGGACTAATTGGCCTTTGGTTGTGTCTTTAATTGAAAAGTCCACTGAATTTAATAGTAAAAATGGTGAACGGTGGAAAAAGAATAATTGGGTGTGAACAACAAAAAGACAACGTCCGCTGTTTGCAAAAGAGTAGTTTGTGATGTCACACTACCCAGCAAAAGACTTTTACATTGCAAGTGTTGCACGCGCTACCGGCCGGAGCGCGTCCCTTGTGAATAGGATATTTCAATTGGAGCAAACAGACTGCAACTCTCTTCAAAAATCACTACACCACCACCTGGAGTGAGGATGCTAGCTTCTTTTCACACTATCCCAGAGGGGATACAGGCAGTGGATTACCTGACAAACCTCAACCTGGATAGAACGTGTACCTGGAGGTTAGTACTGGTTATACAGGCATAGTGTAGGGCTTTTTCAACAGTCTATTGCACATTCTCTATATCATATGTGCGGAAGAGGTACAATTACTTTGTTTTTTGTTTGCAAAAGACGTCCAAAAATAATTGTCATGATCATCATTTTGACCTTCCCGCAGACAACGTTCGTTATTTTAATACATTGTGTGCATTGGACGTCTTTCATTCCATTGACTTCAATGCATTACACTGAAGTCAAATAAACCGCGGCAATAACAGACTTAAAGGTGGACACCTTTTCTCTTTTTTTTTTTGACGTTGTGTGAACATAGCCCAGAAGCTAAATGGATTGTTTAGAGGAAAAAAAAAACAATATTAAACTTAAGCAATCAGAAAATACTGTATTCTAAGACAATGCATTGCCAATGTGATATGCTTGGAGGGTGAAGTGTATTTCCTCCAACAATGCAAATGTACCCCTAATTAACCTGTATGCCTTATGTATATATTAAGTTAGCAAATACACTCTAAAACATTTATTTTTAAGCATTATTCTATTCCCCTTTTTGTATGAAAATGAACTGTATGGCAGCCAAGGACTTCATAACGCAGGGCAATGTGCAGTAAGAAATCTTTATAAATCAAGTGCTGCTTTCAATTTATAATGATAAGTTAAATTATACATTTTGCTGAATATTTTATGTAACTGTTGCATAAGTGAGCACCCAGAATGACAGCTTGTGTTTCAACCACATATTTATGTGGTTTTCTCTTTATCTCACATTTATTTTATTTTATTTATTTTTTTAATCCAATATTTGTATTAGAGTCCGCATAAATAATATCTAAATGATATAATTGGAAGCCTGGTCATTTTCAATAAGTTATGTTTTATATTATGGATATGTAGTTTACTTACATATTGTGACTTTGCGGATTGGGTCACCATGGAAAAACCTACATGAAAGAAAGCATAATCTCCCTCCCACTCAGAAGCAAACTTTAAAAAATTCCTTTCAAGCATTGTTACGGGAGAAATCAAAATCTTTCTTTAGACAGCAGATATATAATAGTTATAGTAAAGCCGAATGTTGTGCTTACCCTGCTCTTTTGGGTCTTAGTCCATCTTATTCTGCTAATGCAGGTATTAATTCTCTCTGATAGTGAAGAGTGAATACTGTTCGATTGAATAGATATTCGATCGAATAGTGAGATATTCGAATATTCGATATTCGTACGAATATTCGACAAATATTCAATATGCGTTCAAATCCCCCAGCTTCCGGTTTTACCATCCAAATTGTCAAATAGATGTTTTTCACTAATCAAATATTTGTTCCCATAGACTTTAATGGGATCGAATACTCGATCGAATATTCGAATATTCGTTAGAATATTGAATATACGAATATCTCACTATTCGCTCGTCACTACTTTCTGACCATACCGGGCTAGTGGGGCAATATTTCTCCTTTACGAAAATTTACTGGCCATTTATGCCAAAATAGGAATTTTGGGAATAACGGATATGGAAAGTAGCTCTCTGATGCCAACTTTTGTAGGCAGCTATTCATTTAAGTTAGTATTTCAATCCAACTAGAAGTCACTGTCAAGACAAAAATCTTTTCAGAAGGAAATATTACCCATGTGGGGCCACCTGTTTGAAACATAAGCAATAAAAAGTGCAATTTGTCCTGTACAAAGTAAGCTCTCATGTGGCTATGTGTATGAAAAAATTAAATAGGAAAAGCGACTCCGTACCCATAACTCCCCCCCCCCCCCCCCAACAGCTTGTACAGTCGGATTGCTGCTTTTAATCCAAGATCTGTCCTGGGGTCCATTTGTCTGGTGATGCAGTTATTGTCCCAAAAAAGCAACTGTTACACTTGCAGACCTGTGTCAAATTGCACCGCCTCTCCGATGTCCCTCTTTACATTAGGAATGCCCCTGGGCAGGATTTATTCTAATCATCACTTGTCTGGACACTGCACATGTGCTAGATCTTTAAGGCCCATGTACGGTATTCAGGCAAGTGATGCTTGGGAGAAATCCTACCTGGGGCATTCATAATGGTGAAGAAGGTGTGGAGGAGGGATGGAGAGGCGATGTAAGCCTGGGGCACAGACACTCTAGGCCACGCCAATTTGACACAGGGCTGCAAGTTTAAAAGTTGTTTGTTAGGACAATAATTGTATCACCTGACACCAGATTAGATTTTGGATTAACAGCAACCAATCGATGATACAAGCGGTTTGGGGGGGGGGGGGGATTGTGGGTACAGAATCTGCCTCTTCTACTTTTATCCAGTCAGAAAAGTGCACTTTGGGGGATTCCAATGGGGCAGCAGGCTTTTCTTAGCAGAGAACAATAATAACCAATAGTGTTTGCGCCCATATTTGGGGACATGAACATACAAATAGTTCTATATAATGTGGCAATCTCATATCATGTGTACCTCAAGCACCATTACATCTAGTTCAATTAAAATTGTAAAGGTGGTGCATAAGCATAAGGCATACTGAAGTCAGACAAACTCTATGCAGCCAATTATTTTGAATTAGATTGCTTCCTTTCTGTCATGTCTCTTACCTTCCTCCTCGGTGCCGTAATGGTGTAGTTAGTCCTTTGCTCCACAGTCTGGTGAGACCATTAGGGGCACTACGGGGGGCCTTTAGAAGCACTGCCCGCTCCTATAGCACTGATCCACCCCCTGGCTGGCCCGCCCCTTTCTAATGATAATGAACAGAGCTGGACGGAGGGTGAGGGTCGGATCGGGACTAGGGGACAGGTCAGTGCTCCTAACGGGAAAAGGACCATCACGTGTCTCAACGTCAGTGTATTCTAGAACATTGCCCGCTGGTAAATCAAATATGCAAAAGAACACTGCAGAGACACCATCACGTTTCTCGACGTCAGTGAGCTAGCCAGACCTTCCTCCGGGAAGGAACAACCAAGCTAAGGAATGTCTCCAATTAAGGAAACCACCTAAGCAAGGTATCATCCACAGACAGCTGTTTTGGGGTTATTGCCCCTCATCAGTGTGGAGTAGGTTTCTGGCTAGTGGGAGCAATGACTAGTAAGTGCATGCAAAAGGACGCTGGTTGACCTCAGGGAGATCAACCAAAACACTGCAGAGACACCATCACGTGTCTCAACGTCAGTGTATTCTAGAACATTGCCCCCTGGGAAATCAAATATGCAAAAGAACACTGCAGAGACACCATCACGTGTCTCAACATCAGTGAGCTAGCCAGACCTTCCCCCGGGAAGGAACAACCAAGCCAAGGAATGTCTCCAATTAAGGAAACCACCTAAGCAAGATATCCATCCACAGACAGCTGTTTTGGGGTTTTTGCCCCTCATCAGTGTGGAGTAGGTTTCTGGCTAGTGGGAGCAATGACTAGTAAGTGCATGCAAAGGACGCTGGTTGACCTCAGGGAGATCAACCAAAACACCGCAGAGACACCATCACATGTCTCAACGTCAGTGTATTCTAGAACATCGCCCCCTGGGAAATCAAATATGCAAAAGAACACTGCAGAGACACCATCACGTGCTCCTAACGGGTGCCCCAGTGCTCTTAATGATCTCATCAGACTGTGGAGGACAGAACTAACTGCACCAGAATGGTGCAGAGGAGGAGGAAGACATACCTTCCTCCTTGGCATCTCCTGTGCAATAGGGACATGTCAGCAGGTTAGATTCGTCTAACCTGATGATACCTCCCCTTCAAACCATCTCTGAACAATTTTTAGGCTATGCACCGCATACTTTTTCGGGAAACATTGTTTTCATTACAACATGACCAAATTACTCAAAAATCCACACTTCCTCAGCGGACTTGTTTTCCCTATTGTCTTCTCTTACCCACTTCTCTTACCAACTTTTTTTTGTTTCTTTTATTTTTATTATTTTCCAATAAAGCTTTACAAACATTGTAAAAACTACAAATATCAATCAATTCAGATACATCACAACCCAAATAACACAGTGCACCCTAAATATATATATATTTAACCCCCGCCCCCTCCCCACACCCCCACCCCAACCTCCGCCCTTAGGCCCGGCACAGAGAGAAATAAAATACAATGATAATAATCATACCTTTACTTATCACTCTCATACCACCTAACACACCGCTCCCATTCCTTCAAGCTTGGTGGAGAGGGAGAGATCCTATTTCTCATTATAACCAGTTTTGCACAAAAATTTTTTTTTCAAAATCATCCTCTGTTGAGCTCCAAGAAGTTTTATATTGAGTTTAGTTGTATCTCCCAATACACACAGTCGGAAGTCCTGCTCTAGTGACTTTCCTAGCGCTGCATTTACCCCGAGTTTGACACCAACTCTTACCAACTTTGCTGTAAACAAGTTGGACCTTTTCTTGCTTCATGATCCAAATCTTATATTCACGTGTCAGTTTCTATGAGACTCTTCACCAAACTGTTTTAGTAATAGGAAACTGTGTTGCCTAAGCAATCTCAGAGTATAATTACTGAAAATGAAATAGATACTGTAGGGAATCATAGACATTAATCCAGAGCTAGCGCAGAGTCTATATTTGGCTATAAACAGCAAACACATAACATGCACCGTATCAACCCATATTAAGCTATATCAAGGCTTGGTAAAGATTGTAAATGACAGGAATGCCTCCTGTACTAAACATATAAAGCCTCTACACTTTGCCACTGTGTACGCTGACATGTCATTAATTATAAATTAAATGCATTTACAGTAAATTTCTTAATGTAAATGTTTATTTCATGACACTTATGGAGATCATGTTCCTTATCTCCTTGATGCAATGGGTGGAATAAACTTAATTACGTATACATTATTTATATAACATAGCTTCTATTAAAGAAAAAGCAAATAGAAAGTTTTAAATACAAGCATCCTTATCTACATATACATTATTACATTACTGCACATCCTACAGACAAATAACCTTTATAACAAAGAGACGGTGTCCATATTTACAACAAAACCAATATAAAACCAATGGGTGACCAAAGAAAAAAAATCAAGAACTTTTCAATATCCGGGCCCTTTCTTGAGTTGGAATCAGTATTTCAGATAAAGAATGGTTGTCCTCTGTCAGGCTATGTTCACACACAGTATAGCAACAGCCGTTGCCTAGTAACAGCCTTTGTTATACTGGCCAAACCCCAGGTGGTGTTTAAATGTCCCTGGAGCCGTCAGAGCTCTAACAGCCGCAGGAACATTTATTTCCATTCGGCCCATTTGTGGTAGGTATGGAAATCAATTAAGCATTGATACCCATACACACCTTGCATGAACAAACTGCATCCATGGGTGCATAGAAGACTAATAACGGCCGCTGTTCATGGGGCAGTAACTTTCCAGAGTATTCAGGAAGCTCAGAAGAAACCTTGGAGAGGGTTGTTTGAGGAGCAGACAAGGAGAGAACACAGACAGAGGTCTTGTGAGGATTAGTGGTGAGTGAACATCCCAGTGTTCAGTTCTGATCAAAAACATGAAGAAGAAGAAAAAAATAAAAAAATATTGTGATTGGTTCGTGTTCACCGAACATTCATGAACAAATAACAAATATATGTTTCGTACAGATTCTCAGGCACAAAGCGTAAATTACACTGTTACGCGCTTTTCGTCCTAGAGTTACACACATGCATATGCATGCAGTTGCGTACGTTCGCATCTTCGAAAATGATTGTTATAACCATTCAGATCATCGAACAAATTGTTCGTAATCAGAAAACACAAACAATTAGCGTCATGTTCGTACAAACATACGAATATTTACAAACATAGTCGCTCATCACTAGTGGGGATCAGAGAGGATGGACAGGTTGTGGATGGCCTTGTAAGTCATGGTTAACAGTTTATTCTGAATTCACTGGGCAATGGTTAGGCAGTCAAGGGATCCATAGAGGGGAGGGGCAGAGGGGAAGCGAGGGAAGAGGTGAAATAGTAAGGCTTCTGTATTCTACTATTATATTACAGAAGATTAGTTGATTTTTTTTTACCTTATTTTAATTACTTACAATCCTATTTTCCTATTCTAGTGATTCTATTGATAGACAATTGCTTTGAACATGTTTAAACACAGCCACAGTAAATAAATGCTTACAAATGTCATATAGTTGTGTTACTTTTTCTTTTCTAGTCAACTTGAAAGTTCTGTTTTTGGGCTCTGTGCCCAGTCTTATGTGAAATAGAGCATGGATTAACAAAGTCATGCATAATGGCAATGTAGGTGTTATGACTGTGGTGCCATGTGTGAATTTGTCAGAATCCCACAGTGCAAGTGGTTTTTGTCATTTAAGCCACAGGGACTTATTGACTAAGAGTACTAAAAAAAAAAAAAATCAGTTCATAATGTCTAATTTTCTTCCCTATCAATGTTTCGTGATACACAGAAGCATAGACAGCCCTACTGGGAAAAAGAAATGTTCATTTTGTCTACATGAATGCAGATATTTCCACAATGCAACCAGCGCTGTACACTGTGATAATGGAAGCAGCTACAAGAAGTATTCTCCCAGACAGCATAATAGATAGAAATAGGAGCCGTATCAGTGCCAAAAATAAATGCTGACATGTGGCGTTTTCTTTTACCCCCTAATTATTTAAAGTTGAAAATGTATTATTGAGTAGGATACTATCACTTAACTTTAGTATTGTTTGTTATCTTTAAAAGTTTTCTTACTTTGAAAGTGACATATATTAATAATAATAACAATAATAATAATAATAATAATAATAATAATAATTATTATTATTATTATTATTATTATTATTATTATTATTTTATTATTACTTCCAGCATTCTACGGGTGTTTTCATATTTATTTTCTATTTCAGCTAATAATCAAAACACATAGACAATGTACTGATTGCAAAAAAAGTTTTTTTAGATATTATTTTTCTCTTTTTACTTCACCAACCTTAACTATTTTGGCAGATAAATCCCACACAATTCAGATAAAAAAAAAAGTTTGAAACAGGTTGCTATGTTACGAAATAGGTAAAAAGTCAAGGGGGTGAACACTTTCACAAGCCACTATATATTTGAAAAAAGTCTAGACCCTTTTTTCTGTTGGGTAAAATACTGAGAGTGAATTAGATGAAATATTAGAGGGAAGGGGGGGGGGATAAAAATTTGGGGGTGATAAATAATTTCATCTTGGATGTTGTCCTTTTTAACATTGAAGAAAGGGGCCGAGTGTTAAAAAAGAAGTCTGGTCATTTAAAAAATTCCACAGGCGGCAGGGTCAGGAGGGAACATAACAAACAATCATTGCTTGACAGACTCCTGAACCCTCGCCAGATGATATTTTTTACATTCTAATGACATCAGGACTCGGAGGAAATCTCCATCCTGACTGATGAATTTCCCCATCAGCTAATCAGTGAATGGAGCTGTTAAGGATGTAATATTTTGCATATTTAGTGAAGCCATTACCAACCCCGTCATTACTTGGCTGAGCAGGCAGTCCATCAACCAGTTTGAGACGTCGGCAGTACAGGAGATCCAGCGGGGGGCCCTGGAGCAACAATATAGTTTCATATGTTTCCCCCTGACCGAAATTTTTTCAAATGGCTGGACTTCTCCATAAGCACAGAGATCTCTGATAGGTGACTGAGCTTTAGGCCTAAAAAAGGAGTTGAAAGTATCAAATAGTTATTTTGGGCAACTAGATAGTATGGCGATAAGGGCTTTGAAATAACCTTGTTTGGTGTGGTAAAGGGCAATGTAGTTAGTTTTAGCACAGATCTCTGCCATTAGAGCATGGCTACAGCTGTATATTACAGTAGTTGTCCAGCTCCAATATGCAAAGTGTCAGTGCCTGTATGATCACCACAATTTATATGCTTCGCATGATGCAGCAACTGACTTTTGGTGAATATATTTGGTATTAGGCATCGAGTAGTGACTATTCCTGCAGCAACACCACCACAAGGGAAATTAGTAGGAACCTTCACATCTGGAAAAGTGTTTTGTGGCCCTTGTCTAATGGTATTTGAACCTGGGTTCTATAAACCAGACAGCCTTATATTTGGTAAAAAATATATAATAGTAATAGTGAAATATGAGGATGCAAAAATAAAATGAAAAAATAGATTGGCTAATTTCTTAAGGGGTTAAATTATTGCAAATCGTATCTTTCTACCATATACAATATGATACCAAGTATACAAAAAAAAATACTTAGAACTGTTCTCTTTCTATTGTATTTTCAGAAAATGTTATTTTCCTTTATTCTGTGTTGGTTTAAACATGAGTTGGAAGCAAAA
Organism: Dendropsophus ebraccatus; assembly: GCF_027789765.1. NCBI lineage: Eukaryota > Metazoa > Chordata > Amphibia > Anura > Hylidae > Dendropsophus > Dendropsophus ebraccatus. The sequence continues at coordinate 139,111,409 of NC_091460.1, read as the reverse complement.
ACAAACTTGATTGATGGTGCTGACATTGTTAAATTCAATTAAAGTTCCACGGGAATTTGAACTTAGAGTCCAAATGAGAAACAGTCATCATATCAATTGTATTTCAATGGCATCAGTGTAAAATTAGAATAAAATGCATACAGAGTTCAAAATAAAATAAAATACAAAAATACAAAATCAATGCCATCACAGATATTTTATTCATGAGATGCACGATTGGCAGATCTAACATTATTTCAGTTCAGAACAACCAAATATAGCCAAAGCTACTGGGAGAAGTAATGTTTTGCATAACACTATAAAGAAAAACATCAATGATACACAACATGGAACACATATTCCTTTCTTAAAAATTCATAGATCTGTTTAAGGCTAGAGCTGACAGAGCTGACTGCTGCTGTAAAGCTTGTGTCAGCATCATCAATCTACTTAGATATAATAACCACAAATTCCAATTCTCTGAAAATAGAAGACATTGTATGTTTCAGAGTAGATATAGGAACATGTACTTGTTACTTAACCCCTCCCAGGATTCAGAGAGGGGTCTCAAAAAGACCATGTTCTGAATTCAGCCGCTACCAGCTTTGTGCAGTAGGGACATAGAAGACATTGTATGTTTCAGAGTAGATATAGGAACATGTACTTGATACTTAACCCCCCCCAGGATTCACAGAGGGGTCGCAAAGCGACCATGTTCTGAATTCCGCCGCTACCAGCTATGTGCAGTAGGGGCCTGCCGCTATTAACAGGCATCTCTAATTAAGACAGGGAAATGCCTCTTTTCCCCCCTTGGTGGTGGTCTAGTGGTAGGCCTCATTGTTGGACTGACACTGATCCCGATTCAGTAAACTATAGATCTGGTCTGCAGCAGCCTAGAGTAATACAGCACTGATCTAATGGATCAGTGCTGTATTATGTATACTACACTGATCTATAGGATAGATCAGTGTAGTTGAATTTGAAGTCACCCAGGTTGACTTCTAATTAATGTAAATGGTTTTTTTTTTAAAGTTTTTATTAATAAAAACTATATAATTAACTTAAACCAGGATATTTGAAAGGAAAAAAAAACTCTAAACAGCTCCTACAGCCTCTATCACAATTGCCTGTCATATACACTTATATTTCTAAGTACATTACAACATTTTGAATGGGGGTGGTTAAAGCATGCTACCTTGTGCAGGGTGATGCCACTGGCAGGAGAGCAGGCAGTGAATGAATAAAGCTGCTTTGGAATGTTTTGCTGTGTTGCACAATGTTGTATAGCCCTTTCAGGAGTGCTATGGGAGGGGAATGGGCAGGGTGGAAGGGTTAAGAAAGAAAGCTGAGGTAAAGCAATGCATTATGAGAACTGCAGTACTGAGCAACTGCTGAACCAAATAGTAGAGACAGGACTGAAGACACATAAAACAAAAAGATTTTTGGTGGTTTCAGAACTGTGGAAGAAATTATACATGCAATGCTATGTACGCCAGTATTCTATTTACCTGATGTCAGAGTACCCCTTACTTAAAGTCTATTGAGTTAGTTAAAATCTATCTCTGTCACACGCAACCACAGCTCCATTTGACTCTTGATTATATCAGAAGAACAGCTGTTTTATAAGTGGTACACTATTATAATCAGTATCAAATCTAATTTAGGCTGCCCTCCATTAGGGTGGCTTTCAACTTCCAAGGCAAGTATTACCATGAAAAACATAGACCATACATAGATTCCTAAATCTAGTAGGGCATATGAGTATATACTAATAGACACCACTGTAGTAGTAATAATAATAATAATAATAATAATAATAATAATAATAATAGTAGTAAAATTGTTTTGTTTTCACATCTCAGAGTCTCAAAAATCAAACCGATCAATACAGTAAATTGTATAAAAAAAAAAGAAAGAAAACTTTCATCTTTAACTTTTCTATAAATGATAGCAAACAACTGAACTTTCAAATGGGTGTAACATTTCTTTACAATCTAACTTAAAAAGTCTCACCCATAGAGTTTTTTTTTTATTATTATTATTTTCATGTTAAAGTTTAACATGAATAGTTTTAAACATTTATTATTATTTTTCTATTATTTATCTTATGATATGCAACCAGTTTCATGTGAAAAATGCAAAATGCATAGTAACTGACTGCACAATGTAAAAAAAAAAACAACAACAAAACTCTACATTTCCCAGTTAAAATCCTCTTTGCTAGAGACACTTAATGATGTTATCCACATAACGTACATGACTTACATCTGTAATAATTGTCAAAATTATTATTTGCAGTGAACTGATTTTAACTACAGACAACCTTGTGGGGATTGTTTCTTTTCCTACATCCCATCTTAATTGGACAATTTTATGAGAGCTAATATTTGCGGTCTGATAATGCTTTCAGGGGAGCCAATTATGTGTTTTTGTGCCATCAATATTGCAGCATTATGTGCTTTTCTAAGGCCTTTTGTACCTTGTTTGCTGTAAATATTGAGTTAGGGGATACTCTTTGGGATTTAACATCCATAGCCCAACCATAACAATGTTGATATCACTGACTAGCAAGAGACGGGTAATGTAAAAAACTTATTCTAAGAAAAATAATATTTCTTTGCTAACTAATTCTGCATTCAAATAAATGTATTGTTATATAGATAGTCCATAGGATGCAGATACTTTCTATAGGTCAATCGATCCATCCAACTTATCTGTCATTATGTATTTATGATGTGTTCCAACTGATTAGAGCTCGGGTTCTATAGAGAAATAATAGAAAAAATTGTGATTAGTTGTGAAATTATCCTTCATTAGAGTCAGGGATAGCTTCATGACAATTAAATAATGTAAATAGTCTTTGTGATTATTAATCAATTATGACCCATTTTCTGTAAAATAAAACCAGTTAAACAGCCCAATATAAAAACTCTATTTTCACATCTAGGTTCAACAGATGGTATGGTGAAAAGTTAGCTGGGAGCAGTGCACTGTAAATGTCATGTAGCAGGGTGGCCAGGCTAGTGTTGTCTCCTTAGCGAGGTACTGGAGAAATTTAATAGCGACTCAATTTAGTAATTAAAGCTAACTATATTTTTAATTTCAATTATGGATGTAAGATAATTTCTCATCCAATTTTTGGCTATACAGTTTCAGGTGTCCATAAGGATATGTAAGGGCCCTATTCCACGGGCCAAGCAACGATGTAAACTAGCGCCGATCTGCTAGATCAGTGCTTGTTTACTGGGCCTATTCCACGGCCCTGATGATCGTTTAGCGAGGGCTGCAAGGACATCATTACCGATGTCCTTGCAGCCCTTGCAGCATACATTACCTAGCAGGGCTTCTCCTGCGCTCTGTCTTCCTCCCCGTGTCCCGCTGCGCAGCATCAGCTTTGGTGTGGCTTGACTGAGCTGTCAGACCGCTCAGCCAATCACTGGCCGCAGCGGTCCTGGCCTGTGATTGGCTGAGCGGTCTGACAGCTCAATCAGGCCGCTCCGGGAGTTGATGCTGCGAGCGGGACTCGGGGAGGAAGACAGAGCGGAGGAGAAGCCCTGCTAGGTAATGCTTGGATAGTCGGTCGCCGCGCACCACTATTCCACCGTAGCGATGTGCGGGTGGCGAGCAACGATTTTAGGTTTGAACCTAAATGAACGATCAGCCGATGACACGATCAGCCCTCTATTCCAACGAGCGATAATCGGCCGAATGTCAAAAAAATGTTCATGGCAACAACAGACATAATTTTTAGTTGTTCACACATTTAATTGAATTAATTAATTATGTATTTATTTAATTATTTATTTATTTGTTTTTGTGGGGTTTTTTTCTCCACTTTTACAGGTATATATAATGCATTACAGCACATGTGCTGTAATGCATTATATTGTGAATGACCTGTCAGTGTGTAACACTGACAGGTCATTCAAACGAACAGGGACTGGAGCGAGGGGAGGGACGGGAGGTGGTGGTGAGGAGGGGGCCGCAGAGGGATACAGGAGGGGGAGGGAGACAGGAGGAGGCTGACAGCAGCGGCAGCGCGAGGAGGCAATGTGCCGCAGCCTCCTCTCGCCGCCTGATCGATCGCACGGCTCCGGGAGGGGGGCGGCACAGGGACCGGAGCGACAGGAGGTGAGGAGGGGGCCTGGAGGAGGCTGACAGCAGCGGTGGTGAGGGGAGACAATGTGCAGCAGCCTCCTCCCACTGCCCGATTGTCAGGAAGCAGCAGATTTCCCCATAGACGATGCGGTCGCAACGACCGCGGCGTCTATGGGATTAACTGCTGCGGGGAAGCACAGCTCCTCTCTGGGCAGTGGTGGCGGGAGGAGGCTGTGTGAGACAGCCTCGTCCCGCCGCCGGATCTCATCTAGGGACAGTGGGGGGAGGCAGGGAAAGCATGACGTCCAGGGACGTCATGATGCATTCTGGCACTGCTTTTCATGACGTTTGTTTATAAAATGTGTGCTACTTCAATTCTGAAAATCCATCTAATCTCTTAGTTTACATGAAAAATTATTACATTATTAAAACCAATAATTCCTCAAGGTAAAGGATTTTAGAAGAGAAATTAATTGTGTGATTTAAACTTTTATTGTATTGGTTAGAAATCATTTGTTTCCCGTTCATTTGTTGGTAAGGGTCCAGCCTCTTTTACTTGCTTCCAGAAAGGAGAACAATGAGGAGGGCAATGATTATGTTGATGGCTAAGGAGAAAGTGGCTGTGTAAGATGGCTCAAGTGATTTACAGCAATTATTAACTTTGATTTTACAAATATTACAAAATAAAAGAACTATTATGTTTACTGATATAAATCAATTTTATTCAAGCTGCATTCGCTTTGCAGAAATCAACAGTACAAGCGATTTTAAGAAACTCTGTAATAGGTTTTATTAAGCAAAAGACTTTCCTTCTGTACTCAAAAGGCTGTTTTCCTACCTCCCCCCCCCCTCACTTCAGAAGAAGCAGGGTTTCTGTGTCCATTTTGGTCTATGGAGGGGGGAGTGGCTTGGGGGGATGAGACAAAATGGAAAGGAGAAAAGGCAGCCCTGTACAGCACATCATCCTGCAATCTTACCTTACCAAGTTCTGAGACCAGCACTGACCAGTCTGACCTGTGAATCCAGTGTTTTTGTGTGCCCTAACAGAATTCAAACTGCAAAGGCGGCTTGTCTATCCTTCCTGCTCACACATCCCCCTCAGCCCCTCCCTCCTCCATAGGGTATAATGGACACAACAAATCCATCTTTACTTTGCTCCTTTGTAAAGTAGACAAATTTACCTTCATCATGAACAGATAAGATGTAGAGGGGGCTCAGAATTTATTGTAAGATAAATTGTGGTATTTAGTAGTTCTATACACCAAGATGGCCACTTATATTTTATAATAATTCTAAACCATGCACAAAATTGCAGTGGTTAAGATGTTTTCAAAAAGTCCACTTTACAATGTATTTGAATTGGTAGTTGTTTACATGACTCCCACCCCCCGTCGAAAAAAAAGTCAGTGACTAATAAAAGTATCAATCGTCAAAACGTAAAAAAATTTATTGATCATTACTATGGTTGAGCGAGCACTAAAATGCTTGAGTGCTTGACTCAAGTAACAAACCCCATTTAAATCAAGCATAGGAGACTCAAGCATGTAACCAGGTAACGATTAAAAACACGATGTGATAAATAGACATAAAAGAAGCTTGCGGAGAAATAAACACAAAACATACACACTGATTGTGTCTATGCAAGATGTGCAATGAAACTTGAACTTTGACCTGAGCACTTTCGAGTAGCATAGCCACACAACACTAAATTATAACTATTATAAATTATTACAAATAAATACATCTATATGATGTGATAAATTTTATGTTAAATGTTAAAATAACAGTGGGCTTGTATTCATTGAATTAATATAGATATGTAAAGTGTCTTCCAAGATCTGAGGACTGTATATGGCAGTAAGGGGGAGGGGGGCAGGCAGAAGTCAGCAGACTAGAAGAGGTTTGTCATCAAGTAGGGGAATTATTGAGAGCACTATTATTCTTCTGGAAACCTAGGTAAGAGAATGACACTAAACACTATAATAAACACAGTGGGGGACATGTATGAAAAGGGGTAAATGCCTTTTTAGGCGCAGACAGGGCAAATCGTAAAAAATATTCGAAACTGTATTTTTGCAAATATTTTTTTCGCATCTGCCCCATCTGTGCCAGAGGCAGAGAGGGGGCGTTATGAGGGGGGGGGGGGGGGTAGCTGCACGCATAGGGGGTGTGGCCTCTGCTTGCTTCACACTTATCATTTTTTCTGTGAAAAAATTACACTGAAACCTACGCCAGCTCTGAGCTGGCGAAGGCTTCAAAATTTTCGTACGAACTGGCTCCATGCAATCGGGATTTATGTAGAGGCGATTTGTAAGGCCAGCATGAAAAACGACAGACTTCATAAATGTCCCTCGGTGAGTTTTTTTGTGGATGGCTATTGTCACTGCAGCATGGGGAACCATAGAAACCGCTGTGGCTGCCTGCTACAGTGGAAGCTATGCCCCTGGGCACATGCCTGCCGCTAGAGGGAGGCAAATCTTACAGGAGGGCAGCTCAGAGCAAGAGAAACTGCCAGGAGTTAAGAGAAAAGGAGTTGATCACAGCGCACTGCGACCCAGAGAGGGTAGAGGATAACAGACATGGCTGTGTGCCGTTCCATATACAGTGGTGCATAATTTGTCCTGGGTCCGTGCTTGTAATCCAAATCCACTCTTAAACCAAAGAAAATTTTACTATAAGAAATAATTGAAATTTGGTTCCACACCCCAGAAATAATGATTTTTTTTTTTTGAATAACATGTAAAACAAATGAAACAAAAATTTAGAAACAGCTCAATGTGTAATATTATAAGTTACTGTACAGTAATGGAGAGGATGGGAAACACAAGGGCTGACAGAGACTGCAGGGAGCAGGAAGGAATGAGCAGGACAGATGTGGGCACATACATGCAGCACTCTCTGTCCGGGGAGAGAGGGGTTACAGCTATGGAGAGATTACCTCCACAGTCCTGTCCCCTGATGCAAGCCCCAGCCTGAAGTGGATCTGCCATGATTTGGAAGGTGAGGGAGACTTCCTGGGTCAGAGTACAGTGCTGTAGACCCCGCTATGCAGACCATACCCCTCCCCCACCCCCCCCCCACCCAGTACAGGGAGCTCTAAAACCAAAGCAATGCTCTTAAACCAAGTTTCTATTTTGAAAAACTGTGAGCTCTTCTTGCAAAATGCTCTCAATCCCAGTTACTCTTAAACCAAGGTTCCACTGTACTAGTAGTCTCTTCTAAAGATACACTGACAATAAAGTTACAATGTTTTATTGGACATGAAAATAACTTTAATTATGGGTATAATAATATAAATCAGTAATAAGATTAAGATACATTAGAAGGAGTATACATTTTATCATAGGCAGATTTTTAGTGTATAATGTGACATAATGAGTAATAAATCACAATAAATGAGATGTGGTTTATTGGAGCAAATTCATTTATTATCAAACTGTAGTTTCTATTTTGAGAGGTTTATTATGAATCTTTACAGGTATACACATTTCATAATGTATGTCTATATATATAGCAAATAGGATTATAATGGCATTTTAATGAGAGATTCATTTAAATCTAGTTACGGTTTTATATGTGTATATATAGAAGAGGCAAAACCATTTATAAGGTGTTACCTAGGAAAAGGTGGAATAGTGTAATGGTAAGAATTTCATCAGAGATACTTAAGAAGGGAAGTCGACTTCTGAAAAGCATTTCTTAACATAGGGTCTATGATCAAATATACAGACAGAAAGATCTCTTAATATTTGCTTTAATAGTTCACAGTATACAATACAGTTGTACCTTGGTTTAAGAGTAACTTGGATTGAGAGCGTTTTGCTAGAAGAGCTCACAGTTTTTCATAATAGAAACTTGGTTTAAGAGCATTGTCTTGGTTTAAGAGCTCCCTGTAATGTGTTTGAGGGGAATAGTCTGCATAGGGGAGGGGCATAGTCTGCATAGCCTGGTCTACAGCCCTTTACTCTGACCCAGGGAGTCTCCCTCACCTTCCAAATCATGGCAGACTCACTTCAGGCTGGGGCTTGCATCCAGGGACAGGACTGTGGAGGTAATATCTTCATAGCTGTAACCCCTCTCTCCCCAGATAGAGTGCGGCATATGTGTTCCCACATATTCCCATCCTCTCCATTCCTGCTATAATGTGCCTGCATTTACACTCAGCTATAAACACTGCTGCTATAATGTGCCTGCACTTACACTCAGCCATTCACATTGCTGTATAGAAAACTTTCTGTCACTGTCCTCCTGCACAGCTCTGTGATTCTCACTTCCTGATTGGTTTGTCCCCCCATTGTTGTCATGTGACCACACAGACCTCTGACAGCAGCCCTGCTTCTTTATTCTAGCCTGTTGTACTACACTACTGCATTATGGGGATCTCTGGCTCCATCCTACAAACTGTGTCTGTTTCTTCAAGTTTATGCACTTACTATACATTATACTCCACATGCTGATTGCTATACTGTACAGTAACTTATAATATCACATATTCAGCTGTTTCTCATTGTTAGTTTGTTTGATCTGTTCTACATGTTATTCAGAATAAAAACCAATTTTCTGCATTTCAGTGATTTCTTATAGGAAAATTTGCTTTGGTTTAAGAGTGATTTGGATTACAAGCACGGTCCTGGAACGTATTATGCTCGTAATTCAAGGCACCACTGTATTTTGTTCTTTTTAGAGCACATCACAGTGCACAGCCCATTTTTCATTCAAGTTTCAGCTTTTAATACAGAAGCAGGAATGTTTTTACTTTGTTTATGACTAGGGTTGATTGCCATTAGCGCAACCTCCTGTACATATACGTGAATGAGTTAAACTGTTGTGCGAAATGGCGCAGCAACAGTTTGGATGTGAACTAATGCTGACATGTCAGCCAGGGACCTTGGCCAGGGTCTTCACAGGCCGATCAATCATATTGAGACTGACAGAATGGGTATATGGGAAGGTTCCAAATGCACTGAAGTCAATGGAATGACGGACGTCCAATGCGCTCAGTTTGTTAAGTAACGGATGTTGTCTGAGTGGACATCAAAATAATGATCATCACAATTATTTTTGGATGTCTTTTACAAACACTGGATGTTTTTTTTTTTGTTGCTCAAACTGTTTTTTTTTTTTACCGAACTTTCACCATTTTTACTAAATTTACTAAATTAAATTCAATGGACCAACAGCTGTCATTGCACTGATGGGCGGCCAAACAGCGAAATGATGGACGTCATTTTGAACTCAAAATGAGAGCCGTCATTTTTTATTTTCCAAAACAGAAAAAATAACGCTGTGTGAACATAGCCTGTGTTTGTGTATATGGCTATGTTCACACAAAGTTAAAATTATTGATTTTGATTTGATTTTGATTTTAATAAACGTCTGTTTTTCCCGTGATTTAACTAACTGCAATGCATTGAAGTTAATGGGAAGACGGACGTCCATTGCACACAATGCATTAAATAATGGACGTTTTTACCGAGGACGTAAAAAAAAGGAACATGATCATTATTTTCGAACGTGTTTTGTAAACAGCAGACTTTTTTATTAGTAGTTTACACAGTTTTTCTTTTGTCACCGTTCCTTCTCCTTTTTTACTATTAAATTCAATGACTTTTCAATTAAGACACACCCAAAGGGCAATTAGTAATTCCAAACTAGTATAATGTACAAACACCAGTCATTGCACTTTGGGAGGGGAGGCTGCTAAATGATGTCTGTTATCTTACACTTAAAATAATGGACGTCATTTTAAACAAAGCTGAAAAAAACGTTGTGTGAACATAGCCTGTATATATATATATATATATATAGACACTAAAACCCATCATCCATTTTTTTTAAAAACAGGAAAATAACAATAAATAATTGCCACAAATAGAGTAGTTTGTTAGAGCCCGATTTAAAAAAGCGTAAGAAGTGTCCCTGGTACCACTTCTTTAGAGGAAAGGCATTCATTATACAAGATCTTTTTATTTCAGGATCCCAGCAAACAATTTTGAAAGGTATATTCTAATATAGATCATGCCCTAGAACAAGTACTCTGCCACCCTATAAATTACAACTAAAATAAATGGGTCTAATACAATACAATACAATACAATACAATTGCATGAAGTCAAAAGTTTCTTCTTCTTTTTTTTTTCCTTTTCAACAGGTCCCCAGAATTCTAAAATAAATGACAACTAATGTATCTTGGAAGTTGTCTGTATCAATGATTTACTGTGTTGTCTAAAATGCTAAATATATATCATAAATCCCTCCAAGAGAAGCCTTATTATATTCATCCATCTCAACTTCATGAAGTAACATTTTCTTCTTTCATAAGCCTTATTGAGTAAAAAGAAACTCATTACAGCAAATGAAATGCAGGCCTGAGCTTGCATTAAATATAACGAATAGTTTCCTTTCTCCTAACACATTACATATAATATTTATCTGCAGTCCAATGATTACTATTTTGTCTTTTTACCAGTGACAATAATTTATCAAGCATATTTCATTTTCATTCCAAATAACTTGCAGCAATTTGCAACAATGTTTCAATTAACACCGTCATCATGGTGACAATTAGCAATGTGATTTATTTTGTAAAGTCATGTGCAGTATTACACTGGGATAATTCATTTGCTTCTATTTACTGTTTACTATTATACTAATATCTAATTATTAATATCCCTAAATATTTGCATTATATTGATACAACAAACGCGCTAGATGTCCCATACCAAAAAAGTTACAGCAGAAGTAAATAAATCAACCAAACAAACTCAGCCTGAGAGTTTCTTTTTATCAATTCAGATACTGCAGTATCGGCTGGATCATCTTATTTTCTGGTGAATTTAGATGCAGGCGCACCCGTGTGCACCCGCATCCCAATTCAACACTACACGCAATGGAGCGTGTGGCCGGAGCCGCACAATCCATTGAGTGAACTGACATGTCTGTTCGGCCATTATTCAATAAATAGCGGCCGTAGAAAACTGACTTGTCAGTTTTTAATTTGGCCAGATGGAATCCCAGCTGGAGCGTATACTATGTGTATACGCTCCAGCCGGGATTCCATTAATTCCCATACAACGTATGTTTAGCATAAATCACGGCCGTTGTTGCTAATTGCTTTATGCTAAATATGTACGTTGTGTGAACATGGCCTAAAAAACCACACATACCACTCTAAATGTTTTCTGCCATAGAGAAGCATAATAGGCTGAAGTCCAGCCATCCCCATAGGATGGTGGTACGTGTGTCATGGACAATACCTGCTGCAGTAATATGGACAATTCCATCCCTAAACTTTACGTCACTCTGTCCTCCTTGTCATGTCATAGCAATTTTTGAAATAATTTATACTAGTGCACAGCACTGGGATACGTACGCCACTTTGACAGTGCAAGGAACATTTTACGCTGCTGTGACAGTGCCTGGAATACATGCGTAAACTTCAATATATATCAAGGTTGGCCTGTAACTTTGTTCAGTTTTGGCTCACAGTGTACTTGAGTGTGACACCCCTGTAGTAGTTAATTCCCCCAATAGTGTCCCATATAGTAGTCTATTCCCAATTAGTGCCCCACAAATAGAATAGAATAGGGGTCCACAAATAGTTAATACCCACAATAGTGCACCACAAATAGTTAATTCCCCTTCATAGTGCCACAACAGTGCTCCACAAATAGTTATTTCCTACATATAGTGCCACAATAATGGCCCACGAATAGTTAATTCCCTCAAGTGCCACAATAGTGCTTTGCAAATAGTTAATACCCCCAGTAGTGCTTTGCAAATAGTTAATTTGATAAGAAGTGCCACATTGTTAACAGCCAATATCCCCCCCCCCCCCAGCCAGGAGAAACGGCTTGACCTGGCTTTATAATAAAACACTATGGTGTACCTCTTTCTATAAGAGATATTCTGGAGACTCTAGAAGAAAAAAGACAAAATATATGGTGCTACATATAGTATAGTACACAATGGATTGCAGTTTGTGGAAGTGGGTATCTTGTAATCAGCATGGAATAGACTTGAAACAGAAAGAACTTAACACCTTGAAGAATTTAATCTCATTGAGGGTTTTTTTTTTATGTCTCCTGAAGTACGCACCATTTATACTATATGATGGCAACTGCTGTGCAAATTACAAGTTATTAAAGAAATATCTCTGAAACTAATATTTACATATCAAACATGAGTACTTATGACACTTTTCTTAAAGTGTAAATTAGTAGATCCAAGGAGAGTGACTTAAGATTGCTGACACAAAGACATATCATTCTATTATAAATAATATATGCTTGCAACAGAGGTAAAATAGAAAAAAAAAACACACTGCTTAGTCAATTAAATGATTTGCTTACATATCTGAATAAGTAACTAAAAGCATAAATACATAAATAACTCGCCTTTAGGGTCCTCCATCTGTGTCAATGTGGTAATATACAAATTCATATGTCTCTTTGAAAAGGAATGTATCATCTGAAAAATACTTATTGTTTAAAGGGTTACAGCTAAGGATAAACGAACTTTTGAAAAGTTCGGTTCGGTTCGATCTGGCGAACTTTCGTGAAGTTCGGATTCGTACGAACCGAACCTAAAACGAACCTTGCTATAACAGCTGAATAATTGCAGCTACAATAGTGGGAGTCTGATAGGGTATAGTTTTGTTTAGTTGCAGTTGCTATTACAATGAAAAAAGTGGAAAAAATCAAAGTGCAAAAATAGTGGAAAAAAATTGCCGGCAATAATACCGCACCCTGTGATAGTTAATATTTAATAAAACAAAGTTTTGTTCTAAAAAAGCTATTTTCGCTGTTCAATAGCATAATTAAAACGAATCAATGCTTTTGCAGTTAAATATACTGTTAATAAAAAAATAAATACAGTATATAAAGAAATGTATATATATTTATTTACAGCATATTTAATTGAAAAAGCATTGATTTGTTTTAATTAAGCTATGGAACAACGAAAATAGCTTTATTAGAACGAAAATTTGCTTTATTAATTAAATATTAACAATTACAGGGAGCTGTATTATTGCCGGCAATTTCTATTGCCAGTAATACAGTTCAATGTCTTTATTTCTTTACTATATAGACTTTTGTAGTGGAAGCCGTCTAATAGACGCAATCCATTACTAAGTCGGGGCTTAGTGTAAGCCGGTATAAAATAATTATTTATTTATTTTAAAAAAATGCATAGGGTTCCCCCTCTTTTCATAACCAGCCGGGTTAGAAACAGCAGCCTAGTAACTCCAGGGTGGGAAGGGCCATTTGTTTTGGCCCTCCCCAGCCTTAATATTACGAGCCTGCTGCCGCCCAATTTTGATGCTCTGGGACCACTGGCACCCGGCTCTTCCTAGTACCCCTGGTGGCATTGGGTACTGGGGTAACAATGGGGAGGTTAGTGTTAGCCATTTTGTACCGGCTAACACTAAGCCCTGACTTAGTAAGGGATTCCGTCTATTAGAGGGCTTCCAATACTAAATCTATATAGTAAAGAAATAAAGACAAGACACAAGTGAAAAAAACTTTTTATTCAAATAAAAACATCCCCACACCCCTTGTTGACCATTTTATAAAAAAAATAAATAAATCCAAACAACCGCTGGTCATTGACGTAGTCCACCAAATCAGCTGTCATCCACAGGATACCGATATCTGAAAAACAAAAAGGGAGAACCACCCAAAAACACACACAAACAGGAGCACAACACCCATCATTTTGAGAGGTGTTGTGCACCTTACAGTATTAAGCGTCTTTAGAGATTGGGGGCCAGACTGATGTCAGACTGCACCCATACCAGCAAGGAAGGGGTTTAGTGACCCCCCTTTCTTGCTGGGATGGGTGCAGTGCAGGGGAGGGGGGGCAGAGCTTTCTACTCACCCTAGGTCTTGTGTGTGTTGGCTCCTGCTCTTTATATGTCCACTCAGCCAATCAGCTGGGCGGACATAAAAATCTAAATGTTTCTTCTAATGTTGCTATTGTGATAAAAAAAAAATCATAATTAGAAGAAACATTTGCTGTTTTAAATAAAGTATTAATTAAGTATTACATTGAACTGTATTATCGGCAATAGTAATTGTCGGCATTAATACAGCTCCCTGTAATTGTTAATATTTATTAATAAAGCACATTTTCGTTCTAATGAAGCTATTTTTGTTGTTCAATAGCATAATTAAAACGAGTCAATGCTTTTTCAATTAAATATATTGTTAATAAATAAATTTTATATATATTTATATATATATATATATATATATATATATATATATATACATTTATTTATATATAAATTTTTTACTAATTGAACAATGAAAATAGCTTTTTTTAGAACGAAAATTTGTTTTATTATTTAAATATTAACTGTTACAGGGGGCGGTATTATTACCGGGGATCGCTAACCCCGGTAATACCGTTCCCTGTAATACTGCTTCTACTGATTTTATTTGTTATTGTTATTTTAAACAGATTCGTTACGAACTTTCTCAAAGTTCGGTTCGATGATGAACCGAACTTTTTGCAAAGTTCATAACGAATCTGGTTCATTACGGTTCAGTTCGCTCATCCCTAGTTACAGCCTTAAAGTTATGTTCACACGGCGCAAGACTCCGTCCATTCTGTGACCCGGCCGGGTCACAGAATGGCTGGTGTCAGAGAAGGTCATCCCGGCCGGTACTGCAGTACAGGCCAAATGATCTCCAATACTGGGGAATTAGGATGCGGGCGCATCCATGTGCCTAATTCACCAATGCACACAATCGAGCATTCGGCTGGAGCAGCACGCTCCATTGTGTGCACATGTCAGTTTTTTGCTGCACCGCTAGCGACCCCGGCCGATCTGTATACACTCCGACCCTTAGCCGGCAGCGCAGTGTAGATCAGTAATAATCACGGCCGTTGTTGCAGATTTTCAACAATAGCAGTGATTACTGCTAAACTTACGTTGTGTGAACATAGCCCTAAGGTTATGTTCACACACAGTATTTTTACTAATTTTTTTCAACCAAAACAGAATGGATTGAAAAACATAAAGGCTATGTTAGTGGATGGACATCATTCCATCATTTAACGTCAAATAACAGCCATTATTTCAACAAACTACCATTGTTTTAAAATAAAGGTAATTATTTGTCAATAAATGATGACCATCCACTAAATTTCAATAGTGTGTGACAAAACCTTACACATCTGATGAAGAGACCGTGTTACCTTACAAAGCCAGTTGTCAAAGTCAGACTTGACTGATCATTAAGATGCAAAACATACTCAAAATATTTTCACTGCCCCACTTATTTCTTTTGAGAATAAAACAATTTATTCATTGACAACTATATTGCTAAAAATATGTTAATGTGTGTGTGTTTTTTTTTTTTTTTTTTTGGGGGGGGGGGCTGGTGTTGTAATAATACTTTTCCATTTTTGCTGCATTTAGATATTTAATTATAACAGTAAATTGTGCTAACATAATCATTAGGGCCTTTCTAATTAATGGCACATCCAATGTCTGATTTGCAACACTAATTGGTGTAATTAAATTTCACTTTTCATTAGTACAAACCCATTAAGAACTAAAATATGTACTGTATTATAGAAAAAAGAAATACAAAATTATATATATATATATATATATATATATATATATATATATATATATATATGTAAATATATTTGTTTATCCTACTGCTTGGTGGGTACATTGTTTGAAGATTTTCCAATTTTTTCCAAGAGTTTATCTACTGGCATAAGTTAAAAAGAATAAAAAAGAATAAAAAAGTATTCCATATTAGAATGGGTTTATAAGGGATTTCTCTCAGTTTAAAATTATGTCAATTATTTTGAGCTTAAAATGCTAAATGTCATTTGGCTGTGTTGCCGCCTGTCAGGTGGCTGTTAGTATATTATTTTAGTTTAGGTGGACTGATTGCCTTTTAAGTGTCTTTAGTGGAAAGTCTATTGAAGTTTATTTAATAGTAAAAAATGTGAAAAGATGGTAAAAAAAAGAAAAACTGTGTGGGAACAACTTAAAAAACGACTTCCGCTGTTTGCAAAAGACATCCAAAAATAATTGTCATGATCCTTATTTAGACTTCCGCACAGACAATGTCCGTTATTTAATGCACTGTTTGCATTAGACCACCATCATCCCATTGACTTTAATGCAAAATTGAAAAAAAATGAGGCCCTTGAGGTGAGCCCTCTAAAAAATTAGGCTCTTGAGGTGAGCGAGTCTTGTTTTGTCCCATCTTAAGACATTTTTTAATTGCCCATTAAAAAAGATGGTTAAGGCATAGGAGGAGGAAATAAGCTAAACCATGCATTTCATACACTTTATTGAGTTGATAGGCATGTTGCCAGCTAGCGGCTGAGGGCAACATTTCCAGGACCAGCAGTTTGGAGATGTGGCAGTTCAAGGCTTGCGCTTGTGGGTGAGATGAAGTAGGAGACAGCACGTCCAGAGGTAAAGTTGAAAAAACGTGTTTAATGACACACCAGTGCGCGACGTTTCGGCTGAATAAGCCTTTCTCAAGCAGTGATTTCTCAAGCAGAAAGGCTTATTCAGCCGAAACGTCGCGCACTGGTGTGTCATTAAACACGTTTTTTCAACTTTACCTCTGGACGTGCTGTCTCCTACTTCATTGCTGGATCTTCTACCACCCTGGGCCAGGGTGGAGAGACGGGCACCCACCTCAACCATACTGGGTTTGTGCTGTTGTACAACATTTTGCTTCCTGTGGGTGAGATGAGGCATACTATCAACTGCGATCAAATGCCTGGGAAATTGACAACCGATGGGAATGAGATGGAGGATGTTGCTTTGCGCGAGGGGATGCTACAGGGAAGAGCTGCGGCCCAGCTTGCTCTGGGCTGCCTTCTCTGTATAGATTGTACAAAGAAGGCAGACCAGACTCTTTACTATCAATGAGACTGGACTGTGTGGATGACTGGGTCGTGGACAGGTGACTGGAAGTGTTATCTGCTATCCGTTTGACCACCTGCTGCCGCTGATCTGGCTTTAACAGTGGTGTACCCTGCTCTCGCTTAACTGGCCGATGAAACCAGGGATGTTGGATGAGCGCAATTCTGGCTGCCCCTCAGCAACAGGCATTGTTTTCCCATGCAATTGCCCGCAGCTTGGGCCTGCATCATTATTCCTGTGCCCCCGTACTCATTCCTTTGCGCTAGCCTTTTGCGGTGTGAAAGCTATAACCTTGCGCAGAGTGCAATAAACTATTGTCTACTATTGCCTGCCAACAATCTGCTAAAATCCTTACTTTCCCTACTCCAATATCTATCCCTCAACTACCTAAAACACTTAGACTGTAGGCGCAAATAGATGAACTGAATAGAGATGAGTGAACCAGCCGGATTTCTGGCTCGTATAAATCAGAAATCTCGGCGGCTGACTCCCGCTGTCTGTTCCCTCCGTGCAGCGGGTGGATACATCATAAGGAACGCCTGGAGAACTGGGATACAGCCAATGCCAATGGCTGTATCCCAGTTTTCCAGGCGTACCTTACGATGTATTCACCCGCTGCATGGAGGGAACAGACAGCAGGAGTCAGCCGCCGAGATTTCTGATTCATACGAACAAGAAATCCGGCTGATTCACTCATCTCTAGAACTGAAGCATATTCTTCACAATGAGAAGCTGCCTGCCTGTCTGTAAGAATAAACAGCTTTTGGACTGTTAGCTGGCTTATTTACTGTATATTTGGAGCTCTATGCTGTGCTGTGTAGTGTATTAGTTCTAAGAAAGGCTTTTGGTGTCTTTCTTGCCTACAATCAGCTCAAGCCTCACTATCCCTACCCCAGGATTTCTCCCTGACTACCATCAAGATGGCATCTGGTGTCGAGCAGTAAAAGCCAAGTTCTTATAGTTTGGAGGTCACATGAGTAAGCAAGCCAATGATTATAGACACTGTTGGTCTTTGCAACGGACACTGTCAAACCAAGTGTGAACATAGCCATTTAGTGTAAGATTATGAACATTGGAAACGAAGTCGAACTGACCTAATTTTATTTGTTATATGTTAGTTCTTACAAATACATGGGTTCATCTGAGCTAGCTTGTAAGCCTAGAACATTTTTATGCATAGGAAGGAAAAAAAAATAATAATAAAAAAGGCTTTCCATATTGCTTCCATTAAAAGTTATTAATGGTTCATCTCTAGTTACCTACAATGTTTAACTGTACCTAGGCGATGCTTGTTTATACCCTGTATGTCATTGTGTATATCTCTGTATGACAGGTTGAAATCCTGTAAAATTGCTTCTTGTTTCTGTAATATCTTTGCAAGGAAAGCAAATAAAATATTGTTAAGGAAAATAAAAAAAAGAAAATAACACACATTTTGGTGCTGAGTTAAAAGTTAAAGGGGAACTCTGGATAGGGAAAATTATTTATTAAAAATAAATTGAAAATTATTTAGAAGTCTCTATATAATGTATTAAAATTATGCTGCACTGGTAGTTGCACTGCACTGACATGTAGCAAGTGAAGAAAACTTGCCTCTCTGCAATCCATTCTGTATCCTGATACCCCTGCTCCCTCCCCCCTTCCAAGGAGACAAAGATTATGTGACCACTGTCTCACATTGAGTTTGTTTGCTGAGCACAGACTGAGGATGAAGATGTGACAGAGGGTGGGGAGGGGAATGGACATAGGCGGAGAGGGGTGAGAAATGGGTGGGAGAGCCAGGGAGGAATGGGGTTATGGTGGTGGTAGAAATAGGACATTCTGGGCGTGCATTGCAAAGACTACTGTAAAATGTAGTCTTATAGCAGCGCAGGGGAAGAGGAAGAGCAAAAAAGATGGAGCTGACAAAAAAGTGCATTGGACCCAGAAAACTGTGATGGATCTAGTCATTGGAAACTTGGAGCAGAGAAGTATCAGGTCCATGGAATCTTTACACAGCGTTGCATGGCACAAGTAGGCAGTATATCCAAAATTGTGTAAACTGTAATTTATTGGTCTCACAGGACTGGAAGAAGTTTCCTAGGACTGGATCCATCTTTTCCCAGCACCCAGAAAGAGCGTCACTGCGGGGAAGACTTCAAAACCTGTAGCCTGAAACAAAGCAAATCGATTTGTTCCTACTGTAAATTCGCTCATCTCTAACGTTAACAAAGAATAACATTAGTGTTATTACCTGCCAGGAGAACATGGGTACAGACACTGGGAGTAAAGGGTTCGGGTTCAGCCACTCAGCCAGACCCCAACACTTTTTTCTGTTGTTTGGTCATCACTTATCAGAACCACTGCACTACCAATGTAATGCTCCAAGGCTATTTAAATGCTGCTATAAGCTAATAACAACCAGGTGCATGTGGAGTGGTCTATATCCCCCTTACCAGCTCAAATATGTACAACTTTGTGTTGTTATTTTGTTAAGTAAATATTTTTACTTATATTTCCCAAAATAAAAATAAAAATAAAAAAAATAAAAATAAAAGGGTGAGGAGAGGGAACTGTCTTACCCAAACATCCATGAAGAGGTCTGATTCTAGCTTTGCTTTTATACTACCAAAGAAAAGAAAACTTGTTCGTTTAACTTGTCATTATGAAATATCGTTCTAATAATGAAGTAGCTTCACCTGGGGCTGCCATTTTAGTGACTAATTCCCAACTTATAAATTATGTTTGGATGAACTGAGCAGGATTAGGCTACTGTATATTCACACAACGTTAAAAAAGAGAAAAGGCGTCCGCCATTGCCATGATGTAGTTGACCTCAATGCAATGCATTGAAGTCAATGCGATGATGGGCTTTCAATGCACACATGTCTGCGCGGATGTCAAAATAATGATCATGACGATTATTTTGGGACGTCTTTTGTAAACACATAGGAGGAGATTTATCAAACTGGTGTAAAATACATCCAAAATGGATACACACATGCACATATGTATAGATACTCAATGTTGAGTTATTATAATATACATCACAAACACAGTCTTAAATCAATAATAATCCTATGAAGCAAAAAAAGACCTTATGTGTAATATTCAACTGAAATCAATCCAAATAGAATATGAAAGTTCAAAATTTTATTAGCTAAAAAATAAACAACAATGGCGGTAAAAAGTTCAAAAACCACACATGGAAAACAGCACCACAGGTATGGGCAGGTCCGGGTAACCTGATAATGCAGGCTGCAACACGCTGTGAGATATTAGGAGATAATCAAATAACCATGCACTAATACTATATATAATCAGGATAAACGGCTCAAGAGCCTATACAATAACCTAAGTAAACCATTCATGGCAAAGTGACTAAGTGCTAAAGTGCATAAAGCAATGTGCAGAGCATACCCATCTACAGTTCACTGCCCGTCCTGGATGCCGCCAAACCCCGACGTACGTTTCGTCTCCTTCATCAGGGAGAAGGAGACGAAACGTACGTCGGGGTTTGGCGGCATCCAGGACGGGCAGTGAACTGTAGATGGGTATGCTCTGCACATTGCTTTATGCACTTTAGCACTTAGTCACTTTGCCATGAATGGTTTACTTAGGTTATTGTATAGGCTCTTGAGCCGTTTATCCTGATTATATATAGTATTAGTGCATGGTTATTTGATTATCTCCTAATATCTCACAGCGTGTTGCAGCCTGCATTATCAGGTTACCCGGACCTGCCCATACCTGTGGTGCTGTTTTCCATGTGTGGTTTTTGAACTTTTTACCGCCATTGTTGTTTATTTTTTAGCTAATAAAATTTTGAACTTTCATATTCTATTTGGATTGATTTCAGTTGAATATTACACATAAGGTCTTTTTTTGCTTCATAGGATTATTACAAACTGGTGTAAAGTAGAATTGCCTCAGTTGCCCCTAGCAACCAATCAGATTCCACCTTTTTTTTTCAAAAAATCTGTGAGGAATGAAAGATGGAATCTGATTGGTTTCTAGGGGCAACTAAGACAATTCTACTTTACACCAGTTTGATAAATCTCCCCTTTTTTTTCTTTTTTCACCGTCCTTTTACTGTTTTTAATATTAAATTCAATTGACTTTATAATTAAAGACACACCTAAATGCCAATCAGTCCACCTAAGCTAGAATAACGTACCAGCAGCCGTTATTGCACAGGCAGCCAAACAGCGAAATGACGGATGTCATTTTTTCTTTTAAAAAACAGAACTCCCCATAGCACACTATGAAGCAAGCAGCCGGAGCCGCTCGATCCATAGTGTGTACTGACATGGTTTTCTACGGCCACTATTCAATGAATAGCAGCCCGCAGAAAACTGACATGTCAGTTGTTTGCGGCGCCGCTTGGGATCCCGGCCGGAGCGTATATTATGTGTATACCATAGAAGAACATGCAGCGTGTCTTTTTGTCCAAAGTATGGCCGCCGTTGCAACAACGGCCGTACTTTTACGCTGTGTGAACATAGCCTAAGGCTGGCTTCACACACAGTATTTTTTCCTAACTATTCTGCTGAGTATTTTGCAACCAAAACCAGGAGTTGATTTTAAACACAGAAAGGCTATGTTCACACACTGTTGAAATTTAGTGGATGGCCATCATTTTATGACAGATAATGGCCGTTATTTCATAATATAATGGCCGGTTTTAAAATAACACCAATTATTTGCCATAAAATTACGGCCATCCACTAAATTTCAACAGTGTGTAAACATAGCTTTTCTGTTTTAAATCCACACACTCCTGGTTTAGGTTGCAATATGAGAAGCAAAATACGGAGCAAAAATACTGTGTGTGAACATAGCCTAACATGAGAAAAGTGAACATATATTGGAATTCAGTTCAAAAAGAATTTTCATCATTTTCTGTTTTGGATAGTCATTATATGTGACAGATTTGATGTGCACTTTCATAAACTTCCAAATAGTTTTGCTTAAAAGTTAAAGCTCCCCAATAGAGAATCAATGCTTAAATCTAAGGCATATATGAAAGAGGAAGGTGTAGTAACTTACAACATTTGAATACTAATTCATGTTTCGCTTGCAGACATCTTTAGAAATGTTCTCTATACAATATGTCACAGTGTAGAAACCAATTTTTATGCATGTGAAAATCATCCTCATTTACTGTCTTTGAAGCTATCCAACGGGGGATAATCTCATGCATACTATAAAGTTCCCTGTTTATTAGCCTTGGGATCAAATGCTTTCCTATCATAAAGACAGCAATTAAAAAAGAAAAAAGCATCACGTTTATGTTTGATGTTAAAATAAACTATTCCACACAATTATTAATGGAAAGTATAAGCTTTCTATTGACTGTACTCTCACAGATGTTTTGCAATAATAGCTTAACAAGATCACAAAGGAAGCTCTTTAGTCAATTTGTAAATAAACCTGTTAATATATTAAGATATAGTGTGTATGTTGTGGAGTTTAAATTATTTAGTATCTTGCTTATAATCATTAAAGAAAGGATGTTTTCCTTTTGTAATATTTACAAGTATGATAAGCAAGTCTGTATATGATTATTGTGTAGACTGCAGAAATAAAGTAGAAGCTGGAGGCATAAGAGTCTGTGACTACTAAATATAACAACCTAAAATGCTCAGATATAGATACCCCATTCACTGTATGTCATTCTTACATTTATATAATTTTGACATAATCACATCTTAAAGTGTCACTGTTGTTTATTTATTTTTATTTTTTTGCAGAAATCAATAGTACAGGCGGTTCTCTTAAGGTGGTGGTGGTTCTCTTAAGGAGAGGGGAGGGGTGGAGGGAGATGAGGCACCAAAACAGGACAACAAAGAGTTATTTTACAGCTACATCACCTGGCTATCTTCTCTGAAGTCAGCACTGACCTTTCTGACCTCTGAACACAGCTTTCACACAGGTCCCGTTGTGTAATCCTTTGTTCTCTGCTCTCTGCTGGCGACTAATCTAATTTTTTATTTGTTTACCAGTAATGTGTTCAATAGTGCAATATTGGCCTAATAATTTGCAATATTGCACTATTGAACACATTATTGGTAAACACCTGAGGACCCCACCACACACTTCACTTTTCCTGTATACTTCTTTTCCCTCTGGTATAAGGGTAGGGGGTTAACCTCGGTGAAAACCAGTTGCAGTAGATCTCGTACCATTCCCTAACTTGTCCTGTAATTTTTTTTATTTATTTATTCATTTTTATTTACAAAATGGGAAAATGGGGTGATTTAAATTTTTATTAGCGGAGGGGATTTTTTACACTCACATTAATTCGAAATCCTCCTGGGCGACGTCTAATACAACTACATTGATCTATCATATAGATCAGTGTAGTATACATAATACAGCACTGATCCATTAGATCAGTGCTGTATTACTTTGGTCTGCTGCAGACCAGATCTATCGATTGCCGAGCAGGGATCACCGCCTGTCTGATGCTGAGGCCCGGCCAGCTCAGAAGAAGGGATCTCCCCTCCGGGATCCCACCACTAGACCACAATGGAGGGGCAATTAAAGGCATTTAAATACAGCTGTCAGTTATGACAGCTGCATTTAACTGTCTTAATTAGCAGGCGAAGGTGCTAAGAGCTGCACATACTGCACATAGCAGCCTGTAATGGCAGGATTCAAAACCCCTCTCTGAGTCCCGGGAGCTGACATGTGCCATACAGGTACGACATGTGTCCTTAAGGGGTTAAGCATCCATCCTATGATAAGGAACATATTAACCTCTTCATGACCAAAGGTTATTGATGCACATATGTCTAGGTCACACTGAAGCAGTGCTCTAGATTTATTCCTCATCACTTTCTAAGAGCCATACCTTTTTTTCTTTTTCCCCTTACAGAGCTGTTTAGGGGCTAATTTTTCTCTCTCTCCATATTCTAAAGTTTTTATTGGTACTCTTTTGGTGTAGATGGGAAGTTTTTACCATTTTTATAAATTTTTATCTGATACATAATGTGACAAAAGATGGGTGAATCTGCCCCTTTTCCGTGGCGTACACCAAAGGTGCACAATGATAAATCCCCCCCAAGGCCCCTGTGGTGTAAGGTTATCACTGAACTGCTAGGTAACTGCAACATAAGCAATAATTACAATAACATGTATACAGCATAGTGCATATAAAAATATATGCAACATATCTTAAAAAAACAGTCTGCTTGTTGACTCTTTCCCGGCAGCAACAGCCAAGGTACAATGTATTCTCACAGTAAATTGTGACAGTGCTCCTACAATAACAGCAAGCAAATATTTTGAAAACTGAGAGAAACTGATACAGAATATAATATTGTAGGTGTACAAAGTGTACAACTTTTCATTTCTGAAACTATAACACTCCCCTCTCTTTTATGATTATTCTCATGGCAAAAAAAAGAAAAAGAAAAAAAAGAAAAGAATAAAAAACCTGTGGAAGTAACAAGTGATCTTGCCATAAACCAGGTTAAAATGCTAATTATTTTTTATTTTAGGTTTCAATGTATCACAGCCTGTGAAGCATATAGTTTTCTTGATAAATACAGAGTAACTATTGTGAAATAACTTATATTTGACTCTTATATATAATTGTGGACTAATCAAATTCTTCTACTTCCTGACTGGAAGAAATTAGAGAAGATATTAGTCGTTTTGATTACGGTCTTGACATTCTACTATTGAGTTTCCTGACCAAAGAAAAGCCTAGAGTATGAGGTAATAAGATGATTTTCTGTCCAGATCATTACTAGAATAAATGACTGATAATCACCTTCAATAGATAGGAGAATAGAGTTCATTTTCAGCATACAGAATGTACATCATCATTATAATGGAAGTGTGGAGATTGAGGTGTTGTTATTTAGTGCTTTTCTTCCCAGGACCTCCAGTATATGATCTTACTTCATTATTTCAAGGTTTAGATTTGAAAAGAAGGTTTTTGTATAATGTAAAGGAGTTAACAGGAGATGAATTGTACTATTATTCTCAATGGCTATTATTGACCTATTTATTTCTGTTATTAACCCCTTTTCGTTTTAGCATTTTTATTTTGTCCTTCTTGTGCTTTAAAGGCCATAGCGCTTGCATTTTTCACCTACAGACCCTTATGGCACCAGTTGTACTTTGCAATGACAGACTTAATTTTTCTATAAAATTTGATATAAAATGGGGGGGGGGGGGGGTATTGGCATGGTAAAATAAAATAAAAAAAAAACTGCCATCCAGTTGACTGTTACTGCTTAGAGCATTTGAGCCAAGTAGGTAGGGACAGAGAGGCAGGTGCCAGTGTCAGGGCTGACCTGTCCTTGTGTCTTCCTGTCCCTATTCTAACATAGTTGCTCTTTCTGAAATTCTAAAAGTGGTTCATCACATTCGTACAATGGAAGACTTCATACATAGCTGAATGGACCAACTTCAGAACTGTGAAAATAACTAGAGCAAATGGTTAGCATTCAGGTTATGTCAACTTGAATTATTCACAAATAAAAAGTTCTTTTTTGATTTTTTTTTGTATAAAAGATGTATACCGTAAGAAAACTTAATTGATTAGACAAAACACATGTAATATTTGCAATTTGATTCATACTATTACGCACCATAGAAAAGGAAAAATCATTAGACAAAACAGAGCATTAAAGGAAATAAAATGGTTCTGACAAAAAGTTTGCCCTTTACCTTCACTCATGGTGAAGCTGCCCAAACCACTTTGGTGTAAAAAAAAAAAAAAATCTGTGATGGACATTCCAAAACCTTCCCTGTCTTCCGCTATGGGAACTAAATGGTCAGCTTGACCTTATGTTTCATAACAGTACTGTGTTTTAAAGTTACAGACCTTTGTAAGCTTTTTTAAATGCCATTTGACATATTGCAAACAAGTAGTTATCAGATATATTAGTGCTGCAAATACGTTTTATCTGGAAGCTCCACTATGCAGACAATATTCCTTTAAGTACCACTTTATTGGGTGTACTTAAAAAATGTAAACAATGTATAAAACTTTTATTAAATGTGGTGCAAATTATGCAATTTTTTTGTGTGAAATGCAACAGAATTCTGGTGTAAGAGCAATAGTAAATCTGGGCCTTTGTAATTGAAAATGCTTTATTTTACTATTGGTGGCTTGTTGGTTTTTCCATCTTTAAAAAAAATACCTATTGATACTGCAGTCAGCATGACCGTAGCATCTATAGGGCTTCAGACAAAGATTTCTTCCTCTCCAAAGTAAGAATTCTTTGTATGATAACCATAAGGGCTCTGCAATGTGATTACAGAGCCCTGATGGTAGCCATGGACACTGGAAGCCTATGGATTCCGGTCTCCTGGCTACGGAGGGTGGGGAAGGGAGGGCAGAAGCATGGCTGCGAGCTCTGCCCCCTCCCCTTTCTTCCATGCCACTGTTAAAAACTTTGGGGCAGGGAACAGAGGAGAGGAGGTAGAGCTATGGACTTCGACTTATGAGATCATTATGATCCTTCAAGCTGAAGTAAAAAAAAACAACCTGGGCATTGATGCATCAATGTCCCATGGTCAGGAAAGGGTTAAGGAGAGGTTAAACAGGATAAATTGACATTTTAAAGTGTCAGGATATATTTTTATTTGGCCTCATGCCTTTCTAGAGCCACTAGCTTTTACAAAATTATTATTTATTAATAAGGATAACACTTTGCGAGGGATCTACAGAAGAAATTTTCTTGGCAGTCAATTTTGGTTGATGTGAGTGACATAAGGGAAATTTGAATTTAGAATCTGTTTTCCCTTAGTCCTATCAGTAGCACAAGGCTCCCTCACTATGATGTTCTTTTTCAGCATACTAATTAAGGTTTAAAATACACAAAGACACCATATACAGTATTCACTTATATATCAATTATATATATTCTCCTGAAGTCATTACAAAACACATTAAGTGCATGATTTGGCACAGTGTGTATGCAAAATTTATCAACCTTGTATGGCAATGTTCACATAACTTCAAAAATATAGAAAAGGCGGACGATTTTGATATTTAAAATAACAGCCGTTTTTGCCGCTTTTTAACTGATTGCAATGGCAATGCATTGAAGTCAATGGGAAGACGGACGTCCAATGCACACAATGCACTGAATAACAGTCGTTTTTGCAGCGGACGTCAAAATAATGAACATGATCATTATTTTCGGACGTCTTTTGCAAACAGCGGACGTTTTTTATTAGTTGTTTACACGCAGTTTTTCTTTTCTCACAGTTCTTTCTTCGTTTTTACTATTAAATTCAATGGACTTTTCAATTAACCAGCACCCAAAGGGCAATTAGTAACTCAAAACTAGAATAATGTACAAACACCAGTCAGGGAGGACAAGCTGGTATATAATGTCTGTTATTTTAGGTTCAAAATGAATATTTTAAACAGAGATGAAAAAACGTTGTGTGAACATAACCTATGACTTTGATATTGACATAAATAAAAAAAATTAAGACAATAATGCACAATTTGCTTCAATATTAATAAAAGTGGGATGCTGATTTTTTATCGCTGTTCACTGTTGAATTTGCCTACCAAACCATGTGAGCATCAGACTTAGACCATGGAGCAGTAGAAGAATTGTGGCCTTGATCTGCCCCTTTAAAATAACGGTATATCTTACTTACAGTGACCTCATTCAGCAGGATCACATACAGTACTTGTTCTTGGGTGGTTTGAGGAATGTGAGAAAGACTTAAAGTGTTTAATATTGAGGTTTTATTCTGATCTGATTTCTTTGGGATTTTATAAACCATTATTAAGTGTTGAACAAGCATTCTCAGTCAAGCCTAGTGCTCGGGTAAAGGTGGCCATTTACCTTCAATAACTGACAGCTGAACAATCACTTTTATGTCCCGACTGCCAAAGTAACCTATTTAAATGTTTTTCATTTTTTGTATATTTCGTCCCCTGCCATGTGCTACCTGGTTAAGGGGGTTGTCTGGTGGTAGCAAATATTTCCTATATAGCAGCGGTCATATAGAACATAATAAACATCCTATGCTTACCTTTCCTCATTTCCTCCCACTGTCCTGTTGGCTGTGTCTCCAGTATGCTCCGCTGACTGTAGATGCTTTACTTCTGAGACGGACGTGGCAGCCTACTCAGCCAAAGGCTGTGGTGCTGCTCCTTCTCAGTTAGTGATTGGCTGAGCAGACCATCACTCCCAAGTTTGTGAAGCGCCTAGAGTCACCAAGGGACACCAAAGAAACTGACAGCAGGACACCAGGGGAGGATAGACAGGTAAGCATAGAGTGTGTAGGATTTTCAATATGATCTCAGCTATATAGGAAAAATGAACTAATGCCCGATAACCCCTTTAAATGCTCAAGTCTCCCATTGATTTCAATAGGGTTCATTACTAAAGCATTTTAGTACTGGCTCAGCACTAATCATTGTGATAGCTAGCAAATACACACACGTATTAAAAGATTAACAACTTTAGCTGAGTAATATTCCTAAAGTAAGAAGTAATTTTGAAGCACTCACATTAAAAGAAAAGTCAGGCAAATTTTATTAAAAGTATTGTATTGCTCCCCAAAAGTTATACAAATCACTAATATACACTTACTACAGGAAATGCTTATAAAGTGCTATTTTCCCTGCACTTACTACTGCATCAAGGCTTCACTTCCTGGATAACATAGTGATGTCACTTCCTGGATAAAATGGTGTTGTCTCTTCCTGGATAAAATGGTGATGTCATGACCCGACTCCCAGAGCTGTGCGGGCTGTGGCTGCTGGAGAGGATGATGGCAGAAGGATGCTCAGTGTCCCTCCAGTGCCATGTGTCCCTCAGTGTCCCCCGCAATCATCCTCATGACATCACCATGTTATCCAGGAAGTGACATCACCATGTTATCCAGGAAGTGACATCACCATGTTATCCAGAAAAGTGACATCACCATTTTATCCAGGAAGTGAAGCCTTGATGGAGTAGTAAGTGCAGGGAAAAAAGAACTTTAAAAGCATTTCCCGTAATAAGTGTATATTGGTAATTTGTATAACTTTTAGGGGGCAATACGATATTTTAAGAAAAATTTTCGCTGGACTTCTCCTTTAAAACCAGAGTCTGACTAGAATCATCCAAACTAAATTGAATATACAACCTCTTAGTTGGAGCTGTACTTTTTACTTTTGTTGTTTAAAAATGGACTTAAACTGTAAAGAAAAAAAAAACTACTACATTAACTACTGAAGTGTTATCATTTTAGTTAGGGACATGATTTATGTATATACATTCTGTGTATGTAAAAGTAAACCTTCTGAGAAAGCGTTATAAAAAATGTAGTGTACATGTTTTTGATACTTTTCCAAAGTGACTAAGTGTGTAGTGTGCAAATAATAAAGAGCTTCTGGGTTCCAATGGAATTTGATTAACATCGCCTGACATGGTAACTGGCAGAACTGTCTGCTGGCACATCGCCACTTAAGTTAACATTTGTTCTTCACTTGATATTTATTTTATTTGTTTATTTGGAACAGACTAAAACCTTTCTAAACAATGTGCATAATCAACCATGGAACAGATTTAATGAATTCGTAGTTTCCTTTTTCTACACTCAAAAGGCAAAATGTTGGGATAATGCTTTAAGTTTTGACAAATGAAACAATTTAAACTTAGACATAAAAAAAAAATTAACTGAACACAAAAAAAGAAATTTTAGAGTTGACTTACGCCTTAACAATAAAATGTTAACAAATAATTACTTTTCTTTGCCAGACACCGCATCTTAATCAAACACACTTAGTAAAACCTGCATTAAAACTAAAATAATTAGATATTTTACCCAGTTTACTATTAAAGCTTAGTTTTAATAAGACATAATATGTCGGCAGTAATTTAAAGCCTGCATTTCCCGTTATTGTAAGATGCACACACTACCACGATAATACCCTAATCTATTAGTAACTTGTTTGAATCTTAGTTACAATTAATATTAAAAAGTGACATTTACCATATGGAAGCTAATAGTAAACCACAAAATAGCTACCAGTGCTATGTATTTTTGTTTTTTAGCATTAAAATCAACTCCATATCATCAGCTTTTCAAAGTAGCAGACTTGAAAAATCAATTATTGGCAAGAGATGCAAGTGGCAATCACCAATACATAAACATACTGTATTTAGGGTAGAGAAAGACCGGCACAGCAAGTTATAAACCACGCTTCTGGGGAGCACTATGTGCTTAGCTGGACTTCATGTGCAGACCAATTAATCATTCACGAGTGGGGTGCTCAGCTCTTAGGTAGTTTTGAATCAGTAGACACAGTTCATACATAAAAGAGTAGAAATAAAGCGGCACTCACCACTGTATACGTGCAAAAAAACGGTGTTATTTATTCATTCGTCCATGAATAACAGACAGATTTTCTTAGCAGGTAAGACGCCAACACTTGACGAAGTGTTGGCGTCTTACCTGCTAAGAAAATCTGTCTGTTATTCATGGACGAATGAATAAATAACACCGTTTTTTTGCACGTATACAGTGGTGAGTGCCGCTTTATTTCTACTCTTTTATGCATAAACATACTGTATCATCTTTATTGTATAACAATAGAATGGTATAAGTGGCCTATTACCAGCAGTAGTGTACACATAATAGCTGTTTCATGTGCAACCTCCATGCTTTCTCATGTCTGAGAAAGTGTCTAACTTGCACATGAAACAGCTGTCACCTGGACACCACTATTTGTAAAAGGCTATGTTCACACAACGTCAAAAATAGATAAAAGGAGGCAAATTTTGATATTTAAAATAATGTCCGCGATTTAACTGAGTCAACGGGAAGACGGACGTCCAATGCACACAATGCGTTGAATAACAGACGTTTTTACCGTAGACGTCAAAATAATGAACATGATTATTATTTTCGGATGTCTTTTGCAAACAGCTGACTTTTTTTATTAGTTGTGCACACACAGTTTTTCTTTTGTCACCGTTCTTTCTCCGTTTTTACTATTAAATTCAATGGACTTTTCAATTAAGACACACCCAAAGGTCAATCAGTAATCCCAAACTAAAATAATGTGCAAACAACAATTTTTGCACTAAGGGGAGGCCAGGCTGCTAATTGACGTCCTTTATTTTAGACTCAAAATAACGGACGTGATTTTAAACGGAGCAGAAAAAACGTTGTGTAAACATTGCCATAGGCTGTGTAAGTTATATTGCATCAAGATAAGGATGAACTCGAATAAAGTTGTTTTTTTTTTTTTTTTTTTTTTTTTAGGTGGGCACTATCATTTAACCCTTTAATGTCCAGAAAATATTTGTTTTTGTAAAAAAAAATGTTCTTCTTCGTTTTCTAAGAGGCATAAGTCTAAAGTAAAAAAAAAAAAATTCAACTTGCAATTTTTTTTTCATATTACGGCTGGGTTCACACTATGTATATTTGAGGCTGTATTTGTGAGGCTGTATAGCAACCAAAACCAGGAGTGGATTGAAAACACAGAAAGGCTCTGTTCACATAATGTTGTAATTGAGTGGATGGCCATCATTTAATGGCAAATATTTGCTGTTATTTTAAAACAACGGCTGTGGTATTGAAATAATGGCCGTTATTTACTGTTATATGGCGGCCATCCACTCAATTTCAACATTGTGTGAACAGATCCTTTCTGTGTTTTCAATCCACTCCTGGTTTTGGTTGCTATGAGGACCTGACATGAGGACCAAATACAGCCTCAAATATACATAGTGTGAACCCAGCCTTATACTGTATTTTACCACAGGGCCATATTTACCACTAGGAACCGGGGTCCGGTTCAGCATCTCTTAGAGGGCGGCAACAAGGAGCAGGGGGAAGGAAACAACAACTTATTTATTTGTTCTTTTTACCCTCCCACCTCCCTTTCAGACTTGCCGGGGGGGGGGGGTCAAAAACAGGGTAGCAGCTGTTAAAACGGCTCTGCTTCACTATGCTGTTTCTGGTGATTGGTGGTGCTCTGGCCCCACCAATCACTCAGACTACAACCAATAAAAACTTTTGACATGTCTTTAGGACAGCTACCCTTTAAAGCTAAGTTTAAACAATGTTTTTTTTTGTTTTTTTTTTCGTATTAAAAAAACAAAAAAAATTTTTGTACATATCCTTGATATGAAAATAGTTTTTTTTTGTACAGAGACAGTAACTACAACACTTGGACAAAATATATGGAATATTATCATTTCATGTACCCTTTAAAATATAAATAAAAATATTTTGAAAAGCTGGTGAAAATATCATACTTACCTACGCCCATCCTTCCTGGTGTGTAAAACACTCTACAAGGACTTTATTTGGAAGTGCTGTCTCTACTACTTTGTCTTGGATTATCTATTGCTAATCTTGTCCGGTTTGGTGAGACGTGCACTCGCATTTCATTGTATACTTGTGCTGCTGAAAGACTATGGGGGATATTTACTAACAAATCTAAAAACACGATTTTGTCAAAGATGTTTTGGCATAATTTCCAATCTAATGTGTTTAGTCAAATTTATGTAAATTGTCTAATAGCATAGTAAATGTGTCTTAAAAATAATGGTCTTTTAATTAGTCTAATAAATTTCCCTGGTTCGGAGCAGACGTAGCGATGCGCCAATATATCTGACTTTAAAAAAAATTGCGCAGTTAATAAATTTAGCTAAAAAAGAATTCTGGCGCACTTTCGATCTAATTAACAACAAAAATCTAATTCAAAAAGTCGCATCTAATTTGGATAGTCTTGTTTAAAAAAAGCTTCATAAATTCATATTAGATTTATTTCGAGCGCAAACTAAATATATTAGACTAAAAACAGGCGCAATTAGTTTGATAAATGTCCCCCTTAGTGCTGTGAAGCAGTACTGGCCAGATAAACTTCTTTTCTGGGGAATTGGGATGCGGGTGCATCCGTGTGTGCCCACATCACAATTCATGTAAATTGAAGAAGGATAAGCTTTAAAATATAACTTTTATTTCTATTATTAAAATAGGTATCCAAAATAATTCAAAAGGTATATACAAAAGACAACAAAAATCTCCATGAAATATATGTATATACTGTCACACAAACCCCACCAATATGGTTGTGGGAAGCTCTGACTAACGAGACCAAAAGTATTGTCACCATAAGTCCCTGTTCGTACAGTCAGTATTGTGTACAGTCATATAATGAATGGTAAATACGGTTGCCCAAAGATACCGACAGGCTGGTGCCTCAAAGGTATAGGTATCGGTGGGGCTCTAACCAACCGTTTTCCACAATTAAGGACAAGAAAGTCACAACCATAATGCCAAATTATCTGGCCCTGTCACCTGGCTGTGTATGA
Organism: Dendropsophus ebraccatus; assembly: GCF_027789765.1. Taxonomy (NCBI): domain Eukaryota; kingdom Metazoa; phylum Chordata; class Amphibia; order Anura; family Hylidae; genus Dendropsophus; species Dendropsophus ebraccatus. The sequence continues at coordinate 139,078,136 of NC_091460.1, read as the reverse complement.
CAATCGAGTCCCCTATGCATATCACAACACCTTGCCCTACGCGTTTCACACACCAGTATGGTGAGATCATCAGGGGCTGGACAGGTGGATATGTACTCATATGCAAATAATAGTCAATGTGCAGTGCAAAAATTTAATATGACGCAACACACACATAACAAAAAGGATGATGTAGGGCAGAGACCCCCGTAGCTGGGTACTCACTGAACCTTAAATGTATAGCGTTCGCGGATTAGGTCCTATGTTGGCAGTGGCTGACACAGGACGCTGAGTAGGCAAAAAAGCAGGATATTAGTTTCCCATGACTACCACCTAGAGTATTGCGCAGTGTAATGGAGGCATAGTACTTACTCTATCCACGTAGTGCTATTGGTATATAGGTGAGAATTATCCCATCAGTATGCCTACCTGTGAGAGTAAGAGTTAACCATATTAGCTGTGATAATCCCTATTAGCTTACATAAGAGATAACCCCACAGAGTTATAGGTACTACTTACAGGTCTGGTTCTCCGCCCGGAGTTGTCATCCCCCGACTCTGCAGTGGCAGAATGCCGGGAGTGCTAGCCGCGGTCCCGTATTAGTAGCGGGAGCGCGTGCTCGGGCGCGTCTGACGTCACGAACAAACCTGGAGCGCGCCAGATTCAGATGCTCCTCTCCCAGACACGCCCCCCGTGGGAATAACCACAATAGTAAACAAGTGGAGAGGAGCCCTGGCTGTAAGAACAGCGCTCCAGGATGTCAGTGATTAATAAGGGCATGAAATTGATACATCACGCTCCTTATATGTACTAGGCTCATGGATAGTAGGAACTGATAAAAATGTGACCGATACTATATAGGGACAGCAATGTGGGTTGGAGTCATCCTGAAATAAATATTTTAGTTATTGTATGTTAGTCCATATAAGCTCAAATGAAGCATAAATGGGTCAAAAGGTACAATCAGTACCACTATAATTATCAAATGACACATTTTCCTAGGAATACAATCCAAGTCTTCCAGGGATCTACTGCAAAGAAACAGGCTGAGATAGATTATAAGGAGATGAGAGTATGTATGTACATGTGGAGGATAGGGGTATGTATGTCCATATGAGGTGGCTGATGAATAAAGCCACCGTAGTGTACAGGGTAGAGAGAGGCTACCAAAAACGGGGTGTACCCTGGGTGATGATGGATGTTCTAGGGCCTTTTTTTCCCTATATCCACCTACAATGAAGCCCTCACCTAGGTGGGGTGGCCGTCCTAAAAAGGACGGTCCCACTCAGGAACCTAACCTGTTGGACCCTGTTATCCCCTAAACTAACCAAGCCAGCCATATCTAACTCAAGTATACGGCCCACTAGGGCCGTTCCTAGCTACCTCAAACGAAGCCAGCATGCTAAAGGTAGCCCATCAGATAAAACACGCAAAATTGAGGATTGCATTGAGGCCTCGTGGAGCAACCGTGTCCAGTGTGTACATCCACCTGGTCTCTTTCTGTAATAATGCTCTGTCCATGTCCCCCCCCCTTTGGGATGGCCTAATGTTGTCAATAGCCACAAAGGATAAAGAAGAGGGGTTACCTCCATGAAATTCCTGAAAATGTCTCGCTAGGGGGGTTTCCCGTTTATTCCTAATATCCCCTACGTGTTCGAGGATCCTTTTTCGTAGCTCTCTGATGGTCTTACCAACATACTGTTTTGGACAGGAGCATGAGGCTATATAAATAACGCCCTTAGTACTACAATTCATGAATGATTTGATGATGTATGTTTTTCCTGTACTAATGCTCCTAAAGTCCTTAGTCTTGCAGATAAAGTCACATGCCCTGCAATGTCCACAACAAAAAACACCCCTACCCTGTAAGGAATTAAGCCATGTGCCTGGGGAGGGGAGGGGGGTCAAATGACTATGTGTGACCATATCGCCTATGCTCCTACCCTTGCGGTATGTAATCAAGGGATAGTCGCCGATCACATCTTTTAAGTCAGGATCCAGTCTAAGTACCCCCCAATGTTTGGACATGACTTCCCTGACCTCTTGAGATGCTTGATCGAATGTTCCGATAATCCGAATCGGTCCCTGAATATCACTTTTGGGCCTAGGTGTCAACAGCTCCTCCCGCTGGTGAGATATGGAGGTTTGATAGGCCTTTCTAAGTGTATAGTCAGGATAGCCTCTTGTAAGAAATCTCTGTCGTAGGTCATTGGCATGTGTCTTAAAATCACTGTCTCTCGAGCAGTTTCTCCTAAGGCGGAGATACTGCCCCTTCGGTATCCCCCTTTTTAGGGGGGCAGGGTGGCAGCTCTCCCACCTTAGGAGACTATTGGTGGAAGTCTCCTTTCTATGTATTGTGGTGTCCAGATATCCCTCAGAAGTCTTAGAAATCCTTACGTCTAAGAAAGGTAAGCTATTGGGATTGGTCTCAAAGGTAAAGTGCAACCCGATCTGGTTTTCATTGAGGCACGCTATGTACTTGGTGAATTCCTGTTCTGTACCTGACCATAAAATAAAAATATCGTCAATAAAACGGGACCAGGTGAGCACCTTCTCTCCAAAGTGCTCACGCTCATCTGATAGGGCTATGGTGGCCTCCCACCAGCCCAGGAGCAAATTGGCATAGGTGGGCGCACAAGGGCTGCCCATTGCCGTGCCCCTGAGCTGGTGGTAGTACCGCCCCTCAAAAAGAAAAAAGTTTTTAGTGAGTATGAACTCCACAAGTTCTATCACAAACAAATTATGTGGTTGCAGGTGGACCCCTCTGGTGGATAGATAATACGAAACCGCTCTTAAACCACAGTCATGGGGAATGGACGAATACAGTGCTTCCACGTCAATACTCCCTAGCAACACCTCCGGTTCTATGATCAAAAACTCGATTTTCTGTAAAAGATCCATAGTATCTCTGGTATAGGATGGGAGGGTGTGTACAAAGCTTCGAAGGACCTTATCTACATAGATGCCTATGTTATGCAACAAGCTGCCGATCCCGGCCACGATCGGTCTCCCTTTTAAAGGGGACACCCCTTTGTGAACTTTTGGGAGGGCATAAAAGGTAGGGGTAATTGGTGTTTTAGGAAGTAAGAAATGATACTCATTCTCATCAATTATGTTCGCCTCTTTCGCCCTACGTAGTATATCATTCAGTTCTTCCAAATATATCTTTGTGGGGTTATGTGGAAGTATCTCATATGTATGTTGGTCGTCTAGAAGTCTGTGGCACATAGTGATATAATCAGTCCTATCCATTAAGACAATATTCCCCCCCTTGTCTGCCTGTTTTATAATCAGATGGGGATTGTCTCGAAGTTCTTTAAGTGCCTCCCGTTCGGCCACTGTGAGGTTGTGGTAATGAGATGATAGTTTAAGTTCCCGCAAGTCCCTTTCCACATAGTCATTTGACCCCCCTCCCCTCCCCAGGCACATGGCTTAATTCCTTACAGGGTAGGGGTGTTTTTTGTTGTGGACATTGCAGGGCATGTGACTTTATCTGCAAGACTAAGGACTTTAGGAGCATTAGTACAGGAAAAACATATATCATCAAATCATTCATGAATTGTAGTACTAAGGGCGTTATTTATATAGCCTCATGCTCCTGTCCAAAACAGTATGTTGGTAAGACCATCAGAGAGCTACGAAAAAGGATCCTCGAACACGTAGGGGATATTAGGAATAAACGGGAAACCCCCCTAGCGAGACATTTTCAGGAATTTCATGGAGGTAACCCCTCTTCTTTATCCTTTGTGGCTATTGACAACATTAGGCCATCCCAAAGGGGGGGGGACATGGACAGAGCATTATTACAGAAAGAGACCAGGTGGATGTACACACTGGACACGGTTGCTCCACGAGGCCTCAATGAAATCCTCAATTTTGCGTGTTTTATCTGATGGGCTACCTTTAGCATGCTGGCTTCGTTTGAGGTAGCTAGGAACGGCCCTAGTGGGCCGTATACTTGAGTTAGATATGGCTGGCTTGGTTAGTTTAGGGGATAACAGGGTCCAACAGGTTAGGTTCCTGAGTGGGACCGTCCTTTTTAGGACGGCCACCCCACCTAGGTGAGGGCTTCATTGTAGGTGGATATAGGGAAAAAAAGGCCCTAGAACATCCATCATCACCCAGGGTACACCCCGTTTTTGGTAGCCTCTCTCTACCCTGTACACTACGGTGGCTTTATTCATCAGCCACCTCATATGGACATACATACCCCTATCCTCCACATGTACATACATACTCTCATCTCCTTATAATCTATCTCAGCCTGTTTCTTTGCAGTAGATCCCTGGAAGACTTGGATTGTATTCCTAGGAAAATGTGTCATTTGATAATTATAGTGGTACTGATTGTACCTTTTGACCCATTTATGCTTCATTTGAGCTTATATGGACTAACATGCAATAACTAAAATATTTATTTCAGGATGACTCCAACCCACATTGCTGTCCCTATATAGTATCGGTCACATTTTTATCAGTTCCTACTATCCATGAGCCTAGTACATATAAGGAGCGTGATGTATCAATTTCATGCCCTTATTAATCACTGACATCCTGGAGCGCTGTTCTTACAGCCAGGGCTCCTCTCCACTTGTTTACTATTGTGGTTATTCCCACGGGGGGCGTGTCTGGGAGAGGAGCATCTGAATCTGGCGCGCTCCAGGTTTGTTCGTGACGTCAGACGCGCCCGAGCACGCGCTCCCGCTACTAATACGGGACCGCGGCTAGCACTCCCGGCATTCTGCCACTGCAGAGTCGGGGGATGACAACTCCGGGCGGAGAACCAGACCTGTAAGTAGTACCTATAACTCTGTGGGGTTATCTCTTATGTAAGCTAATAGGGATTATCACAGCTAATATGGTTAACTCTTACTCTCACAGGTAGGCATACTGATGGGATAATTCTCACCTATATACCAATAGCACTACGTGGATAGAGTAAGTACTATGCCTCCATTACACTGCGCAATACTCTAGGTGGTAGTCATGGGAAACTAATATCCTGCTTTTTTGCCTACTCAGCGTCCTGTGTCAGCCACTGCCAACATAGGACCTAATCCGCGAACGCTATACATTTAAGGTTCAGTGAGTACCCAGCTACGGGGGTCTCTGCCCTACATCATCCTTTTTGTTATGTGTGTGTTGCGTCATATTAAATTTTTGCACTGCACATTGACTATTATTTGCATATGAGTACATATCCACCTGTCCAGCCCCTGATGATCTCACCATACTGGTGTGTGAAACGCGTAGGGCAAGGTGTTGTGATATGCATAGGGGACTCGATTGTCATACACAGCCAGGTGACAGGGCCAGATAATTTGGCATTATGGTTGTGACTTTCTTGTCCTTAATTGTGGAAAACGGTTGGTTAGAGCCCCACCGATACCTATACCTTTGAGGCACCAGCCTGTCGGTATCTTTGGGCAACCGTATTTACCATTCATTATATGACTGTACACAATACTGACTGTACGAACAGGGACTTATGGTGACAATACTTTTGGTCTCGTTAGTCAGAGCTTCCCACAACCATATTGGTGGGGTTTGTGTGACAGTATATACATATATTTCATGGAGATTTTTGTTGTCTTTTGTATATACCTTTTGAATTATTTTGGATACCTATTTTAATAATAGAAATAAAAGTTATATTTTAAAGCTTATCCTTCTTCAATTTACATACTTATAGCGAAGGTTGCCCTTATATTGTGGTTGTGTACTAAAAATACACTACATCCTTTTAGTACACATCACAATTCACCATTGCACACAATGGAGAGTGTGGCCTGAGCCGCACTTTCCATTGTGTGAACTGACAGTTGTGTGCAGCCACTATTCAATGAATAGCAGCCGCACAAAACTGACATGCCAGTTTTTTTTGCAGCTGCTAGGGATCCCGGCCGGAGTGTATACAGTCCGGCCAGGATTCCATTGATTTCAGTGCAATGCTGTCATTAATTCAAAATATATGTTGTGTGAATGTAGCCTTACTAAGTATCTGGACATATTTAATACTAAATAAACTAAATAAATAGTTAAATAAAATTAGGTTGTTAAGCTTATATAATTACAACTAAAATTAAGTTGTTAAGCTAATACAATTAACCTCTTTTAAATACTAAAAGGTCATTACATATGCTGATCTTAAAGGGGTGGTTTGGCATCAATTACTAAATCTTTAATGCTGCAAAGTCTGCAGTCTGCTGTTTACTTACCCGTCCGTCTCCAATACTGTTGCCAGTTCCCTGGCCGCACCACTGTCTACCACTGTCCTCTTGTGCACAATTTCCCCTGATGTGCTTTACCGACAGGAAATGGCTGCTCAGCATAGTTAGCACTATACTGCAGTTTATGCTAGACAACCCCTTTAAGTAATCCCGTCAGCGCACAGGCATGTTGGAATTAAATAGAGGAGCAATGCTTCTACTGTACTTATTTCCAGCACATTTAAGGTGGCCCATGTATACTCACCAAAATCTAAGCCAGCTCAAAGCTGGCCCAAAAATTTCTTATACTTTATGCCCAATAAACTTAAGTAAGGTTGGTGCTGGGGAGGCCATGTCCCCTTTACACAATACTGCACCCCCCGCCTGCCAACGTGGCAAATCCAGCAAAGAGGCTGGAAATTTTGTGCAAATATGTTATTCATACAAAAATGAGCAACTTTTTGCTATGTCTACTATGCATCTGTTTGACAAATATGGGTCTTTATGCTTTGAATATTAAAAAGAAAAAGAAAACACTCACAAAAAATAAAGAAGCTACATCAGAATTAATTTGAAATTCACACACAGTCTAGGTATCATTTGTGAGATGAAAATGACCATAGCAATTAGTTTTCATTTTCAGTGTAATTGAAATAGAAATATTAAGTACAAATAATGTATTTTTCATTGTAAGACTCTCAAAGTTAATCTATATCAAGATTCATAAGAAATCATTGCAGGAATAATATCTTTCCCAGGTTGTATGATTGCTTTTAAATTAGGTGCAAATTAAGCATCCATACTAGCAATGCAGGTCCCAGAACCTTCAATTAAAAATCATAATGCGTAGATTTGCCATCATGCTTTAAATGTAAATTATAGAGTGTACTAGGTTCAGGGCTAGCATGATGACAGCTTTAACGATTTCAGTTCATTTGACCATAGAACATTAGATTAATAAAATTTGAACAAATGGATTTACTCAGCTGTTGGTAAATTACATTTCCTATTTGAAAAGTTTGCAGGTTTGCTAAAACATCAACAAAAATGCAATTTAAACTTATAAGATTTTTAGGTTTATGTGATTCATATTCATAACGCTTTCAGAGAAGGAAAGTAAATATGATTTTGCCAAGATGCTGTATAAGTGATTTATTTACAGTCAGTGTATTTCTTTTATTCTGTTTTGCTTCTTTCAAAAATGTAGATATAGAAATCAATATTATTTCTTTTACATTGTAATTATTTTCAATTACAATGCAACCAACTGTATTGTTTCTTCAGAAAGTCGTAATAGGGTCCTATAGAGTCCTATTGTATCTTCATATGTCTCTATTGAAAAGTTCATCGGACCCCGTATTAGAAAGGTATTCTGAATAGGGATGAGCAGATCTATAGATATTTGGGTTCAGCCAAACTGAAAGAAAAAAAAGTCTGGTTCAGTTACCTTGACTGAACCCAAACCCATCCCAAACCCGAACCTAATCTGGACCCCATTGAAATCAATGGGGGCCCACATGTTTGGGCCCAAAAAGTTACAGTCTGGCCCCAAAAGGGTTAGTATAGATGCATAGTGAGGGTTTAACTTACCCTTCTAGGATCCCAGTGTGCAACATCTATCTTCTATGCTTCATCTGCAATCAGCCAATATGTAGCTAGGTAAAGTCAGTGATAGGTAAAGTCACTGGTTGGCTGAGCAGAAACTGCAGGAGTCTTCCCTAAGCAAATCAGCAGTTGCAGCCGTGTCCTGCATCAGCCACTGATTGGCCCAATTTCAGATGAAGGAGACAAATATAGGTCAAGAAGGTAAGTATAACCTCCTCCATCTTGACAGAGAACAGTCTGGTCAACAACGGGATAAGCAGGGATGTTATGCATTCTCACTTAACACCGTGGGGGCAAGACTGTTCAGTCTGGCACCCAAAGGGTTAAATGGGGATGTTATGGATCCTCATTTAAACTTCTGGGCACCACACTTTTCAGCCTTGCTGAAAGGTGTTAAGTGGGTATACTCTACACCCTCACTTAACCCTTTGTGAGCCAGACTGATCAGCCTGTTCCCTAAGGGGTTTAGCAAAGCATATCAACTTAACTCCCTGGACATCATTGTGCCCATCTTCTGTGCTGAGTAACCTGCGCCCTCTGCAGCAAGGAAAGGGTTAAGTGATTTGACGTAAGTCTGTCCACCAGGAGTTTAACCTCTTAAAGACATATGCTTTACAGGTACGGCATACGTCCACAAGGGGAGTTTAGAGGGGGGCCACGCCGTGACCCTGCTCTGAACTGCCGCGATCCCGACTGCTATCTGCACCACGGGACTGCGGCTATTAGAGTGGGAAATTCCTTCATCTCACCGAGCCGAGCCTCAGCGTCACAAGTACTGAGTAACTGCTCCACCAGGAAGTACAAGTACAAAATGCAGAACTAACAGCCTAAAAACAAATGGATTTTTGTTGGTTTTAGAACGTGCTAGAGAGGTAAGCAATGCAATATGCTTCTGTAGCATGATTATTTTTTACCTGATTTCAGAGTACCCCTTTATTCCTTTAAGGACAGAGCCCAAAATGGCCAGATGGGGGGAGTGGCTGCCTCTACTTGGTTGTGCACTCCACCCATCCCACCCAGGTGTGTAATTACTTTTGCCATTATAAGATGAATTCTGCATGCCCATAGCATAGGCTTATTATATGCCATGGAGAGGCTAGTACAGTGTAGGGCCATCCTGGCATGAGGCCACCTTATCGTTGGTAGGATGCTTTACACTATTTGCATTATTATTTTTATGGAGTTTTTTTGGCAGTTGGTGGGCTGCTTTTGGTGATTTTCATATCTGTATTGGGTCTGTTTTTTTTCCATTGAGGTGAGGTGTTGCATTTCTCTGTGTTTTTGCATGTTTGCAACTTTAGCCATAGCAACGTGCTCCTGCACCTGTAATGGACACATATCCACATAACAGCATTATGTAAATATGCCAGAATGTAACATCTTTCCCATTGTGAACAGCATCTGAAATACTGATGGCGGAATAATGACGTTTGGGATTCTCGGTGTCACTGCAAAGTCAGTTGGGTGATATTTATAATTCTTGTATAAAGATTGTATGTATATATATACAGTATATATTATATATTTATATATATATATATATATATATATATATATATATGCCTATTTCAAAAATAAAGTTTTGAGCATTAGAAAAAAAAAGTCTGTTGTCAGTGTCCATTACTTGCTTGTTTGCATGATTGTATCAGTAGCTGCTGGTCGGATGGATACAAGTATAACTTGTGACTGTTAGGCTATGTTCATACAACGTTTTTTGAGCTCCATTTAAAATGTCTGTCATTTTGAGTCTAAAATAACGGGCGTCATTTAGCTGTCTGACCTCCCCTTAGTGCAATGACTGGTGTTTTTACATTATTCTAGTTTGGTTACTAATTGGCCTTTGGGTGCGGCTTAATTGAAAAGTCCGTAGAATTAAATAGTAAAAACGGAGAAAGAACGGAGACAAAAGAAAAACTGTGTGTTAACAACTAATAAAAAACGTCCGCTGTTTGCAAAAGACATCCGAAATAATGATCATGTTCATTATTTTGACATCCGCGGTAAAAAAACGTCTGTTATTTAATACACTCTTTACATTGAAAGTTCGTCTTTCCATTGACTTCAATGCATTACCATTGCAGTCAGTTAAATCGTGGCAAAAAAGAACAATTTTTTAAATATCAAAATCGGCCGCCTTTTCTCTATTTTTGACGTTGTGTGAACATAGCCTTAAAAGTATAACTTGTGAATGTTAGTTAGATCTTCCTATATAAATATTGACAATCCTATGCTTCTCCTTGCTTGTTCTAGCAATCAGTGGTGGTTTTAGCACCCATTCCCACGAACAGTCAAAACTTTTCTGTGACTTTTGCTTTTTTATTTTTTTAAAATGATAGTAACACTTTATGGCTATATTCACACGCTGTACAACGACCATTGTTTAACGATACCTATGGCTAGAATTAATGATCATGAAGAATGGCCGTTGTTTGTACAGCGTGTGAACATAGACTAAACATGGATTGATGTGTAAAATGACCTATTATTGTAAAAAAATATTATTCCTGTTGCTTCTCCTTTAAATGAGAGGTAAAAATAGTCAAGCTCACAAAAAAATTAATTAAATATGTACAATAAAATGTAAATCTTATTTCCATTATTAATTACAGGTGTTGAAGGATTTACCTTTATTAACTGAGAATAGATTGGCATTTTTTTTTCTTTTTGTCTAGAAACACATCATGCGGCTAAATGTTATTACAAAACATATTATTCAAATAGCTTTATTGAAAATATACAGCCCTGGGCCAGTAATGCACTTTAACAAGAGGAGAAGCTTGGGGATAGCATCCAATAGCTACAATTGTAATCTAAATATAACCTATTCATCACAGGAATATTTTCACTCACTTTATTTATTTATTTTTTCGATGTTGAAAAACAAGAAAGCGAAAGGAGTATGTGGGAATATAACAGGAGTAATTTGTTTAGTTGCCGGTGCAGACTGTTCTTTGATCAAATTTTGTTTCCCAAAGGAGAAAGCAGTTTTAAATTAAAGAGCAAACAGGCATAAAAAAGAAGCAGGTAATCACAACCTTCCCAGGAGAGAAGATATAATTCTAGAACTCAAGAGATTCTATTTAATAAATAAACACCTTTGTTTCACTAAGTTAATTTATCTACAGGAAATAATCTTAGTTTTAATTATATTGCCATGTGTCATGTTTAATATAAGGTACATGGGAGCCTTTGACTTTCACTTATTAAAGTCAAACCACTGTACAGCTATACATGTAGGTTATATCTCTATTGTAAAAGCTATATTGGAACAATCTCATATACAGCAACCTACACATTTGCTTTCATTACTGTACAGTTTGCCTCTGCAGCCTATTTTGGCTTTAAAGTGTACCTGTCACATTAAAGGGGTAGTGCGGCGGTAAAGAATTATTGACAGAATAACACACATTACAAAGTTATACAACTTTGTAATGTATGTTATGTCTGTGAATGGCCCCCTTCCCCGTGTCCCACCACCCCCACCCATGTAGCCGGAAGTGTGGTGCGCTATACATTACCTGTCACGTGCCGACTCGTCTCCGATCTTCAGTCTGCGATGTCGTCTTCGGACGGCCGGGCCGAATCCCTCCGACCGTCCTGAGTGCCGGCCGCCCTCTTCAGCGTCATCGGCTGCTCAGCCGCGATTGGCTGAGCATACCTGTGATCAGCCAATCGCGGCTGAGCATCTGATGATGCTGAAGAGGGCGGCCGGCACTCAGGACGCTCGGAGGGATTCGGCCCGGCCGTCCCCACATCTGGTGCAGTTCGGGGTCTCTCTTTTTTTAATTTTATATAGGAAGGAAGGGGTGTAGTACAGCCTATTAACAATATTAAATGGAACCATTTGATGATTGGCATTTAGTGATACTTTTTTTATATTCTCCATAATTCTTTCCCACGCTTCCTCAGAGATAGTTTCCAAATCCCTTTCCCCTCTCCCCCTACTCTTAACAGCTGTATCCTTATATATGGTCTCTCTTAATTTCTTATATAACTTTGCGAGGCCTTTCCTTTCATTTCAATTGCGCATATTCTAAACAGGCTGACCCTTCCAAATTAAATTCCCTCTGAAGCACCTCCCATGACTTGAGTCTGCCAAAAAGCGTCCTGCACTTTTTCTAAACCTCCTTTCCTTAGACCCCTCATCTCTTTTAGTATAACAATTTCATCTAAATTGTAATTATCCCATAATGGAGACTTATCTAATGCTATAGTTATGTTTAAGTACTTTTTTAAAAGCATCCAGGTTTTGGTCCACATGTTTACAGTAGGGAAGCCCTCCCAATCATTACCCTCTAACTGGCCTGACTCAAGTTTTCCTATAATCCCTCCCTTTATCTCGATACCCCTTTTTATTATCCACTGAACAAATGGAATACTATCCCCTTCCCACCTTAGATGTTGTTGGGTGGCGAGGAAATACAATCTAAGATCTTGTACCCCAAATCCTCCCTTATTCTGGGGAAGGAAGAGGTTCCTAAGGCGGATTCTTACCCTTTTCCTCCCCCAGATCAAATTATTAAGCAATTGTTCCATTTTTTTAAAGGATGTCTGGTCTATCCAAATTGGGATGGCATTCAACAGATACAGTAGTTTTGGGAGGATTATTGTTTTAATTAATATTATTCTATCCACTTTTGATCTCACTAGATTACCCCATACAGCAACCTTTTCCCTCAGAGTTTTCATAGCAGGTATCAAATTTTTTTCAGTAAAATCTTCTATCTTAGCTGTCACTTGTACCCCTAAATATTTGAAGCTCTCCTTTTTCCCTAAAATCTTAATTTCCAGATCAGGGAGGGACGTTTGATCTACCCATGGGCCAGAAAGGGGCATCAATATAGATTTTCCCCAATTAACCTTTAAGCCGGCCAACTCCTCTCCATACTCCTTCATTAAATCCATAATTCTCCCTATAGTTCTTTCTGTTTTTTTTATGAATAATAACATATCATCTGCAAATAAACTTATCTTATCCTCATCTCCTCTAACTCCAAAACTCTTTATTTCTGAGTCCCCCCCTGATCATTCCAGCCTGGGGTTCCATTGCCAGTATAAATAGCATAGGAGACAATGGAGACCTCTGCCTGGTTCCTCTCCCCAAGGTAAAGCTTGCCAATGTTAACCCATTAACCACAACTGCTGCCCATGGGTCTGCATACAATAATTTAACCATCTTAACAAATTTCTCTCCCAGCCCCATTTTTCTCATCACTGCCCAAAGAAACTCCCACTCTACCCTGTCGAAAGCCTTCTCAGCATCCAAAGACAGGATAGAGTGGGAGCCCTCCCCCAAGCCCACCTGCATATTTTGAAACAACCTACCTATACTATTTTTAATGTGACAACCCGGGATAAATCCCCTCTGGTCAGAATGGACCAAATCTCCCAGTACCTCTTTTAGTCTATTGGCCAATATCCTTGCATATAGCTTAACATCTACATTTAGGAGGGATATAGGTCTATAGGACTCAGTTCTACTACCATCTTTCCCCTCTTTATGTATCACAACAATTCTAGCCTCCCTCATGGAGTCTGGCAGTTTGCCTTCCTCCAGAGCAGATGTCATCACTCTATGTAATGCTGGGATTAAATGGTCCTTATACCTCCTATAAGGCTCGTAGGGAAGTCCATCCCCCCGGGGGCCGAATTCCCTCTAGTTTGTAAAAGAGCTTTACTAAATTCCTCCTCTAACAAAGGTGCATCCAATAACTCTCTTTTTTCCTCAGTGAGCACTGGGAGGGTCACCTTGTCCAGGAATTCTTGTATCTTCTCTGGTGGGCATCTACTCTCCGACCTATACAATTTTTCATAGTACTTCAGGAAGCTGGCTAATATGCCCTCAACCGTTCTTATTTCCTTCCCTCCCTCCTGGATCATTGAGACATGTTTTTTCTCTTTTTGATTTTTAATGATTGCCATAATCTGTTTATTGGGTTTCCCACTTCCCAGATACCACTCCTTACAACCAAAAAACATGCTATTCCTAGCCTTCCTCTCTAGTAAGTCCACATAATCCTTATGTGCTTCCTCCCACCTTGCCTTAGTTGTTTCTCCGGGTTGAACCACATATTCTGCTTCACGTATTTCCACATTCTCTATAATTTTTTTTTCCTCCTTTTTAAAGTCATATCTCTTTCTATTGATGGCTTTCTTTAAAATTCCCCTCAAGTACGCTTTCATTGTGTCCCACACCACGGCATCGCTAGCTGACCCCCAATTACAATCCATCATTTCCCTGAGCTGCACTCTTACCTTGTCCTCATTCTGCAAAAGTTGGAAACCAATAGGGGTTAATACTCCATATTCTTACACCTCTATCCCCCTCCGTATTAATTTCTAAGACCATTGGAGCATGATCCGAAATTGATCTTGCTAAGTATTTTACCGACTTGACATACCTAATGGCCTGCTGGTTCCCTAATACCATATCAATTCTTGACATCACCTTACAGGTTTTATTTACACAGGAAAAGGTTGATGCATTTGGGTTTTTCTCCCTCCATATGTCGTAGAGGCCGCTTTCATTACAAAATTTAGCCAGGGGGGAAGGCCTCCTAATCCCTTTTACTTCCCTCTCTCTTTTCCTGTCTATCTCTTCATTCATTACTGAATTAAAATCTCCCATTATTAATACTGGACATCCTTTACTTTGAACATAACTATGTATCTTATTGAGAGCTCGAAATTAGATATTCGTATGAATATTGAATATTCAAATATTTCACTATTCGCTCATCGTCATGGTGAAGAATAATAAGCATGTTTTTAAAATGTGTATATTTATATAAAATGTATGTATTTATTTATATAACACTGTATGTTACTATGTTATATGTTTTAAATAATTAAAATTATTACAGACCAGTGGCAATATTTGTGTGGATAGACTCTCTTTTTTTTAGTTTTTCTAAATTGTGTGTACAATTTTTGTTTTATTGACTACTTAAACCTATACATCTTGCTGTTATTTTTTATGGTCTATTATATATAATTTTCAGTACTCTTTTTAACTATGGTTTATCACTTTTTCAAGCATCACTTCTCTGATGAAGATAAATGATTTTTTTTTTCCTGCTTGAGAAAACAGATCTTGTGATGGTGATAACCATTCTGAATACTAAGATTTGACTCTGTCAATTCAATTCTAGTATGCCAACTACAATCACCATCATGTTTTTAAGTGTATTAAGTCAGTCTTTATTCATCAAAGCTCATAATTACACAGTAATCACACTTATAACTCTGAGCAACAATTTTTTCCGAAAGTTTGGCTTCCTTTAAAATTTGAGGTGATTAAGATAAATCCATTTGAGCTAAGTGGAAATATAACTTCTGATAGTCTGTATGGCTATGTTCACACAACGTTTTTTCAGCTCACCTTAAAATGACGTCCGTCATTTTGAGTCTAAAATAACAGACGTTATTTAGCTGTCTGGCCTACCCTTAGTGCAATGACTGGAGTTTGTACATTATTCTAGTTTGGAATTAATAATTGCCCTTTGGGTGCCGCTTAATTGAAGAGTCCATTGAATTTAGTAGTAAAAATGGAGACAGAATGGTGACAAACTAAAAACTGTGTGTGTACAACTAATGAAAAACATCCAAAAATAATGATCATGTTCATTATTTTGCCATCTGCAGTAAAAACGTCCTTTATTTAATACATTGTGTGCATTGGATGTCTGTCTTTCCATTTACTTTAATGCATTGCCATTGCAGTCAGTTAATTTGCGGCAAAAACGGACGTTATTTTAAATAGCAATATCGTCCGCCTTTTCTCTATTTTTAACGTTGTGTTTACGTAGCCTCAGGTAGAAATTTTGAGAAATATGAGATTAAGTTCTACTGATTATGAAGCATTTAAATGTTACCCATAACATTCATTTTACTGAAAGAAAATGTTTCGCTGCAGATTTTTTTTGTTTGTTTTAAAGGGTCACTGTCGTTGAAATTTTTTTTGCAGACAGGTGATTTTAAGAAACTTTGTAATTAGGTTTATTAGCTGAAAAATGCATTTTTATCATGAAAAAGCAGCTTAAAGCTCTCCCCCCTGTCTTTAAGGTTGTCTGTGAAGAGGGGAGGAGGGAGATAAGGCACAACAACAGGACAACAAAGAGTTAATTTACAGCTACTTCACCCGCTATCTCCTCTGAAGTCAGCACTGACCTCTCTGACCTCTAAATACCGGCTTTCACACCTGAAATATGAGTCGGCCGCCTTTTCAATATTTTTGACATTGTGTGAACAAAGCCTTTCTCTGGTTTTACTATTAAATTCAATGGACTTTTCAATTAAGACATTTTTACACTTTTTTTTTACACTTTTATTTTCTGTAAAGCATGAAATCATTAGATTGCATATACTGATCTATTCTATGCCATAACATAGCACAGATCAGTGTTATCGGCGATCTATGTATACAGCTTGCCTGAGAGCAGACTCTACTCATAGATCGACGATCCGACAGGACGGAGGTAAGAAGCTTACCCTCGCCTGTTGGCACTGCTGGCGATCGCGGCGTTTAAGGGGTTAATGAGAGTTGGCTGCGGGATCGCAGCTGACTCTCATTACCTCCGGCGCTGGACACAGATGAGAGCGGGATCGCTATCCCTGCAGCGCTCCTGCTCACATCACAAAGCCCCTGTTATTGTAGTAATGTATATATACATGTTGCTGATGCGAAGGGGTTAAACAGAGCTGAAAAAACCGTTGTGTGAACATAGCCAAACTCTGTGTTAACAGCTTAAAAATAATCTCCGCTGTTTGCAATAGACATCTGAATATAATCGACATGATTATTGTTTTGACGTCCGTGCAGACAACGACCTTCATTTCATACATTGTGTGCATTGGACGTCCATCATTCCAATGACTTCAATGCTTTGCATTGAAATCAATTAAATCGTGGCAATAACGGACGTCTTATTAAATAGAAAAGGGGGCCGCCTTTTCTCTTTTTTTGACGTTGTGTGATCATAGTCTTACTCTGTCCATTCATGTTAGAAACATTTTTCCATCTATACTACAATATCATCATGTCAACCTGACTTTAAAAATTCTAGGGTATTGTAGAATAATGGTGAGCTGACACTGTTCTCATGATATAAATTCAACAGTTTTAATTTACTTAGTAAGAAAAAAAAATAGGATCCTACAGATATATCTTAAAGTTTTAGACACATCTATGTTATATTTTCTGTTAGGAATAACATATTCCATATGTGTTAACCCAGCTTTTATGGCTGACAAAAATAAATATTCTTAGAAAGTTCAAGACAACTAAGGTGTCCTTATCAAACATGACTATATCATGCCTGTATACCTGATTTACATATTTTTGAATTTCACCATTGGACTATGTTCAAAAAAAAAGAAAAGGCGTCTGTTATTTTTAGGTGAACATAGCCTTGAACATACATTTGAGACATAATTTATTATTTTACAATATATCTATTGGTCACTTAAGTAAAATCCATTATAAAATCTTATCCACTGAGTGCTGGACGCAAATACAGTATGGTATAATAAAATAAATAAATAAATAAATTTGAGCAATAAAAATTGTCTTGATTTAAAGGGGTATTTCCATTGCAAGTAACATAGGTATACTTCTAGGGCCCGTTAAGTTGAATATTTTTGCAAATACATTAATTTAGAAAACTTACCTCGTTCTTCTTGTGCTGTAAAAGAAGTTGTGTGGCTGGTACTGTACATCTAACCATAATATATAACTAACCGTAAGATGTATAAACATATATTGTGAATATTCACAATAAGGGTGCCTTCCCACGTAACGGATCCGTAGCGGATTTCATGCTGCGAATTCGCAGCGAAATCCACTGCGGATCCAGTGCCATTCATCCCTATGATAACACATACTCGCAGCTGGATTGACATCCCGCTGTGAGTATGTGAGTTAACTCCCCGACACCTGCAGCCCCACAGCCCGATTCCGAGAGCATACATTACCTGCTCTGCGAAACGGCTGCATGTGAGGCTCCCGGCTCCAGTCCTGCTCAGCCAATCAGTGCTGCCATGCAATCCCGCTGCGAGTATGTGCTATCATAGGGATGAATGGTACTGAACCTCCAGTGGATTTCACTGCAAATTCTCAGCGTGAAATCCGCTGCGGATCCGTTACGTGTGAAGGCACCCTTAGGCTGAGTTCACACTATGTATTACACCAGCCATTCTGTGACACAGCCGTATCACAGAACGGCCAGTGTCCAAGAAGTACATCCCGGCCAGTACTGCAGGGTGAATTTAATTTATTTTGAATTGGAGTGCGGGCACATACAGGTGAGCCTGTATTCCAAGCCGCACTTTACATTGTCTGCAGAGTCAGTTTTGTGTGGCCGCTATTCATTGAATTGACATGTCCATTTTTGTGCAGCCACAAGTATACACACTGCAATCTGCCGTAATTAGCCTTAGTGCTATGTTTACACATAGTATAAGGCCCTATTCACACATCCTGTTCCTGTCTGCAGTTGCGGATCCGCAGAAAAATAGGACCAATGTATTTCAATGGACCCATACACACATCCGTGTTGTGTACTGGGCTGCAATTCGTTCCGGGAAAAAAAAAGGACAGGCCCTAGGACGGACAGTACAACTGCCGTTCTTTTAAAAAATAGTACATTTTAGAGCAGCGTGGTGGTCAGTAATCTAGACAATGAGCTGTCAACAATTGGAGCAAATAAGCAGTAGCATATTAGGAGGAGGCAAATTTGCTAAATGTATTTGCAAAAATATCTAACTTGACAAGCCCTATAAGTGTAACTTTGTTAGGTGAGATGGGAATACCCCTTTAAGACTACATTGTTCTAAATACTGGTATGCGATTGGGCATAATGCTAAAGCAAAAATTCTAATCTTGTGTTAGTGTTTCATTTAAAAGAAAAGCAGCTTCTTTCTACTGAGATCTGAAATGTGTGTATTTACATTTTTAATTGATCAGCATTGCTTTGTTTTTTGAAACAGTCCCATATTATTGCCGCATGAACAAGGGATTCTACAATATTTCTCTGACAAAGCATTGGTGATGTTTCATCATTGTTTTCGTTTCTGAAGAAAAACTTTTAACTACAGCGTGAGAAAAGTTACGGTTACATTCAAGTGTACAAACTCATATTATGAGCAGGCATCTGCCACAGCATGCTTCATCAATTCTCTGCTTTCTGTTTGAAGAATTTCAGGATCCTGTTATAAAGGCAAAACATTAATTCTTCTTTCTAGTAAACCATCTGGTTCATTTATGAAGCCGTTCTCTTAAACAATTGTCTTTCAGTTCTGTATCACTATTCCTGAACCATATGGTTGGTTTCTAATAGTTTTTCTAGATCAGAATGGATAACTTTTCAGTTTTTTTTTAAAGGCTATAAACAGAAATTTTATAAAATTTTATACCTGTTACCCAAAACTGTATCAACTTGGAAGTTTAAGGCTATGTTCACGCATAGTATTTCCATCAATCTTTTGATCAGTCTTTTTTCAACCAAAACCAGGTGTGGAACTGACAGGGCAAAGATATAATGTAAAAATCTGCACAGCTTCTGTGTTTTCAATCCACTCCTGGTTTTGGTTGAAAAAAGAAATACTGTGTGTGAACATAGTCTTCATTTTCTATCCACATCTTGTTTTGCCCATACATCGCTTGTATACATTAGCAACCTGTTAATAAGGTATGTCAATGTGCTCCTAGTGGACCTACTAAGTTTAATGAACCTTTATTTTCTAAGGTTCTTTGCAATTCCTGAATACATGCTGAGTCTGTGCAAGGCTCAAATGTAGAGAAGAGCTAGCTGAGCATCACAAACTGAGATTCGTTACGAACATTGCATAAAATTGGGTTCTTTACAGAAACATGTTGTAATAGGTAAATAGTAAATATATACAAATGAAGCTGGCAGGTTAGAAAGCAATGTATTTTGATTGCTTTCTACCCTGCCAGCTTGTTTTATGTATATTTACTTATGACAGCATGTTGTTGTTCTGTTTGTAACAGCAACATTAAAATGAAAACATGCTGCCACAACAAATCAATAACGGTTGATTAAAATAATTCAACCAATCAATAAACAGTGTGAATGAGTTATACTGTATCTCAAAAAGGATTAGTCCATATAGTTGTTAGATGGGGTTTGTCAGTATAAGGGCTGTAAAACCTGCACGTCGCCTCTGTTAAATCCAACAGATAGCCAGTAATGGCTTGATAAAAGTAAGGTGCAGTAGGGTAGGTGCAGTAACAAGGAGAAGTCAATAAGTGAGGCACTCATTTGTGCGATAGCATTCTGGAAATGTTGGCAAGCATGACATATATTTACATACATTACACATAGTGAACTGCAGAGTTTAGAGTCAATTAAGGAAAGGTAACTATGGCTAGAGCCTCAATGCACTGCAGTCCTCTACCATTTCCTGCTATTTTGACAGAGCTTCTGATCCAGTAACTCTAAGAGACTAGATGTTGTAAATTAAAGAAACAGAGACCACCAGAGGCACCAACATTTCTACCTTAAAGCGACTCTGTACCCACAATCTGACCCCCCCCCCCCCCCAAATCATTTGTACCTTCTGATAGCTGCTTTTAATCCAAGATCTGTCCTGTGGTCTGTTCGGCAGGTGATGCAGTTATTGTCCTAAAAAAATACTTTTAAATTTGAAGCCTGTGCCAAACTGGAGTATCTGTGCCCTAACTTTGCACCACCCCTCCGTCCCTCCTCCCCACCCTCCTCATCATTAGGAATGCCACTTGAACATTTTGTACATTCTGAACACTGCACAGGTCCTTAACAACCCAGCTAATATGCAGGGCTGCCACAGGGGGGGGGGGAGAGGCACAGATACTCCCGTTTGGCACAGGGCTTCAAGTTAAAAAGTATTTTTTAGGACAATAACTGCATCACCTGCCGAACGGACCACGGGACAGACCTTGGATTAAAAGCAGCTATCTGAAGGTACAAGTATTTTTTTTTTTTGGGGGGGGGTTGTCAGATTGTGGGTACAGAGTCGCTTTAAGCCCCTGGGATAAATACCTTATCTGCTTTCCCATCCTACAGTTGTATAACTCCTTTAACAGAAATATGACAGCTATGACAGATAAGTTATAAACCGAATTTCAATAAATCCTGACAGATCTCATTGGCTCAAATTAGAGTCTCTCAGGTTTCTGTCAAGGTTCAGGTATTTTTTTCTGGCAAGAATATCATTTCAAACTAAACTATTCTTGTCATTAAAAATCAATGGAACATTGAGAAGACAGGAAAAGTGCCAATGGGAGCAACGCATTAGTACTTTGTTGTTTTACTTCTGTTTGTTTGCATTAGTATTACACCCACATATAGCAGATGCATTTTCATTTCACTGTGTAAGGAACTCAGATATATTCATATGCCTTTCACTCATTGCTCAATCTTGAATTGTATTCGCAGTAGCATATTTCACACAGCTGCCCTCTATTGGTACTGCATAAGCATGGAGAACAATGTAAGATTTAGTGGAAGGCATATAAATATTTACAAGGGGCAGTGAGTGTTTTATTCACTGGTAAGTGGGCATGGAGGTGCACAGTAATGCACCAAATAAGGTAATTTGCATATTTCTATTTAAAGCAGTACTATCAGCAGGTTCGGGCCAGTGAAGCTGCTGATATGAGCCAGCTACTATTTACCTCCGGATTCCAAGGCTGTAAGTCCTATTCTTGTGCGGTCCGGTATAGTTTCGTTTACGGCTAATTGCTAATATGCTAATTAGCCAGTTCAGAGCATCTAGGCATTCTCCATGCTCCCGGAGCACCCGCTTGGCAGCCCTGGGCTGCCTACTCCCGACCCGCGCACTATGCATATTCATATATGCATAGCTAGGCCGCTTGTTGCAGGAAGCAGTCCTTTACAATGAATATGCATAGTTCAAGGTCTATTCACACATATCCTATTCCAGCAGATTTCACACTGGGAGCTACTCGCAGTTAAATTCGCTGCAGTACTGGTTGCCATTCTCAGTAGATTTTAATTCTGCTGCAAGAATATTGTGATTTAGCCTTGTAAACCTTATATTAAGTTCTGTTGTGGTGGGAAAAAAGTAATAAGCCCATGCTTACCTGTCTGCACTCCCCCAGTGCCCTCCGGTGGTGTCTCTGGTTTTCTTGCTTAGTAATGACCTGCTTATCCAACAACTGCATTGTCCCGCTACAGCCAGTGATTGTCTCAGTAAACCTTCACTGAGCAGGGAACCCAGAGACACCACAGGAGGACACTGATGCTGATTGTACTGTGTTTTGTAATATGTTATATAACAGAGGTTGTAGTTTAACCAACATAGTACAATGCACAGGGGCAACAGATCAGGTAGACCACGTAACTGAAACTACATGTAAATCTACCCTTAATTCAAAATGTTGACCAGTATAAGAATGAGTAAATAAATCCCCTGTTACAAGTTATTACAACAAGCACAACCCAGACAAAGGAAATTCCCCAGCTTTTGTTGTGCAAGGCTATTCTGAATATTCCTCTCGGCAGGGTCTATATTGGAGTTAACTAGAGATGAGCGAACCGGGTTGGGGTTCGAGTCCATCCGAACCCAAACGATCGGCATTTGATTAGGGGTGGCTGCTGAACTTGGATAAAGCTCTAAGGTTGTCTGGGAAACATGGATACAGCCAATGACTATATCCATGTTTTCCACATAGCCTCAGGGCTTTATCCAACTTCAGCAGCCACCGCTAATCAAATGCCGAACGATCGGGTGCGGATGGACTCGAGCGCGCTCGAGGTTCGCTCATCTCTAGAGTTAACCAATCGGTCTTTAACAACTTGAGGACACGATGAGTTTTGGCCATAAGGACAAAGCCAATTTTATTTTTATTCTTACGTTTTCATTTTGGAATCCCAAATATATTTACTTAAAATTGCCCAATTGGGACTCCAATAATTTTATCCTTCCTTTGTGACTCCTATCCTTTTATTTTTTTTACTCCTGAGCTCACTTCATAGCGCTGCTGGAGCCACTGGCATACCGGAATGGGCCCTTAAGGGGGTTAAGGCATCTACCCTGATCAACTGACATTAGGGGAGGTTTCTTGAAGGCTTTAATGTCTAAGGAACCCTACTTCACTATAATCCTTTTATTTTTTTTTTTAAGAATGTTAGTTATTCTCCCAATATATGTACCATACTTAGTGACACAAGTTATGTAATTGGACTTATTTTTTTTTAAATTATGACCTCTTATAAAAAATGAATGAAGACTTTGAAACTGGAGCTTAGAAGGTTGTATGTTAGGCAGGATCCTATACCATATCATATCTCTGACTGTTAGCAGATACCTTGACTTCAGCTCTGGAGTTGCCATGACCTACAAGTATTATCCTTGGCAGAGATAGGGTTAAGGTCAAAATGAAGGGCACAGATAAAGTAATGTTTTCCTCAGTATATAAGGAATGGCTCCTCTTGGCAATGTTTTTAAATTGTTTTATTTATTGTTTTAAACTTAAAATATTCGTTTTATCCTCAGAATAGGTGACAATAAATTGATCGCTGGGGTCTGAAGGCTGGTACCCTCGCCAATCCCTGGAATGAGGACATCATTGTACTTGGAATGAATGGAGTGCAATCTTTTTATTGGGATTAGTGAGGGTTCTAGCAGTTAGACTCCAACAAATCAGCTGCTTATGGGCTGTAATGGAAATACCCCTCTAAGTATAGTCACAAAATAAGCATATAACAAAAAACAAACAAAAAAAACCTTCATAATGAATTATAGGTCACATATAGCAAACTTTATCAATTACATCAACCAAATAAAATAAGGTAATTTACATTTAGCCCGAATTTGGGAAGAGATGAAAGATTTTCAAATTTTTTTGAAGCAAAATTTTGTCTCATTAAATTTCATTATTCATTATTATTCAACTATTACCCACACTGTATCTAGTGGTTAGAAAAAAAAATGTATTAATTATATAATGTTCAATGTTTCCTTTATTTTGTTGTTGTTAGATCGATATGGAGAGAGAGAAAGAGAGAGAGAGAAAGAGAGAGAGATTTAACCTTTTAAAACTTGATAGTATCATCGTGGAAGCCTAATGCCAATTTTCTTTGCTATTTATAAGCTGAGAAAAGTAGCTTGAAACAACACAACATCTTGGCATGTTTGGAACCTGCTGGAAGAGGGAAATTAAATCCATTGGTACTGAATTATTCAAAAGTCATCTAAGGAAAAATCAAATGGACAGATTGCTTTTTCTCATATAATGCAATCATAGTGTTTAAATGCTTTGACTTAAAAAGGCTTCAAAGTACATAGCAGAAGTAGAGCACAATTTGTACACATGGCCGTATTCTTTAAGCCAATCATAATGCAGCAGGAGGCCCCAAACACCTGATAACCTGTATTCAAGCTCTTTAGACCCCTTTTTATATTTTATATTTTTATAGTTTATATTTTAAATGTCATACAAACCTTTGCTTTATTTTTTCATAATTCAGTTTATTTAAAATGTTCATAACAGCATGTCATCATACATATAATATATACAAATTAACAGAAGAATCAGCAGCCTAGATTCCGAAATAACAGTTCAGTGAAAGGTTTATAAACAGCAAACACACTCACTATGAAAAGCTTCAAATGGGGCTAAAATTAATACCAAAAATTACGAAGTAGATTTGACTTAATTCCATTGACCTTTTTAACCCCTAGTAACCAAATTTAGTAATGGTTAGTATAAAGTATTAACTAGGTAACCTTAATAGCATGTCTATGTTTTAAAAAAAAGGATAAAAAGATTGTTCGTTGTGTGATCTGTGTGTTCTGAGGCTGGGCAAAAGTAATTCACAGATTGTCAAAACTCCCATCCTTTATTTTTTACACTTTAGTGGTTTGTTCCAAATAGGCCAATATATTAGAACTCCTGTGTTGTTATATTTGTCACCATTGTAAAGCCAGAGAGGGTAGGTTCACACTACGGAATCCGCACAGATAAGTTCCAGTGGATTCCGTTGCTCTTTCCCGTTCACGGCAGCGCGCCTCTATGCCCCTCCCATAGACACCCGGATAAGTTCTGTCAGATTCCGCCGCTTGTTCCCGTTCGTGGTGGCGCACCTCTCCACCCGTGACATAGACACCATTCCATGGCCATGACGATTCCGCTGTCCGCCAAAAGAATTGACACGTATTTTCTTTCGGTGGAACGCATAATCGGCCCGGCCATGTAATGGTGTCTATGTTGCGGGCGGAGAGGTGTGCCGCCATGAACGGGAACGAGCGACGGAATCCAACAGAACTTATCTGGGCGGATTCCGTAGTGTGAACCTACCCTACGTGTGAAGGTATAGATGAGTACCATGATTTACATAGTTTTGTTAGAATAGCTCCTTAAGTGCTACCAAGGAGATTTCTGTGCTCCTACTGCTGTTATTGACTAATGAGAGCCCCCTCCATGGTGCACAGCTACACTAGAGACAGAAATCCCCTGACAACTGGCAGTGGAGAGCAGATTGCAAAAGTGGAACACAAGAAGTGGTTAAGACTTTAGAACAGTTGGGTTGAGTAGTAATTTGTGCTTAATTAAAGTGAACCACACAAAGCTGCTGATACAGTTGGGTAGGTTTTAGTACAGAATGTCCATATATACCTTCAATCAATCTTTGGCATTAATTTAATAGAAAATCATTATCTAATCCACAATGACTGTGTCAAAGAAATGATTCCTTAGTGACCTGGACCTGCTGCCTATACAGAGGTATTGGCTGCAGGAACGTGATGGCCAGCAGTTTAACAGCGTCCATTGCTATGCAACAGGCGCTGTGAAACAAAGTGTGAACATAGCCTTACATTTGAACATTATTATGATGACGCAATAAATTTATAATGAATTCTATTGTGTAATTGGTAGCCAACTAATTGTTCTTAAGCTAGGCTCTGCAAAATTACCAACGAAACGGCTGGAAAAAGTAAACTGCACCTCCTGATAGTAGAAAAATAATATGCAATCTTTATTAATTATTCACATATATGCAAGGGACAAATATTTAAAACCATTAAAAAACATACAAAAAATACTGTTCACCGGTTCCAACCCAACACGGCAAAAACTGACTGTCACGGCCGCGGCGGCGTCCCCGTGTTCCGGGCCATCGCCGCGACCTCCTCCTGCCCCATGCAGCTGCCGGCGTCCCTGTGCAGGGACCCGGCGCTGCTGCTAGTTCGGCCCCTGGGGGCGCCTCACCTCTCCTCCGCTCCTGTCTCCATCTGTGCCGGCCGGCGCGCGCGTCCCCGCCTCCTAGGGCGCGCGCGCGCCGGCTGTCTCAGATTTAAAGGGCCAGTCCGCCCTTAATTGGTTAATTGCACCTATCACTCCCTATAAATCCCAGCATGCCCTGTCCCTTGTGTTGGAGCCTCTACATGCTTCCCATAGCGTTTGGCCCAGCCCCCTGTTGTTCCTGATTCCTATCCGCTTCCTGGTCCCTAGTCCTTGTTCTTGGTTCCTGCTCCCCTGTCACTCCATTATTCCTGTGTTCAGCCTGTCACCTGCGGTTACGCCTACAGACCTCTGCCAGCACCATCTCCTGCCTTCTGCTCCTGCCATGCCTCGCCTGCCGTCACTAGCAACCAAGCCAGGGGTAGTGACCTGGGGGTCGCCTTCCGCAGCAAGTCCATCCCGCCTTGCGGCGGGCTCTGGTGAAAACCAGCGGCCCCTTAGACTCCGCTCCCTGGTGAGGTTAGTGCCATAACTGGTGACGGTCCAGTGGATCCACTACTCCAGGCGTTACACTGACCTATTAGAAGCAAAATGCAAGGAGCAGCAGCACAAGTTAGAAAAAACATATATGATCCAAATGAAATACAACTCAAACCATAAATACCAATACCCCAATATCCAAAGGAAAAGGAAAAATAAGGTGTAAAATACAAATAGCCAAATGATACAAAGTAATCATACAAGGTATAAAGTGAAGGCTGCCACCCCAGATACGGTCAGAACACCCCACGTGTTTCGTCACCAGGACTTTCTCAAGGGTGAGGTTAGAGTCCCTCTTTGCAGGGTTTTATATGTTATTGATTGATTAATAATGAAAATCAAATGTGTGGGGTTCAGACAGATTACTCACACAGAGGAAGAGGCTCCAGATCAATCATCCTATGCTGGCGCGGCAGCGGCGCCATTATGCCCCGATCACGTGTATAGTCACGTGATCGCACAATGAACACATGATGATGACGCAAGCTATGATCCTACGCACATGCGCTATGGTTAACACACCCAATGCCTATGGCATTGTTGTGTTAGTAGTGGCCACTACCGGTATTGCAATTGTTGAAATGGAGTATCCTAATACATAAAGGTGTAATAGATAATAAATAAATAATAAACTCATGAATATACACCCCAGATATTCCTAGTATTCCATGCAAATAAATAAGGAACACATAGGCTCCATTGTAATATGCGTGCCCATAATAGAGGACGCATAAAACTTAAGCTAGGCTCTATCACAGTATCAGGCATGCATACAAGAGTTAGATTACAATAGGTGTGTTAGAAGACGCAGTGTTAAATTTATTCCTTACATTTACATTTACATATCCAACCACTTGATGGGTTTATTACAATAAAATCAATTTATTTACTAAATATCCCCGTTCTCCTCAATATTTTAATGAAGCCATAATATATTTTGTTTATTTGTACACATTATCAGCTTAATGATTTATTTGCCACTTACACCTGAAATATTTGCTGTCTCAGTAGCATCACAAATTTATTTTCAGGAATAATAGCTATCATTGTAAAAGATAGATCCACGTATTCATTCATTCTGGGGAACAGATTTATTTATACAATGAATATGACTCCTTGTTATAGACAGACAGACGGCATAACTCATTTCTGAACCAAGGCTGGATGTCATTTCTCTTATCTGCATTTCTATCTCACTACAAATCATGTGGTTTCTGTTTTCTTTTATTCTGGCAGAAAACTTATCATGTACAGATATGATATTAAAATCTAAAGGATAAAGGGAATCTATGTCCCAACTCTCCATCGGCACATATGCCGAAGGCTATGTTCACACGACATCACAAATAGAGAAAAGGCATCCGCTTTTGCAATTTGAAATAACGTCCGTTTTTGCCGCAATTGGACTGCAGTTGCAAAGCATTGAAGTTAATGGAAAGATGGACGACCAATGCACACAACGTATTAAATAACGGATGTTATTACCGCGGACGTCAAAGTAATGTTCATGTTCATTATTTTCAGACGTCTTTTTTAAACAGTGGACGTGTTTTATTAGTTGTTCACACACAGTTTTTCTTTTGTCTCTGTTCTTTCTCTGTTTTTACTATTAAATTCAATGGACTTTTCAATTAAAGACACATCCAAAGGCCAATTAGTAACCCACACTAGAATAATGTACAAACACCAGTCATTGCACTAAGGGGAGGCCAGGCTGCTAAATGACGTCCGTTATTTTAGACTCAAAATGACGGATGTCATTTTAAATGGAGCTGAAAAAATGTTGTGTGAACATAGCCATATACTGTATAAACTTTTGTAAAATAAATTTAAGTGACAGTACACAGTGTGCACGCATATAAAGAAAAATGTGCTATGCCATGTTCACATTTGTGTCATGGTTCCCATTCACAATGAAAGCCTTCACACTGGGAAGGATGCATTGGTACTACACATCTAAATCTGTGACCCTGTCCATTTGTTCCTATAGACGTTAAAGAGGAACTCCGGGTAGAGGTTAATAAAATGAAACTTCTGCAGAAGCATATCGCATTACTTACCTATCTATCCCAGTTTTGAAACTTCCAAAAATTCATTTGTTTGGGGAGTTTTTGCTCTGTATTGTGTTTCTGTTTTTCCTGGTTTAGCATTTCCCAGAATGCAATGCTTTCCCTCAGCTGACCATCACAACCTTCACCCATTACAATCAATAAAATTAGTGCTGCACCTGTTTCTGGCCGGCCTGAGTTTTGCAAACAAAACCAGGAGTGGATTGAAAATACAGAAAGTCTATGTTTACACACTGTTGAAATTGAATGGATGGCCGCCATTTAATAGCAAATAACGTCTTTTATTTCAAAACAATGGAGGTTTTTTCAAAATAACAGCAATCATTTGTCATTAATTGGCATCTATCCATTCAATTTCAACAGTGTGTGAACATAGACTTTCTGTGTTTTTAATCCACTTCTGGTTTTGTTTGCAAAATATGGACCAAAATACTGAGCAAAAATACAGTGTGGGAACATAGTCTTAATCTGAAGAACAAAGAAAGGTGTATAGTTCATAATATGCTGCAATACTGGGCTAACTCTCCCTAACAAGCCTAGCTTCTAAATTAGAACTTATTACATTTGCAAGGATGAAAATAAAGCAGACATGAATTGTACAAAAACGAAACAATTTGAGGATCTGGTATCATTATTAGTTTTTTTTCTTTATAATAATGCCAAAGGCTTAGTTTTTCTCAAAATTAATCTCTGATTAGAAATTAGCTAAACTTCTGAACAATAATATAGACTTTCTAAGTCTTATACCTACCATAGAGTTGTCAGCCATAAATATGGAGTAATGAGAATACACAAGAGCCGGATAATTGTTTAACAGGATCAATTAAATCAATACAGTAGAAACAAAAGGCTCTTTTTAATAGAAATCCTCTGGAAAAAAAAAATCTATGTATGAATAAGTTGAAGTCTAAATACAATCAATCAATTCTTGCATACAAAAGAAGCATCATTAATGAAAATGAATGTCAGGAAAGTTCATAAAACAGTTAAATATTCATTATTGAGTTTTAAATTCAATAAGGGACTAAAAACTTTTTACTTTCTATGTAAAATGCAGTAAAACAGTGTGACAGGACCAGGGGCAAAGTAGTGGATGGAATGTATGTTTCACCTAGGTTCCTGTCATATGTGTGGTAAATAAGTAGGCAGGGAGTTAGGATAGCAAGGAGAATATGTTTCCTTGCTACATGTTTTGGCAAAGACTAGAAAATAGGGCCTGGCTGCTTTGGAGTAGGGGAGAGATGGGTGGGCTCCTACTCCACTTGGCCACTCCAGGTATTGGGAGTGACTCTGGTTACTCAGGTGCAATCCTGTGTGTGCTATAACAGGGCAGACAGCACAGAAGATGATGGCTCTCTCTGCTCCTGGGTAAAACTTCATTGTGAGTACACTGTGCTGCATGTTTTGTTTGAGAGCTGTGCAGTAGGCTCAGCTCTGGTTAGTGAGTTGATAACTGTTTAGTTAGTCGCCAGACGGCGTAGGTTTTCTTTTGTATTATTGTTTCTTTTATCTGCTGCAAAGAAAAATAAAACTGGTTGCGGCCAGTTGCACCTTACTTGCTGGTGTGGACTGTGTTTTGTGCCAAAAAGCGTCCATCTAACCCAGGAGATGGTGATCCCATGAGCTAATCCTCACAACAGTAATAGTAATAATTTGGCAGGTGATGCAGTTATTTTCCTAAAAAAACAGCTTTTAAACTTGCAGCGCTGTGCCAAATTGATGTGGCCTAGGGTGTCTGTGACCTAGTCCTGCACGCCTCTTTGTACCTCCTGCCAGCCCACTTCAACATTAGGAATGCCCCTGGGCAGGATTTCTCCTAATCATCACTCATCTAAACATGTGCCTTAACTATCTAGCACATGTGTATCGTTCAGACAAGTGATAAACAGGAGAAATCCTGCCCTGTGGCATTCCTAATGGTGAAGAGGGCGGGGAGGAAGGACAGAGAAGAGGTACAAGCCTAGAGCACAGGCACTCTAGAAAACGCCAATTTGACACAGAGCTTCAAAATTAAAAGTTGTTTTTAAAGGAGA
The DNA here is from genome assembly GCF_027789765.1 of Dendropsophus ebraccatus. Lineage (NCBI taxonomy): Eukaryota > Metazoa > Chordata > Amphibia > Anura > Hylidae > Dendropsophus > Dendropsophus ebraccatus. The sequence goes on along the minus strand of NC_091460.1, from coordinate 139,047,494 downwards.
AGTCCGGCAAAGATTTTTTTATTAAAGTATTGAATTGCCCCCCAAAAGTTATACAAATCCCCATTATACACTTACTATGGGAAAAACTCATAAAGAGCTTTTTTCCCTGCACTTACTACTGCATCAAGGCTTCACTCCCTGGATAAAATGGTGATGTCACTTCCTGGATAACATGGTGATGTCACTTCCTGGATAACATGGTGATGTCACTTCCTGGATAAAATGGTGATGTCATGCCCCGACTCCCAGGGCTGTGCGGGCTATGGCTGCTGGAGAGGATGATGGCAGGGGGACACTGAGGGATACAGGGCACTGGAGGGACACTTAGCATCCCTCTGCCATCATCCTCCCCAGCAGCCACAGCCCGCACTGCTCTGGGAGTCGGGTTGTGACATCACCATGTTTTCAAGGAAGTGACATCACCATGTTATCCAGGAAGTGAAGCCTTGATGTAGTAGTAAGTGCAGGGAAATAAGCACTTTATGTGCATTTCCCCTAATAAGTGTATATTGGTGATTTGTAAAACTATTGTCGGGCAATACTTTAATAAAAAAACATTCGCTGGACTTCATCTTTAAGGACAATATGGGACAGATCTTGGATTAAAAACAGCTATCTGAATGGTTTGAAGAGGGTAGATTGTGGGTACAGAGTCACTTTAAAGCTGAGTTGACACACTATGAAATGTAAACAAAGAAAGACTTTAAAAATTGGCATTTTTTTCTCTCTATTAAACCGATGTTATAAAACCTGAGGGAAAAATGTAGGCTCCTAATACTGTGTGTGTACCCAGCTTCACACTGTCAAAACCATGCCCCCATTTCTACCTTAAAAGCCGTGAAATGATTTTGATAACCCTAAAATCCTAAAAACATTGTGTGGCTATTGGGGAAAAGATGGGTGCATGGTTCAGCCATATTTGGAGCACATTCTGCATACAAATGTGGAAACACATCGTAAAGAGACTCTATTGACTAGGCGGATGGTAACATCCATTTATAAATTAGGCCTGGTATACACTATGGCCTGGATTTATCAAATTATGGGAAACAGGCACTGGTGTTAAAGGCTCATAGCAGCCAATCACAGCTCAGGTTTCAGCACTAGTAAAATGAAAGCTGGGCTGTGATTGGCTGCTGTGAGCAGTTTACCTAGATTTCTAATTTACACAGTTTGGTAAATCTGGGTATCACTTTCTCTGTTACTTAAAGAGGTACCAGGTGGGCTATGAGGTGGGAAGAACATAATAATGAAGCTCTACTCCCCCCCAACCCAAAACTCTGTGTCACCAGCTTGAAGACAGCCACCAAGCTCTTGTTGCTCCCGACTTCCTGTTATATCACGGCTCCACTGGAACTACCTGCTCAGCCAGTCAGTGACTGCAGTGATGTCCCACTTCAGTGTTGACTAAGTGAGCATTTCTATGTGAGGCCTGATGTAACCAGAACAGAAGCTTCAGGAGCCTGGTAGGGGACGGCGAATGGTGAAACTGCACTTCGGGGGCAGGGGGATGGGTACATAGAGCTTCTTAATAAGGTATCCCCACCCCCTTATCCTCCTGGACTTTTTATCTTTTCTCAGAATACCCCTTTAAGCTCAATGTATGACAGTATATGTTTAGCTTCATAGTTTATTAATTAGTTGCATAACAAAAGTCTATATTTACACCAGGCCTTAGTCATTCAGTACATTTCCAGTAAAGGTTCTGTGTGCTGTCATAATGGTTGCGCACGGACAGTTTTAGGCTATGTTCACACTGCGTATAAATCCGTCCGTAGTGCGAACCGCGAATATACGCACGTAGTTTTGAGGTTAATGCGTTTGCTTGAAAGTATACGATATACGCCCGCACAGTGCACACTACGTATGAGCTTACGGCCGGATCGTATACGGCGCCATGAAAAATGAACAAGACCATTGTTTGAGGACGGAAATGTTGAAACTCACGGCCGTGGATTTCCATGCGGTCCTGTACGAAGTACTTATTTCAGCCAAATTGAACTTGATTTTTCGATCCAAAAGGTTCTGTGTGGTTTACGGGGCTGGGCGAAGATTTCCAAGTAAATGACCTTCCTCAGATCGCTTCGAAACAAGCTAGGGAAGCATAACTGTACTACGGGCGTATGTTCGCGGTGCGTACGCATCCGGCCACATGTCGATTTTTCGCACGCCCGTAGTTTAAGCCGCACATGTACGGCAGCGTAAGACCTGCGTACGGATTCGTACGCAGTGTGAACATAGCCTTAGGCTGCGTTTACACTACATATATTTCAGTCAGTATTGCAACCAAAACCAGGAGTGGATTAAAAACACAGAAAGGATCTGTTCACACAATGTTGAAATTGAGTGGATGGCCACCATATAACAGTAAATAACTGCCATTATTTTAATAAAACAGCCGTTGTTCAAAAATAACAGCAAATATTTGCCATTAAATGGCGGCCATCCACTCAATTTCAACATTATGTGACAAGCCAAAAATACAGAAATGGCTGCACATCGCACCCATGGCTGACACGAAAGCTTATTCAGCTACATTTGAAACCAACATCAGAAGTTAGTATATAATTTGGCCAAACCATATTGCCTCATCTACCAAGTGCAGGTCTTCTGATACACATGAGTCCCTAACCAAAAAACATCACTGTGCCGGTCAGCGACCACAATCCCCGCAAAATGTGCGCAAGCAGAAAAGGGGGCCACGGAATGGCCCTGCAACCCCATTGTCACAGGATCAGACCCTAAAGGTCCCCCCGGACCCCGCAGGCGCCAACGGCGGAAAAAGTGGACGCCAAGAAGCACAAGTGTGAACAAGCTCTTACCTCTCTCCATTCCTCTGCAGGTAGAATGGGAGAATACTAGGAGATCCTCCCCTTATGTACACAGGTGCTTCCTGCTAATTTGGATCAGATCCTGGTCAGATCAGATTTGGAACAGATCCTTTCTGTGTTTTTAATCCACTCCTGGTTTTGGTTGCAATACTGACTGAAATATACTGACTGAAATATACATATACTGACTGAAATATACGTAGTGTGAACGCAGCCTGAGGCTGGGTTTACACACAGTATATTTCAGTCAGTATTTTGCAACCTCAACCAGGAGTGGATTGAAAACAGAGAAAGGCTCTGCTCACAAAATGTTGAAATTGAGTGAATGGCCGCCATATAACAGATAAAGAACTGCCATTATTTCAATACAACAGCCGTTGTTTTTAACTAACAGCAAATATTTGCTGTTAAATGGCGGCCATTCAATCAATTTCAACATTGTCTGAACATAGCCTTTCTGTGTTCACATGGCGTAAGAGACCGGCCGTTCTGTGACCTAGCCGGGTCACGGAGCTGCCGGTCTCTGAAAAGATCATCCCGGCTGATACTACAGTACCGGCCGGATGATCTTTGGCGCCACAGAGTTCTGATGCGGGGGCATCCGTGCGCGCCTGCATCAGAATGTCAGAATGCCACACAACACACAATGAAGCAAGCAACCGGAGCCGGTCCCTTTATTGTGTTACTGAATAGCGGTCACAAAGGACTGACATGTCAGCTCTTTGCGGCGCTGCGACAGTTCCCGGACGGAGCGTATACTATGTGTATACACTCCGCCTAGGATCTCATACAAACTAAGCAACGTAGCTTTTCGTAAAAAGTACGGCCGTTGTTGCCGATTGCAACAACGGCCGTACTTTTACGAAAAGTTACGTTGTGTGAACATAGCCTAATACTGAGTATGGTTCATCTTACATAAATTAATCTCAGAAATCTTTGCAAGTAGTTTATGCACTAAACATATTAGTGGATTATTTCAAGTTCAATATAACGTTGCTTAGAGATCACCCACTCACTAATGAATATTTGAAATCCATTTAATTTTTGCTTTATGGGAATACAAATGAAAAATTTAAGAGTAAAATTAACAGGGGGACTCAAGACACTGTAAATCTTTGTTAAGTTACATAATGTTAATGCCATTTGGAGTCTTACATTCCAGCGACCTTTTAAAATATGTAGAGTCATTACCACTTCAAATTGTCAGTTTAATGTAACTGGAGCTTATGAATATTTCATGTGTTATGCTTTTGTAAACAATAGAAACAAGGTAAAAATGTCCTTAACCCCTTAGTGACCACCGCACGCATATTCACGGCGGCCACTAATGGGCCTTATTCCGATGCGTACGCCTTTTAACGGAGGGCGCACCGGAATAAATTACCGCCCGGTGGCGTCTGCAGGACGGGTGATCAGCGGCCAGTGTGACCGCTGACACCCTCCTGTAACTGCCCGGAGTGGAGGATTCTCCGCTTCGGGCAGTTTAACCCGTTAAATGCCGCTGTCAAAGCGTGACAGCGGCGTCTAACGGGTCCCGGTGGATCCCGGACGGCGCCGCAGGTCCACTTACGTGATCGCGATGTCCCGCGGCGCCGACCGGGGTCCCGATGTCTCCATGATGATTCCGGGGTCCTAATGAAGGTCCCTGGGGTCACCATGGAGATGCCTAATGCTGACAGGGGTGGCTGTGGCTATTGCCTGTCAGCATGAGGCATGATACAATACATTGCAGTACATCAGGTACTGCAATGTAATGTATCAGTGATCAAAGTATTTTACACTAGTGTACAGTAATGTACAATAGTGTAAAAGTAAAAAAAAGTGAAAAAAAGTGTGCACCAAACACAACACAGCCCCCCCCAGCCCCCCCCAATAATAAAGATGCATTACATTCTCCATACACAATAAAACGTGACATAAAAGTGATCAAAAACACAAATCCTATACATATTTGGTATTGCCATGTCCGTAACGACCCAATCTATAAAACTATAATAATAATTATATCGCACGACACACGCTGTAAAAAAAATATAAAAAAAACAGTACCAGAATAGCTGTATTTTATCAATCCACTTTAGAAAATACATCATAAAAGAGATAAAAAAGTCATATACATATAAAACTTGGTATCAATAGAAATTACAGATCTTCCCGCAAAAAATAAGCCCAAAACCAGCTCTGTCGCGCAAAAGATGAGAACGCTATGGATCTTGCAATGCGGCGACAGTTTTTGTGGGTTTTTGCTAGGAAGATAGTTTCTATTGCGCCAAAGTGATAATAGTTAAAAAAAACCTATACAAATGTTGTATTGCCGTAACCGTAGTGACCCAGAGAATACATGTATTATGTTATTAGTGACCGCCGATACGGATTTTTACGGCGCTCACTAATGGGCTCTATTCTGCTGCCATCAGCTCTTTATGGCGATGGTGCAGAATAGTGCAGCGGCGCCGGTAATGCCCGCAGCCCCCTCCTCTCAACTACCGGAGGTAGCTGAGGGGTTGGGGCAGAGTTTGGGGTCAGTCCCGGCCAGTCCCCTCACCGGCGATCACCGTTATTACCAGTATAACGGCGTTCACCGGTAACAGACATTGCCAGCGCAGCTGAACGCTTTCATCTCTTCTCACCAAGAATCCACAGTGAGAGGAGATGAGAACATGTCCCCCCTGTCCCCAGAATTAACCCTAGTGACCTGGTCACTGACCCTCCCCTCCCAGGACGGCCATCTGATCCAAGATGGCCGCCGCCATCTCTGTGAACAGACTCTGTTCACAGTAATGGATTCCTAAAAATGATCAAAACTTCATTCTCTCCACCACCGGAGGTGGCGGAGAGCATGGGGCAATGATCGGTGACCACTCGGTGTGATCCCAGTACAAGTGATCAGCGGTATATACTATATACCACTGATCGCTTGTTCCAAATGGTGTCGGCACTTTTTTACGCCTGTCACCAAAGTCAAATGCCCTGGATTACCCGTAACCACCCTGGATTACTTGTAACCACCCCAGATTACCTGTAACCACCCCAGATTACCTGTAACCACCCCAGATTGCCCGTCACCACCCCAGATTGCCCGTCACCACCCAAGATTGCCCGTAACCACCCATGATTGCCTGTAACCACCCTAGATTGCCTGTAATCTCCCCAGATTGTCCGTAATCTCCCCAGATTGCCCGTAACCACCCCAGATTGACCGTGACCACCCCAGATTGACCGTAACCACCCAAGATTGACCGTAACCACCCCAGATTGGCACAGACTGCTCGTAACCACCCCAGATTGCCCATAACCCCACCAGATTGCCTGTTGCCACCTCAGATAGCCAGCAAACACCCCGAGATTGTCCATTACCACCCCAGATAACCAGTAAACACCTACATATTGCCTGTAACTAAAATGACACTCCTTCTCTTCTGAGCCCTGCTGTGTGCCCATACAGTGGTTTATGCCCACTTATGGGGTACCATTGTACTCAGGAGAACCTCCTTTACAAATTTTGGGTGCTTTTTCTCCCCTGTTCCTCGTGAAATTGAGAAATTTCAAACTAAACAAACATGTTATTGGAAAAATTCAATTTTTTTCATTTTTACTGTCTTCTTTTGAATACTTTCCTTTAATTCCTGTGGGGTCAAAATGGTCACCACACCCCAAGATGTATTCTTTGAGGGGTGCACTTTCCTAAATGGGGTGACTTTTGGAGGGGGGTTATTCTGCTGACACTACAGGGGCACTGCAAACGCACCTGGCGCTCAGAAACTTCTTCAGCAAAATCTGAACTGGAAATGCTAATTCGCGCTCCTTCCCTTCTGAGCCCCGCTGTGTGCCCACACAGTGGTTTATGCCCACATATGGGGTACCGTTCTACTCAGGAGAACCTGCGTTACTTATATTCGGGTGAGATTTCTTCCCTGTTCCTCGTAAAATTGAGAAATTTCAAACTAAACAAACATATTATTGGAAAAATTCAATTTTTTCATTTTTACTGTCTTCTTTTGAATACTTTCCTTTAATTCCTGTGGGGTCAAAATGGTCACCACACCCCAAGATGTATTAATTGAGGGGTGTACTTTCCAAAATGGGGTGACTTTTAGGGGGGCTCTATTATGCTAACACTACAGGGGCTCTGCAAACGCACCTGGCGCTCAGAAACTTCTTCAGCAAAATCTGAACTGGAAATGCTAATAGGCGCTCCTTCCCTTCTGAGTCCCGCTGTGTGCCCATACAGTGGTTTACGCCCACATATGGGGTACCATTGTACTCAGGAGAACCTGTGTTACAAAACTTGGGGTGCATTTTCTCTAATGTTTATTATGAAAATGAGATACTTTAATCTTAACAAATATATTATTGGAACATTTCTATTTTCCATTTTTTTCTGGCCTAATTGTGAATACTTTCCTCCAGCCACTGTAGGGTTAAAATGCTCATTATACCCCTACATTAATTCTTTAAGGTGTCTAGTTTCCAAAATGGGGTCACTTATGAGGGTTTCCAGCATACAAGCCTCCTAAATCAACTTAAAAAAGAACTGGTCCCTAAAAAAATCAGTTTTGGAAATTTCATGAAAAATTGATAATTTGCTGATACATTTCTAAGCCCCGTAACACCCTAAAAAAGTGAAATATGTTTACGAAATGAAGCCAGAATAAATACGACATATTGATAATGTGACTTACTAACTAATTTTTGTCATGTGCCTTTTTTTTTTAGAAGCAAAGAATTTCAAAGTTCGTAAAGTGCAAAATTTTCAAATTTTTCATTATATTTTGATGTTTTTCACATAAAACACACAAGACAGTGACCAAATTTTGCCACTAACATCAAGTACTATATGTTACGAAAAAACTATCTCAGAATCGCTAGCATACGTTAACCCCTTAAGGTCCAAGCCAATTTTCGTTTTTGCGCTTTTGCTTTTTCCATTTTATGTTTAAAAGTCCATAGCGCTTGCATTTTTTACCTAGAGACTTATATGAGTGCTTATTTTTTGCAAAACCAATTGTACTTTGCAATTACAGGCATAATTTTTCCATAAAATATGTTGTGAAACCGGAAAAAAATCATTTGCACTGTCAAATTGAAAAAAAAACGAATTTGTTTTGATTTCGGGGAGATTTGCATTTACGCCGTTCGCCCTATGGTAAAACTGACTTGTTATCCATGTTCCTCAAGTCGTTACGATTACTATGATATATAACATGTATAACTTATATTGTATCGGATGGCCTGTAAAAAATTCAAACCATTGTTAACAAATATATGTCACTTAAAATTGCTCCATTCCCAGGCTTATAGCGCTTTTATCCTTTGTTCTATGGGGCTGTGTGAGGTGTCAGTTTTTGTGCCATGATGCGTTCTTTCTACCGGTACCTTGATTGCGCATATACGACTTTTTGATCGCTTTTTATTAAATTTTTTCTGGATTTGATGCGACCAAAAATGCGCAATTTTGCACTTTGGAATTTTTTTGCGCTTACGCCGTTTACCGTGTGAGATCAGGAATGTGATTAATTAATAGTTCGGGCGATTACGCGCGCGGCGATACTAAATATGTTTATTTATTTATTTATTTATTAATTTATATTTATAAAATGGGAAAAGGGGGGTGATTTGGACTTTTATTAGGGGAGGGGATTTTTTATTAATAAAAACACTTTTTTACTTTTTTTTTTACATGGACTAGAAGCCTCCCTGGGGGGCTTGTATATACATAGCACTGATCTCTCATAGAGATCAATGCTGTGTATATACACAGCAAAGATCCATGAGATCGGTCATAGATTGCTATGGCCTGCTGCAGGCCATAGCAATCTATTGCCGAGCCGGGATCAGCGTCATTCCGACGCTGAGGCCCGGCACGGCCAGAAGAACGGATCTCCCCCCCGTGATCGCATCGTGGGGGGGAGATCCGACCCACTAGACACCAGGGATGTGATTTCTGAAGCCCTTCAATGCAGCTGTCAGGTTTGACAGCTGCATTGAAGTGCTTAATTAGCCGGCGCGGCAACGGGACCCGTGCTGGCTAACAGAGACACTGCCCGGCTGCACGAGTCAGCCGGGATCAGCGCCGTTCAGAGCGGGGTCCCGGCGGGACCCCGCTCTGAACACCCCCCGCGGCGCCATGACGTATTAGATACGTCATGGGTCGCTAAGGGGTTAAAGCATCACTGAGCTATAAGCGCATAAAGTGAGAAAGGTCAGATTTTGAAAAATGAGCCTAGTCATTAAGGCCCAAACAGGCTTGGTCCCTAAGGGGTTAATAAAATAGAATTTAAAAATTCCATATATATATATTTTTTTTAATTTAACCTCTTAAGGACATAGGACGTACCGGTACGTCCTATGTCCTCACTTGCACTTCAAAGCGGGGCCGCGCGGCGGCCCCGCTTTGAAGTGCCGCGATCCCGGGTGCCGCGTGTAGCCCGGGACCGCCGCTATTAGCGGGCACGGTCTGATCGCCGTGCCCGCTAATTAGCTAATCGGAGGCAGCTGTCAAAGTTGACAGCTGCCTCCGATTACCGGAGGCAACGTTTCCCTGGTGTCTAGTGGGGGAGATCGCTCCTCCGGGACCTTGTCCCGGAGGAGCGATCTCCGTTACTGATGCCGGCCGGGGACGCGTCCAAGATGGCGCCGTCCTCGGCTCGGCACTCGTTTGTTTCCGGCTGCAGCAGCCGAAAGCAAACGAGTGCCGATCTCATGGATCTCTGCAGCATATCTATGCTGCAGAGATCTCAATGAGAGATCCAAGTGTATATACTAGAAGTCCCCCAGGGGGGCTTCTAGTATATGTGTAAAAAAAAAAAAAAAAGTGTTGTTAATAGTAAAAAGCCCCCTCCCCTAATAAAAGTCTGAATCACCCCCCTTTTCCCAGGTTTTAAATAAAAGTAAACAAATAAATAAATAAATAAACATGTTTGCTATCACCGCGTGCGTAATCACCCGAACTATTAATTAATCACATTCCTGATCTCGTACGGTAAACGGCGTCAGCGCAAAAAAATTCCAAAGTGCAAAATTGCGCATTTTTGGTCGCATCAAATCCAGAAAAAATGTAATAAAAAGCGATCAAAAAGACGTATATGGGCAATCAAGGTACCGATAGAAAGAACACATCATGGCGCAACAAATGACACCTCGCACAGCCCCATAGACCAAAGGATAAAAGCGCTATAAGCCTGGGAATGGAGCGATTTTAAGGAACGTATATTGGTTAACAACGGTTTGAATTTTTTACAGGCCATCAGATACAATATAAGTTATACATGTTATATATCGTTTTAATCGTAACGACTTGAGGAACATGCATAACAAGTCAGTTTTACCCCAGGGTGAATGGCGTAAAAACACATTTCCCCCAAATAAAAGAAATGCGTTTTTTTTTTCAATTTCACCACACTTCGAATTTTTTTCTGGTTTCGCAGTGTACTTTATGCAAAAATTCAGCCTGTAATTGCAAAGTACAATTAGTGACGCAAAAAATAAGGGGTCATGTGGGTTTCTAGGTGGAAAAATGCAAGTGCTATGACCTTTTAAACACAAGGAGGAAAAACCGAAAACGTAAAAACGAAAATGGGCCATGTCCTTAAAGGGTTAAGAAATCCCAATGTTGCCTATTCATGTTCAGGTTGTGAGCAAATACTGCTTGGATTTTCTAATGTACTTTTGAAGTTTTTGAATCCATTTCTAGTCTTAGCTCTATAATGGTCTACTCCATACAAAGTACCCTTAGGCTATGTTCACACAATTTCAAAAAGAGAGAAAAGGCACCTGTTATTGCCGCAATATAACTGACTGCTATGTAATGCATTGTGTCAATGAAATGATGGATGTCCAATGCGCACAGTGTATAAAGTGACGGACGTTATCTGCATGGATGTCAAAATAATGATAGTGTCAATTCTTTTCGGTCGTCTTTTACAAACAGCTGATGTTTTTTTTTAGTTGTTCACACAAAGTTCTTTTTTTTTCATCGTCCTTTCTCCATTTTTACTATTAAACTCAATGGACTTTTCAATTAAATACAAAGGCCAATCAGCCCACCTGAACTAGAATAATGTACCAACAGCCGGGGTGGCCAATCCTCAAAATAACGGATGTCATTTTAAAAATTATAAATGGACAAGAAAAGAAACATTGTGGGAACATAGCCTTAGGGTCAAATTACATGCACCGTATAACAGCTGATTTCACGCAGTGAAACTTGCTGCAAATCTGATTACCTTTAGGCTAAGTTCACGCGATGTACGTTTTCCATTAAATACGGCTATTTTTGCAAATTGCAACAACGGACGTGATTAATAGAAAAGATACATTGCATTGAAGTCAGAGGAATCCCGGCCGGAGTGTATACACATAGTATACACTCTGGCCGGGATTCCTAGTGGCCGCATAAAAAAACAACATGTCAGAACTGACAGTTCACACAATGGAAACTGTGGCTCCGACCGCATTTTCTATTGTGTGATATGGTGAATTGGGGTACGGGTGCACGCGGATGCGCCCGCATACCATTTCAGCAGAAATTAAGTTCATCCGGCCGGTGGTGCAGTAGCGGCCGGGATTTACTTAACTGACATCGGCCATTCTGTGACACGGCCAGGTCACAGAATGGCCGGTGTGTCCTACAGCTTGTGAACCCAGCCTTAACGTCTATTGCACTCCATTCTCGCAGCAGAAACTGAATTTCCTGTAAGAGCAACCCTTTTATGCTAGATGCAGCCCTATGGATATTAAATTCAGCTTTTCCAATGCAACAATAGAAGAAATTTTAAGGTCTCAAATCATTTAATAAGTCATGTTCCATTCTAAAAGACATGACACAAGTATTTATAGCAATTATTTCTTTTAATTGCGTTGTCAGGTTTAATAATTATGCACTTTGTTTTTATTGTCTCAAAAGGCAAAACAAAATATCTCCAATTAATGTTCCCGGTCCTGGAAATGTTTCAGTAATTTTGTTTACCATTTATCTGTCACAGTGTGACTAAATATTGAAATGGAGCTTTCAATTATGCAGCATAATCCAAAATATATATTCCTGGTAGATTAATTTTAAATTGTGACATGTTTTTAAGAATATATTAAAGTAACAATGAACAGAAAGTTTTCATGTTAGTGTCATGGAAATATTACAGCTCAGAGAAATGGAACAAAATTGCTCTTAATTAACAATAGGCAAAAAGGGTTCATCAATATCAAAATGTGAATTATAGAAATTGCAATAAAGCTTCATACGACATGAATTTGATTTACATTGCTTCATATTGAAATATTGCTTCATAAGAGGAAACTGTACAGGGATTTCAAAGAGATTTCAATGTTGTCAGAGATGAGCCGGCTGTTAATCATTCCTGGATGAGATGGGTGGCCTGGATCGGTGGCTGGAGAGCTGGGTTGGTGCACATAGTGTCACAGACCCACCTCTCTGACATTGTCGCTGCAAAATAAAATAAAGTTTTTTTTACAAAAATGCCAAATCCCAGAGCAGTGCTAAAGGTACCTAGGCAATGGCTCACTTAGGCCATGTTCACACAACGTAAGTAAAGTATTAATCACGGCCGTCGTTGCCGATTTGCAACACCGCCGGGATTAATACTTTACTTACATTGTGCTGCAGCTGACGGAATCCCGACCGGAGTGTATACACATTGTGTACACTCTGGCCAGGATCGCTAGTGGCCTGCGAAAAACTGACATGTCAGTTTTCTGCGCCCGCTATTCAATGAATAGAGGTCGCAGTGAACCTGTCAGTTTGCACATTTGCTCCATTGCAGGAATTTGAAAGCAGGCACACACCATCTACTTATCGTCCGGGATGATCTTCTTTGATACTGTCCGTTCTGTGACCGGGCCAGGTCACAGAACGGCCGGTGTCTTACTCGATGTGAACATGAGTTAACCCCTTGGCAATAAGCTTTCCTCCCCTGGAGGGATATCTGGCTATTCCTGTCTTTTGAGATTCATAACTGAGGTTCCACAGACCCCTTAAATTTATAGAGGGCAATGTATCAATGAAGACTCTTCAGTGAGTACTCCATTTGATTTTTTTGCCGCTGGTCTGCCTGAACTCAGTGATTGCTGTGTTTTGTTGGTCTATTTTTCATTGCCCCTGGTAGTCAGAATCCTGCTCCACACTGATGAGGGGAAACTACCCTGAAACGGCTGTCTGTGGATGGATGCCTGCCTTGGTAAACCCTTATCATGTTGCAATACTCGCCACAGAGTTAAACTTTGACGCAAAAGGGGCCACCCTGGTATTTCCCTATTTATGTTCCAATACTGGCAACTGAGTTACCTATTAGGGTGGTTTGGTGAACTCCCCACTGGAAATCACCCCTTGGCAATATGCTTTTCTCCCCTGGAGGGATATCTGGCTACTCCTGTATTTTGAGACTTGTAACTGAGGCTCCACAGACCCCTCTTTTTCATGTGAACATGGCCTTAGTAGGTAACTTGAAACTGGCAGCACAGATGTATGCATATCCTAGCTCTCAGTTCCCCTTTAATATTTACACATATATAAGCCCTAGTTACAGGATAAGACATTTTTGTACATATTGGGAACATATGCATGGATATGGTTGGTTGAACTTGATGGACATGTGTCTTTTTTCAACCGTATTAACTATGTAACTATATAGCATTACCATTTTTCAGTGCTGGTTCTGCTACACCATCTTGGAATATGTCCAGCCAAGAGAGGTAAAGAAAAACATCTCATATATGCCAATTTTTACTGGACATTTGTAGAATAACATCATAGTCAATCTGAATTTGAGAAACATAGAAACATAGAAGATTGTCGGCAGAAAAAGACTACTGGGTCCATCTAGTCTGCCCTTTTTAGTATTTCCCTGCTTATTATCTTAGGATAGATAGATGTTTATCCCAGGCAGGTTTACATTCAGTTATTGTAGATTTATTGTTATTGTAGATCACATCTGCTAGAACTTTGTTCCAAGCATCTACTACTGTTTCAGTAAAGTGATATTTTCTCAAGTTGCTTCTGATCTTTCCCCCAGTAACCTCTCACTGTGTCCTCTTGTTCTTGAGTTCAGTTTTTTACTATTTCAGTATTTGTAGGTTTTGTTTTGTGAACTATTACCTCATATGGTTTACATTTACTAAATTTAATCTCAACCTCCAGGTATAATTTACACTGCAAGACCAATCTTTTGTAGCAGAAGCAAACTGGTTGGAATCAATACATTTTTAAATATGTATTGATGAAATCTCTCAACTGTTATATACTTAAACCCTTTTCAATAGTGGCAGCAATTTAATGTTATACATTAATAAAGTACATCCATAATTACCAGCTAAATATATCAATATAGCTGTCACCGTGCTTCTCAGCTATAGATATTACACAAAGACATAAAAACGTATTCACTTCTGTTTCTGCAGTCCACTAGATTTCATTTACAAATCTTATATGAAAATGTTTTTGTTTTGTTTTTTGTGCTTTCCGTTTTTTGTTTTTTTTCAAGTGGCAGTGACATTTTAATTCCTGTGATAACTGGATCTTTTCTGTTAACAATAATAATAATAATAATAATAATAATAATAATTATTATTATTATTATTATTATTATTATTATTATTATTATTATTTTTTATTTATATAGCGCCAATAGATTCTGCAGCACTTTACAATTCTTAGGGTACATACAAAAATAGACAGAGATATACATATAATTATCCATACATGAGGGTGAGGTCCCTGCTCGCATGCATGAGCTAACAGACTATTAGGAGGGGGTTTGAGACAAAATGGCAGAGGGGCAAAGTGCTTAATTGTTCTTATGGTCCGGCCATATTTATAAATAAGCCAGTGCAGGTAAGGGTGGGTGAACCTGTTACCGGCCAATGCCTTCATGCACAGGTCTAAGTGCTTAAATGCTTGGCGTGTGTGTATGTATGTGTGTGCATGCATGTATGTGTCTGTGTGTGCGTGTGTGTGGTGGTGGTAGTGGGGGAGGTTGAGGGTAGCAGTCAAATTAGGGAACCTGGTAAGCCTGCTTGAACAGATGAGTTTTGAGGGCACGTTTAAAGTTTTGGGTATTGGAGGTGAGTCTGACAGTCTTGGGTAATGCATTCCATAGAACTGATGCAGCTCGGATGAAGTCCTGGAGACGGGAGTGAGAGGTGAGGATCAAGGTGGAAGTTAGTCGTAAGTCGTTAGAGGAGCGTAGGGCACGGGTAGGGTGGTAGACAGAGATGAGGGAGGAGATGTAGGGAGGTGCAGCACTGTGGAGAGCCTTTTGGGTGAGCAGGAGGAGTTTATATTGTATCCTGTGTTTAATAGGGAGCCAGTGTAGTGACTGGCACAGGGGGAAGGCATCTGTATAGCGGCTGGACAGGGAGATGAGCCTGGCCGCTGCATTGAGAATGGACTGGAGTGATGAATAGAAATGAACAAACTATAGTTATCATATGTTATCATATGTTTCCCTTCAAAAAAAGGTTCAATTTGTTCTAAATTAGTTTAGGCTATGTTAACACGTAGTATGAGACCGGCCGTTCCGTGATCTCAGAAAATATCATCCTGGCTGGTACTGCAGTTCAGTCCAGATGATCTCTAGTGCCGCTGAGTTCTGATGCAGGTGCATCCATGTGCGCCCGCATCAGAACTCCCCACAGCACACAATGGAGGGAGCGGCCGGAGCCGCTCGCTCCACAGTGTGCACTGAAAAGGTTTTCTATGGCCACTATTGAATAAATAGAGGCGGCAGAAAACTGACATGTGTATACACTCCGGCTGGGATTCCCTCGGCCTGCAGCACAACGTAGGTTCCATACCAATCAGGGTCGTTGCATCAACGGCCATAAATAGTATGGAACTTACATTGTGTGAACATGGCCTTAATCTGATTTGGACATTAAATTACTTTGAACAGATTGCTGGGGCTGGGTGAACGGCCCCTGACCCTGGGAATAAGCACCTCCTTCCCCCAACTACATAGCTAGCCAAAGTTGCTGGAGTCAGCTTTTGCTTTTCTCTTACCGTAAAGTGCAAACTGCCAGGCGGAAGCAGAATGTTTTTAGCTTGCTGTGTAGTGCAGAAGGAAAGGATTTTCAGGGTCAGCCACAGTGCGTCTGGCAGGGAAATCTACTAAAGAGTAAGCTGAGGATGTATTTACTGATCAGGGTTGGCTGAAATGAACTGCTTAAGGTTTGAAGGGTAGGTTCACAGTACGGAACCTAAGCAGAGAATTCCCGACGGATTCCGTAGCTCGTACCTGTTCACGGCACCAGACACCATTCTATGCACGGGCGGATTCCGCATTCCGCCGAAAGAATTAACATGTCAATTCTTTTGGTGGATAGCGAAATTGGGCCACCCATAGAATGGTGTCTATGGAGCTGGCGGAAAGGCGTGTGGTGGTGAAGGGGTACGAGCTACGGAATCCGTTGAATATCCTCAGCTCGGGTTTCGTAGTGTGAACCTACCCTAATTGTTCTTATGCATAGTGGTTGTGTTCATGAGTTTAATTAATTAAATATATTTCTAATAAACACACAAACACACACGTGGCTTAACATTTGTCAAAATTGGGAAGCATTGACTGTTTATTATGTTGAATATAAAGTTTGTGCCAGAAAGCATAGTAAAATGCACCATACTAAACATTTTTTTTATTTTTACCCACCAAGGGTAATCTATGTTTAAGCCATATTTACAAAGCCAACCATAAATTGTTGCATAACAGTGGTGCATTATAAGTCAAGATAGAATTAAATAAAAATGATGAGACACTTTTGACGCATGAACTACATGCACCACAATTTTGGCGTATGTGCAAAAAGCACCAAACACGTGTGTGTATAAAAAGAGCCAAAATTATAAATAGGCATGCACGAGAATATTCAATGCAAAAACATTGTCTATTTGTCTAAAACTATGGTAGCCTAGATGTGTCTGTTGATTAAGTCAGTTGTTATACAGGCACATCACCTCGTTGTAATATATACAGCCAGACAGAGATGCCTGTGTGGTTTTACTTTACTTTCAGAATAAAATTAGGGTGAGCTCTTTCAGATGGTGCATTATAGAGGTGTCGGCTCCAAGAAGAATTTTGACATAATATGGTGCAATAGAAATGTGGAATACGTTTGTGCAAATAGGGGGGACATTTACTAAGGAGTCTAATGTAAGTGACTCTTCTAATGAGGATTGCTGGATAATTTGTTCCAATATCTTGTGACTGATTTATACTCAAGACAGATTTTTTTTTTTTTTTCAGTTGCATCTAAAAAATATTCACCCATTGAATACTGGTTCATAAATAGACCAAAAATCGGTAAAAAATCCAATTATTCACCTAAAAATAAGCACAAAACCCTTAATAAATTTTCCTCATAGTGCCTGTGGTTCACTCTAATGGAATCATAGACAGTCACTATGCCTCTGTCACTATGCACACAGCTCTGTTGTCTGAATGACACCTTTACGGAAATTATTAGAACTATATTTTTTCTTTTTGTCCAATTCTTTTTAGCTTGTGTTCACTATTATTATTTTATTGTTTCTAAGCATTCAGCTGTTGTTTTACTAGCAGATCCCCATGTCTAATTCAGCTCTATGTGAGATCAATGTTAAAATATTCTAATTGGATTAAAATATACTAAAAGGATATTTATTTTTCCTATTATATGAAGTAAGCCAATATTAAGAAAGTGTTAACAAAAAATGTAAATTCCTTAATTATATTTGAATTTTCCATTTCGACTGTAATGTAAATTGCTTTGAATTATGTTTCTGTACAACTTCTAAAATGTGTAATATAAAACTGTTGGCAGTGATACTCCTCAAATAACTGATAATAAAACTCTTAAATGTCAAAAGTCATTTCATTTTTCCAACAAGACAAATTAGGCCATCCCTAACCATATTAAAATATTATTCACTTTGACAATAGAACCACTTCTGAGACATGAACTATTGCTATATTAGAGAAAAGAGAGGTAATCAGTATTTTTCATCTTCTAAGAATCCCTTTAATGCAAAAATATCCATCACATCTAATGGAAATGGTATGCACCTAGAAGGGAAAAATGTATTTTCATATTTCCAGCTTAAGGCTGATTTAAAATGGATAACTGTAAGTAATGTCTGTATCTAAAAATAATTATTCTGCTTCCTATTCAGCAAGTCGCACAAATACATTTACTAAGGTAATTCTAATAAGCTTGCAAATTCATATTAAATTTAGGGAAAGCTGCTTAAAATAAATACATGTACAACTTAATAAAAATCCATATAACTTGTTGCTAGCTACAGTAATTGTTATGGTCCTTTAGGCTTATTTGTACAGGAATCCCAAAGTCATACAGTATATGGATTAGGTATAGAAAGGAAAACTTTCACCAGAACTGTAGGAAGATATTAGGATGGTAAACAAATAGCTAGCCATATCATCTATGACTATTTGGCTCAAAAAGAGCAACCCCATCAATCTAACCCTATATGGCCCAATCATAAAGCATTAAACTTTTTTCCCATTTTCAGTTGTCTAAACAAGGGGGGCGTCTTATAGTCAAATGTGCCTTAGGCTATGTTCACACAACGTAAATTTTCAATTAATTATGGCCTATCACGGCCGCGTCCGCGTCCCGTGTTCCGGGCCGCCGCCGCGACCTCCTCCTGCCCCATGCAGCCGCCGGGGTCCTTGTGCAGGGACCCGGCGCTGCTGCTAGTTCGGCCCCTGGGGGCGCCTCACCTCTCCTCCGCTCCTGTCTCCGTCTGTGCCGGCCTCCTAGGGCGCGCGTGCGCCGGATGTCTCAGATTTAAAGGGCCAGTCCGCCCCTAATTGGTTAGTTGCACCAATCACTCCCTATATATTCCAGCCCTGCACCACTACAGGTGTTGGAGCCTCTATATGCTTCCCATAGCGTTTGGCCCAGCTCCCTGTTGCTCCTGACCTTAGTCCTTGTCCCTTGTTCCTGTCTCCAGTCCTTGTCCCTAGTCCTTGTCTGCTGCCTTCCCATTGTTCCTGAGTCCTGTCCGCCACCTGCTAGGACGTCTACTATCCTCTGCCTGCACTATCTCCTGCCTACTGCTCCTTCCACGCCTCGCCTGCCGTCATTAGCAACCAAGCCAGGGGTAGCGACCTGGGGGTCGCCTGCCGCAGCAAGTCCATCCCGCCTTGCGGCGGGCTCTGGTGAAAACCAGCGGCCCCTTAGACTCCGCTCCCTGGTGAGGTTAGTGCCATCGCTGGTGACGGTCCAGTGGATCCACTTCTCCAGGCGTTACAGTAGGCTCCAACCATGGATCCCGGCGAGGTGCCTGATATCCGCGAAGTAGCCCGAGTGGTCGCCCTACAGGCGCAACAAATGCAGAAACAGTCGCAGCAGATCCAGCAACTCACTGCCGCCTTACAGCAGCATACTACAGTCCACTACCTACTACCACCTCCTGCTGCTTTTTCTACACTTCGACTGGCTCTCCCAAGCAAATACTCTGGTGACTCCAAGTTGTGCAGAGGATTCCTGACTCAGTGCACCATGCATATTGAACTTTTAAGTAGTCAGTTTCCCGCTCTAAAGTGGCTTTCATCATCAGCCTATTGGAGGGTAGAGCTCTGGCCTGGGCCACGCCGCTGTGGGACCGAGATGATCCTGTTGATGCCAATCTCCGAACCTTCCTAGTCGAGTTTCGCTCCGTCTTTGAGGAACCTGCCCGTGCCTCTTCAGCTGAAACTGCTCTCCTCAACCTCTCTCAAGGGAGCTCCTCTGTTGGTGACTACGCCATCCAGTTCCACACCCTGGCGGCAGAATTAGACTGCGGCCGCTCTAATAGCCACCTTCAAGAGGGGCCTGTCCAGTCGGGTGAGAGACGTGCTTTCCGCACGAGACCTACCTACCTCCCTGAACGAACTCATCCTACTGGCCACCAGGGTCGATACTCGTTTTTCTGAGAGAGAGGAGGAGGTCTGGCATGAACGGCGACTAAGCCTGTCGCGTCGCCATCACCAGCTGGCGCCGGTCTTCCAGAATCCTGACGTTCCGGTGTCCCAGCCGACTCCTGAGATTCCTATGCAGGTGGAAAGGGCTCACCTGACGCCTGATGAAAGAATTCGTCGTCTGGAGCTGAATCTCTGCCTCTACTGCGGTGGTTCGGATCACTTTCGGCTGAGATGTCCCCAACGTCCCCAAGCGTCCGGGAAACGCCAGCACCTAGGTCCGGTGGGAGAGGTCCCCCTGAGTGTGAATGCCACCTCTCCAAAGTTGTCTGTGCCAGTCTCCATCCAGACACCCTCAGGACAAACTCTCCAGACTACTGCCTTTCTCGATTCTGGGTCAGCAGGCAATTTTATTGCAGCTACATTGGTCCAGAGATGGCGGCTACCCGTGACCCCACTAGCCAGACCCCTGACTATCTTCTCGGTCACGGGCGAGATTCTTACCGACCATGTGCACTACTAGACCGCACCTCTAGTCCTCCAGGTGGGCACTTCACATGTGGAAAAGATCTCCTTCTACGTCCTGCCCCATTCTTCTTCCACCATCCTCCTGGGACTCCCTTGGCTGCAATTACATGCCCCTAAGCTGGACTGGAGAACCGGGAAGATTCTCAGTTGGGGTCAGGACTGTTCCAACCAGTGTCTGAGGTCACCTCAGCCCAAGTGCTCTATGTTGTCACCCGAGCCCGCCAAGCCTTTGTCCGGCCTACCGGCGGAATACCAAGACTTGCCTGATGCCTCCATCTGCAGGCAAGAAAGAGGGGGAGGCCAAAGGGGGGGAGTACTGTCACGGCCGCGGCGGCATCCCGTGTTCCGGGCCGCCGCCGCGACCTCCTCCTGCCCCATGCAGCCGCCGGGGTCCTTGTGCAGGGACCCGGCGCTGCTGCTAGTTCGGCCCCTGGGGCCGCCTTACCTCTCCTCCGCTCCTGTCTCCGTCTGTGCCGGCCGGCGCGCGCGTCCCCGCCTCCTAGGGCGCGCGTGCACCGGCTGTCTCAGTTTTAAAGGGCCAGTCCGCCCCTAATTAGTTAGTTGCACCAATCACTCCCTATATAATCCAGCCCTGCCCCACTACAGGTGTTGGAGCCTCTATATGCTTCCCATAGCGTTTGGCCCAGCTCCCTGTTGTTCCTGACCTTAGTCCTTGTCCCTTGTTCCTGTCTCCAGTCCTTGTCCCTAGTCCTTGCCCGCTGCCTTCCCATTGTTCCTGAGTCCTGTCCGCCACCTGCTAGCACATCTACTATCCTCTGCCTGCACTATCTCCTGCCTACTGCTCCTGCCATGCCTCGCCTGCCGTCATTAGCAACCAAGCCAGGGGCAGCGACCTAGGGGTCGCCTGCCGCAGCAAGTCCATCCCGCCTTGCGGCGGGCTCTGGTGAAAACCAGCGGCCCCTTAGACTCCGCTCCCTGGTGAGGTTAGTGCCATCGCTGGTGACGGTCCAGTGGATCCACTTCTCCAGGCGTTATATGGCCGTTTTTGCAATTTGCAACAATGGCTGTGATTAATTGAAAATTTGCATTGCACTGAAGTCAATGGAATCCCGGCTGGAATGTATACACATATTATACACTCTGTTCAAGATGACAAGCAGCTGCAGCCCAAACTGACATGTCACTGTTGTGCTGCCACTATTCATTGAATAGCGGCTGCACAACACTGACAGTTCACACAATGTTGAGTGTGGCTCCGGCCGCACTTTACATTGTTGGCTATGGGAAATTGGGATGCGGGCACACCAGAATGCGCCTGCATAACAATTCTAAAAGAAATTAAGTTCTGCAGTACCGTCTGTGATGAACTTCACTGACATCAGGTGCTCTGTGACACGGCCGTGTCACAGAATGGCCAAAAGCTGTGTGAACCCGGCCTGATAATGTGAAGCATATGGTGCTTGTGAGATGAAATTGAAAAGAAAAAAATACTATTTTTCTATTCTATTTGGGAGGTTTTGTTTCTATGTCATTTATCATGTATTAAAATTGACATACTATTTATAATTCAGGTCAGTACAATTACAAGAATATGCACCTAAAACTTCTTTATTTTTCAATCTGTGGGGGTCTGTGAGAGATCGTTTTTGTGCTGTGATCTGTAGTTTTTTTTTTTTTTTAGCAGTACCAATTTTGCATATATGTGACTTTTTTGTCACTTGCTCTTGTGATGTGACCACAAATGAGCTGCCAGGAATAGGACTGGAGACTGAAGACAGGTGATGCTCTAGCACTGTTACCCACCCTGCTTACCCTGCCTGCTTACCTCAAGTGCCCTATAGTAAATGGCAGCAGATAACAGGGCGACACTAACTGGCCTGAACAGGTGAAACACAGAACGCAAACAAGACAAACAAGCACAATAACTCGTGATCAGAAAGCTAGGTTGGTAACAGCCAGTTAGTGTAGTACAGAATGATAAAACAAAAGAAAAGTCAGTAAGTCAAAAGCCAGAATCAGAAAACCAGGAAAAACAATCAGGATAAATGCTAGGTCAAGGGACACTCAGGCACTGAGGCTCTATCGCAGGAATAGAAGGGCACACAGGGGAGGAAACTTAAGGAGAATGGAATTCCAGCCCCAGGCTATCATTGGGGCTGAGACTCCAACTACAACCATATAACAAAGATGACTGGCGGTACTTGCCACCAGTCAGAACAACACTGACGCCACACACCTGAGCTGATCGGCCAGGGGTCATGAAGTCGTGGCAACAACAAAGGAAGGAGCCGCCTTGCCCCTAGCAAACAATCCGACCAGTAGCTAGACACGCCGTCATGTTGACAGGGGGCTGGCCGCGCGGGAGCTGGGTGTGACCGACAGCTACTGACATCAGCAATTCTGGAATTTAGCATATTTATATCAGCCCAGAGGAGCCATGTATGAAGTGGGCTTGAGTCTCGAGTCCCCTCCATACACTGTTGACTTTACCAGGATGAGCATGGTAGTCACGTGCCAACAACCAGTTAAAGACTTCAACAGTACAATTGTTTGTGCATTATTAGTTTAGATAGACTGGCCCAGATTTATCACTCTTCTTGAAATGAAAACTCTCTAGTTCTTCTCATGCCAACCAATTATAGCTGAGCTTTCATTTTACCAGACCTTTTCAAGATATGAAAGCTGAGCTGTGATTGATTGCTGAGGGCAAACCCATTAAACATCTGGCTGCCCTGAACCTACGTACAGTGCATTTGATGAGTCCAGAAGTTCCTGTGTTTTATTTATCTTTATGAGAGCATGCCGTGCCATGGGAATGTGATCAGGCCATGTGCTACTGCTGCCACAATTAAAAATAAGGGAATCCTTAAAGGGAATCTGTCACTAGGTTTGGGATGTCTTAAATAAGGGGATCATAAACTAGTGACAGAAATGCTAAACAGATCAGTGTATTACATCATATTTTCAGCAGTTCTTCTAATATGCAGGAGAAGAGTATTGTTGTCACAGCCCTCCCCCCGCTCTCCAGCTGCTGACTGACAGCTGACTGCCTATACACAGCATGGATAGATAAGTTTTTTTGTCATGAATATCCAGGACCACTGGGCTCACATACATAATGGAGAGGACTACTTATTGTCCATGGTATTCAGAAGGAGATCTCTGGTTCAGCTACACAGAACAATGTCACCCTTATGGCGCGTTTACACAGACAGATTTTTCTTACAGATTTTTTAAGCCAAAGCTGGGATTTGAAAATAGGAGAAATCACAGTCTTTCCTTTATGACCTGTTCCCTGTTTATAGTCTGTTCCGGGCTTTGGTTTCAAAGATCTGTCAGATAAATCTCTCTGTGTAAATGTACCATTAGATAGGACACCATAACCCTACTGACAGAGTCTCTTTAAGTTAAATGCAAACTATTTTATGAAGTGTATTATAGTAAATGTTTCCAAACTCTGAGTAAAAACAAAAAAAAAATAAAAAAATAAAACAAACAAACAAACTTATGCAATTGTAGGTTTAAAACTTTTTTTTTTTTTTAACGTTATGGTGATTTTTTTTGTTTTCATTTCCAGATGTTTCCTACAATAAATAATGGCATTGTTTAGCAACAACTGCAAGTTAAAACTCTACATTTGAATAATCAATGTGACTTTTAGCATTTTCTACTTACTTTGAATTAAAATGCAGAACCTAAATCTACCTTCTGCCAGTAATTACTCAAGATTATAATTTAACTACACTCCAGTGTATTATCGAAATTCATAGGTATCTAACATAATTTTAGATAACAGTTTTGAATAGGGGGATGCATTTTCTTACTATTAACAGCTTTTTATTATTATTATGATTCAGCAGTGCATTTAACTGTTTATTCCAAATGAATATTTTATATATAATTGTCCTTACTTTTTTCTTTTTTTTTCAATATAGTCACCAATTGTATATATCATTTTTTTTCTATATTGTTATAATGAAAGGAAATCAAATTTCATGTAGCTTAATAAGACTAATTCTATAATGAAAAGTCAATGAATATACCAAACCTTATAGTTATGGAGATGCTGAATAATGAATTGGACTTAGAAGAATTAAAATCCAGTATTAATTTATGAAGTATTAGCACCTTTGGACTAAAAGTATTTAGGGTCTTAAAGAAGTAATCCCATCTCAACAAATGAAGTTAAAGCGTAACTGTCATGTTTTTTTTTTTTATTGCAGAAATCAGTAGTATAAGCAATTTTAAGAAACTCTGTAATAGGTTTTATCAGCCAAAAAAGCCTCCTTCTGTACTCAAGAAGCAATCTCCCAGCCTCCCCTCCTGACTTCTTATCTGTGCATTATCAGGCAAACACGTCTTCATTACACAGAAGCCAGTGAAGACAGGCTCTGCTCTCTCCATTGTAAGTCTATGAAGGGGGAGGGGCCGAGGGAGATGAGGGAGCAGGAAGAGGTGACATGAAGGTCAGCTGTTTGTAGACTCTCTGGGCACCTAAAACGCTAAATTCAGGTGTCAGAAAGGTCAGTGCTTATCTATGAACTTACTGAGAGAAGATTGCAGGGTATTGTGCTGTGCAAGACTGCTCCGTGCTCAGTCACTCCTAACAGCCCCTCCCCTCTTCATAGCCACATAATAGAGACAGAAATCTTGCTTCATCTGATGTGAGGGGGGAGGCTGGCAGATTGCTTTTTCAGTACAGAAGGAAACTCTTTTAGTACATAAAACCTATTACAGAGTTTCTTAAAATCGCTTGTACTGTTGATATTTAATGTTTTCAGAAAAATGACCCTGAAATGACAGTTACGCTTTAAACTTGTATGGCTCGTCAAGTTAAACATTTCAGGAAATACATTAGATTGAGTGCCTCTTTCTCCTGATTCCAGAAAATGTTTCTGCAAGGACCCTGCAGAGACATTGTTCCCTCTTCACAATGGTGCGGGTGAACAGATCCAGATGCCACCCCAAGCTCCACAAGCAGACCTCAAAGCACTAGTATCTGGATTTTGCAAAAACGTTTGACATCGTTCCTCATAGGCGTCTGATGGGTAAGTTAAGATCTATGGGTTTAGAAAGTTTAGTCTGTAACCACGCAGAGAGTGATGGTCTATGATTCCTACTCCGAATGGTCCCCGGTAATAAGTGGTGTACCCCAAGGGTCAGTACTGGACCCCCTTCTGTTTAACTTGTTTATTTATGATATTGAGGATAGAATTAACAGCAATGTTTCTATCTTTGCAGATGACACCAAGCTTTGTAGTACAGTACAGTCTATGGAGGATGTGCAGATGTTACAGGATGACTTAGACACACTGAGTGTTTGGGCGTCTACTTGGCAAATGAGGTTCAATGTGGATAAATGTAAAGTTATGCACCTGGGTACTAATAACCCGCATGCTTCATATGTCCTGGGGGGAGTTACCCTGGGAGAGTCGCTAATGGAGGAGGATCTGGGTGTACTTGTAGATAATAGACTACAGAACAGC
Source organism: Dendropsophus ebraccatus (assembly GCF_027789765.1). Taxonomy (NCBI): domain Eukaryota; kingdom Metazoa; phylum Chordata; class Amphibia; order Anura; family Hylidae; genus Dendropsophus; species Dendropsophus ebraccatus. The sequence goes on along the minus strand of NC_091460.1, from coordinate 139,021,778 downwards.
ACACAATGTCAGTCAGCAGCTTCTAAGGCCAGCAGGATATTGTTATGCATTAAAACAGGCATGGACTCTCGGGACGGGGATATAAAATTACCACTTTATAAAGCTTGGTGTGGCCTCATCTGGAGTTGCTGTTCAGTTCTGTGCACCGATTCATAGAAAGGTCGTCCTAGAGCTGGAGAGGGTACAAAGACGGGCAACTAAACTAATAAGGGGAATGGAGCATTTTAGTTATGAGGAGAGATTAAAAGAATTAAATTTGTTTAGTATCGAGAAGAGACGTTTAACCCCTAGGCGACCCAGGATGTACCAATACGCCATGGGTCACTGTCCCCAGATGACCCTTGGTGTATCGGTATGTCCTGGGCTATGAAGCGAGCCCCGTAGGTGAAAAAATAAAACAGTTATAAGCGTTGCAATAGGCCCATTTTATTAATTGATTAAAAAAAAAAAAGGATTTCATAAAAAAAATATATAACAATAGAGAATCTCTGTAAAACTGCATATGGTTGTGTTCGGTCTGACCTATAGAGTAATGGTATCATGTCACTTTTACCATATATTGCATTACGTACACACAGGAACCCCCCAAACGTTACCATATTGCATTCTTTTTTACGCTTTCACCGATTTATATCTTCATAAATAATATTTTTGGGTTTCTAGCATACATGTTATGGTAGAATGAAAGATGCCATTACAAAGTACAACTATTCCTGTAAAAAACAAGCACTTACATGGCCTTGTGGATAGAAAACTGAAAGTGCTGGAGCTCTTAGAAGGGAAGGAGGAAAAAGACTAAACACAAAAATGAAAATTTGCACGGTCCACTGGGTCATTTTGGGCCTGGTACTCAAAGGGTTAAGGGGAGATATGATTAATTTATTTATTATTAATAATAATAATATCTCGGATGGTGAATGGTGTAAACGCAAAAAAAAAAAATGCCAAAGTGCAACATTTCTGATTTTTGGTCACATAAAAAGTCAAATAAAAACTGTAATTAAAAGTGATTAAAAGTTGCATTAACACAAGCAAGATACAAGATACCAAAAAAAGCAACAGGATGCCTTCAGCTCATGTAAAATATTCAACTTTATTGTAGAAACTTCATTAAAAAGTAACAGCCGACGCGTTTCAAGCCAACCTGGCTCTTAGTCTTGGCATCTATACAACATATATACAAAGACAGACTAAGTGTTAATTACAAAACATGGACACGTTTTTGTAATTAACACTTAGTCTGTCTTTGTATATATGTTTTATAGATGCCATGACTAAGAGCCAGGTTGGCTCAAAACGCGTCGGCTGTTACTTTTTAATGAAGTTTTTACAATAAAGTTGAATATTTTACATGAGCTGAAGGCATCCTGTTGCTTTTTTTTGGTATGGACACCCCGGTATCCAGGGGCTATTACCTTCGTGCTCAACAATCCACGACTTGAGAGTGCATGAGTGCATATCTCTGGGTGCTGACCACTTTACCTCTTGTTTGTTCACAAGGTACAAGATAGAAAGTACAGATAACCAAAAATTTAAAAATAATTTTTTTTTTAAAGCAGTCAAATAAAATAAAAATTATATAAATTGCCTATTGTTGAATTTTTACTTAAGGTATGATATAAGTGCTAAACCCTTCAAAATGGGGGGAAAAAAAGCTTGGTACAATTGGTGTTGCAAAAAATAAGGGCTCATTTGGGTCTATGGGTTAAAAATTGCCTTTTCAACATAAAGAAGGAAAACTGGGAAAATCCGGGTTTGTTAAGACCCAGCATTTCCTTAGAGCTATTCCGCACACAATAATCACATCAATGGCAGTATAGGTCGCAATAGGCCATTATGCTTTTTGCTAAATTTCCAAGTTAATTGACAACCACCTTTATGTTTAAAGTCAACTGGTGGTATAAAGGGATTAAAACATTTATTTTCCCATAGTCCATTGCAGAATGCCTCACACTTTCGATCCTGCAGGTGTCAGGAATGTGCACTGAGTCTGGTGTAAATTGGGCCTGTTTTTGCCTTTTGTCTGACACACCCGCTTTCCTGTTAGCCTCCTGGCACTGCAAGGGTTACACTGCTCACTACTGTCCTTGATTGTTGCAGCTGAGCTGTGTTCTTTAACTGACAGTTTCCTCTGCCTGTTTGGAGCCTGGGTGATCAGAGCACCAATCCAATGAGGATCTAGACAGGGCTCTTGGTCAGCATAAAACAAAGCTGAGGCAGTCTCTCAGCGCTGGCAATTAGGTTAATACCCTGGTCCCAGCTCCACCCTGTTTTATCTGTTCCTGCAATCCCCATCCTAATTCCCTCTGCTTGCTTGACTATGTTACCTGACCCCTGGCTTTGACTTTTGACTATCCGACTGTTACTTGTTTTTGTACTGCGCTGCCCGTTTGGTTTTGACCTTGCCTGTTCAACTATTCCATATTGTGTTTGTTTGTCTGTCTTGTTTTGTGTGCACATATCCAGTACAGGGAACGTCATTGTGGTTGTCCACGGCCACCTAGGGTTGAGGCAAGTCGGTCAGGTGGTGGGTTCAGTGTCATGGCTCACTGTCGTGTCTGATCCCTACATGCCCTGTCCTGACAGCAGGTCTAGGAACTACATAGTTGTCAGCAGAAGCATTCATTTATACAGTATATATCTCCAAATTCCTTCTCGTATCTACACTACTCTGCTCATTCTATTCTAATTTCAAAGTTACTCCTAACTGGAGGTAAGCACTTTCTCTGTAATAGAGGTTAACTTTAACATTAATTATATTCACATTACTCCAGAAAGATATTCAGCTACTAAAAATATAGAGATGTCTTTAATTTATAGATCAATTGAACTAAAATCAATTAATTCATTTTTCATTACTTTGATACCGGAATATTATTCATTTTCCCCTTTAAGTCCATTAGCCAATGACCTTAAATTATGTCTTTAATGACTGTTTTTGGAATTATGCCCAGTCATACAAATTTTACATTTTTTTTTTTCTAAAAAGATTACTTAGTTAAAAGAAAAAAAGACAAATGATTTATCATTGAAATGTGTAGAATACCCTACGTACAGATGTTTTAAGAAATTAAAATAAAAAAATGGGAAAAAAGAGCATTAATATTTCCCGTGCAGATGAAGGTCACTTATTAACTTTTTGGATATATATATATATATATATATATATATATATATATATATATATATATATATATATATATAACATTTTGTTCATGTTGATGAAAAAAAAGGACTTACTTTATGTCCATTTTAAATTAAATTACTGTTTCAAGCATAACTGTTATTGGCAGTGGCATTGAAACAGCTCTCTGTGTCAGTTCTGGACAATGGCTATTGACAATATGACACATTGATAACAGTATGTATTTCATTTATAAATTGAAATCCACACACATTTCCATTTTAACATTTTTACAATTGCACAAAATAAACTGGATCTAAGATGGGCTGCTTACGTTTGTTATTTTCTAAGAGCTTCAAACTATTCCAGAATACTGCCAAAATGTAAGAAATTGTGTTAGTAGAAAAGACCGTAGTCCTCTGAATAGTAAAAAGGTGCAATAAATTTAAGGGGTTTTGCCAAGATTATCCATAGGATACGGGATAAGTAGCTGACCAATAGGGCTCCTAAAGCTGCCAATCCACCAATCATGAATGAGAACAGATGCTTTTGTCTCCTGGGTGAATGAAGTGGCATCATGCATGCTCAGTAGAGATGAGCGAACCAGGTTCAGGTTCAAGTCCATCCAAACCCGATCGTTCAGCATTTGATTAGCTGGGGCTGCTGAACTTGGCTAAAGTTCTAAGGTTGCCTGGAAAACATGGATACAGCCAATGACTATATCCATGTTTTCCATGTAGCCTTAGGGCTTTATCCAACTTCAGCAGCCACCACTAATCAAATGCTGAAAGTTCGGGTTCAGATGGACTGAATGTGGAGGATTACCCCTAGGTGAGTGATCTTAACAATTACTGAAGGTAATGCACACTCACCTGGGCAGAACATGCTGTAGGCACGGCACTATGAACAGCTTGTAGAATTAATATGAAGGGCTGCTGTTGCTGTCCAAATTCTGAACCATAGGAGCGGGACCTGGCAAATTCCAAATGTCCAGTGCAGAAGAATATTGGTGGATTATGATAGCACAATGCCCCCACTGTGGAAGTGTACAGCTCCTGACCACCGAATGAAGAAGGGAATCCTGAACACTTATTGCAGAAACTCCTCCACTCCAACATAGGTGACGGGCGCTGTTCCAAACATAGGCAGCTTACGTGAAAATGACCAATTTTATTCTAGACAGAAATTTGTCATTTTTATAGAAGCTGCCTATGTCTGGATCAGGGTGAGTTGTCTATGTTGGAGTGGAGGAGTTTTGTCTATAGTGTTTGATTCCATAGTGGATCCATGGGAGTGGCTGCAATCTTTACTTACAAATAGAGATGAGCAAACCGGGTTCGGGTTCGAGTTGATCCGAACCCGAACAATTGGCATTTGATTAGCGGTGGCTGCTGAAGTTGGATAAAGCTCTAAGGTTGTCTGGAAAACATGGATACAGCCAATGACTATATCCATGTTTTCCACATAGCCTTAGGGCTTTATCCAACATTAGCAGCCACCGCTAATCAAATGCTGAAAGTTCGGGTTCAGATGGACTCGAGCATGCTCGAGGTTCGCTCATCTCTACTTACAAACCATTCTGAGAGTTGTACCTCCTGTTTTCACAACATATCTAGGAGTTCCTATACCCCTGTTCTCACCTTATTGGTAATCTGATTCACACTATGGAATGCTGTCTTTTTCTTTCTTACTTATTGCAGAAGACACTATTCGTTTCAACATGTTTCGAGAATTACACTGCTCTCTTTTTCAGACCAGCTGCAGATTAAATTTGTACAACAATTTTTTGTATTAAACAATACAAAAAATATTTAATCTTGTGTAGCGAATATTTTAAAAAGTGAATTGCTCAATGCCCAAAATTAATACTATTAAAGCTGTTAAAATGCATTTTGCTTTTTGATCCTCCTCCCATGCTACTGCAGCTGTTTGTATAAGGGGGCGTTCACACGTACAGGATCTGCAGTAGATTTGAAGTTGCAGATTTGCTTTGAATCTAATCTGGGCCATCACATCTGCTGCCGATCTGAATTGCGGCCGCAGAAAACTGACATGTCATTTTTTTGCGGTGCCACTAGGGATTCCGGCCACAATGTATACTATGTGTATACACTACGGCCGGGATTCCCTTAGCTTGCAGCACAATGTAGGTAAAGGATTAATCATGGCCGTGTTTTAAATTGGCCACAACGGCCGTGATTAATAATTTACGTACGTTGTGTGAACATAGCCTTAGGGTGCATTCACATGTACAGGATCTGCTGCAGATTCTGTACGTGTGAACACACCCTAAATGAGTAAAATGTACACACTGTTGCATTTAATCTAGTTACAATACAGTACAGTTTATCAGTCTGGACATTTAAGTAATTTGTTTTCACAGATACAGTAGTATTTTATCCAGTTGTTACCGTTGATATTTTGGTCAGTATTTGTAGCCAAAATCGGGAGTGGAAAATTATAATGAAAAGATTTTTGACATACTCCGGGTTCTTAATGAAAAAATAATGACAAGAAAAAACTCTGTGTACCTAGCCTATAGCTATGGTTTTTTATTATAGTAATTTTCAACATCACATGCTTTAAATTAAACCATCGGTACAGTATCCCTTTATAATTTAAATGACTATGACCATTTTCTGACTGCTACAACTGTGAACCTGTTTCACTTAATACTTATCTTCATTTGAAGCATAGCCAAAAAATAACAAATAGTTCAGCATTATACTTCGCAGTGAGTGATGTGGTTATGATGGCTGAATATCTGATATCCCTTACCCATGAAACTGTCAAATTGTCGTTCCTTTCAAATATATTTTGTGGCAGTGGGCCAGTATTTCTCTTTTTACAAGAACATTGTCATCTTATGTGAACAGTTCAATAAATTTAATTTAAATAATTGTGGTAACCGAGAAATAAAATCAATGTCTAGTACTAACTAAGAGTGACAATAATGATTGAGAACTCTGTAGATGCATTAACTGTTGCATAAAAACATAACGATAATTTTGATGTTTTTATTTTTCAGGTTTGTTTATTTATAAATACACAATAAAATGTCAGACTTTTTTTTATTTTTAAAGATGTTCAAGTCTAGATTTGTTCAAGGGGATTTTTTGTTTTTGTTTTAATTTAATGGCTGAACTGTAATTTTTTAGCAGACAAGTAGACATTTCACACGGGAAGGAGATAGAGGAGAGGGAGAGGGAGAGAGAGGGAGAGAGAGAGAGAGAAAGGTAAGTAGAGTAAATCTAACTACTTAGTAAAAAAGGGTGGTTACATTTCAGATTTTCCATACAAAGCAATATATACTATTAAAGGGGTAGTCCAGAGAAAATTTATTTAAAAAAAATGTTTAAATCAACTGGTGTCAGAAAGTTTAACCGATTTGAAAACCCTTTGATTAACCCTTTAACCCTGTAACATTTCATTAGAAGTTAGATGGTGAAAGATGTTGAAGTCTTTGTAAAAGAAAATAGTTTTGAATTAATCTGAAAACATTTGTATTGTTCATAAAATGAATAGGACAGCCTAATCTATTTTCTTTGATAAATTATTCGAGCATTATCCGTGCCATCCACATGAATGTTATTACTCAAATGAGGTTTAGAAGCCTATTCAGTCTTCCTCACCAATATAAGATTAATGCATACAAATCTCTAACCACTTGTGCATCTGTGAATCAGAACTCCAAGGGTATCACTCTTTATTACTCTGTCCTGTTCCATATCATAGTTCCTTTCCCTGTGGAAAACAACAGATTTTAATAGTCCATTTTTTTTAACAAACTCCATTTCTAGTGTTTTCTTCATTTCTTATATTTTAAAGAATCATTATTACACACCAAGCATTTTTGTACAAACATTTATGCTTTAGAAACAAATTACTATATTTCATATAGTAATGTTTAAGTAAATAAAGTATGTGTTTCATTACTTTATAGATTGCATTACTATAAATACTTATGTATTTATAATATAAGTATGTATAATAAGTTTCTTTAACTTACACAGTTTTTTTGTTTTTTTTTTTTTACACACAAGTGTATATTACAATTAACCCCAGAATCTGTATACATACATTTCTATTGTACAAGCCCCATGCATAGTGACATATATACATTCCTGCCATGAAGGGGCTTTTAATGTGTGCAGGGCTGCATCAATGCTAGGGGTCCCGCACACATCAGTATCACTGGTGCTGGAGGTAATAGGCAGTAACGTAGCTTCCTGACATTAACCCCATGCTGTGATCTATAGCGATCATGGCGTTTAAGGAAGTCAGCGAAAGGATAAGCACCTGTCACTGACTGATCAGCGATCTGTGCATAAAGTCTGCTCTCAGGCATACTCTGGGGAATATTTACAAAGGTCCCGCCAAAGGAGTACGCCAGGGAGAAGAAGCAGATTCGCCCCTTCTCCTTAGTGTACGTCTGGGTGGCCAGGGGAGTCTCAGGGGTGGGTATGGCGGCAAGGTGGGGAGGAGGCGTGACCTTCTAAGACACCTAATTGATTATTATTTATGTCTGCTCGTAGGTGTAGATCGTGAACAAATTCTACACCTCGTGGAAGCAGTTGTAGATTTGGTATGCCGGATGCCGGGCCAGACAGATTCACAAAGAGGTGTGCGCCTCTTAGTGAATCCAGCAGGGGAAAAGGGGGTGGGGCCTAATTTAAGACCAGCATATAAGTACACAGGTCTTAATAAATCCCCCCTCTATAGACAGATTGCCGATAGTCCTCAGATAGTCTTTTGTAGTCTTCAGAATTGGACATAGAATTTCAAAAGTTTATACTCAACAAATCAGCATCTTTTTATTTCTACTCTATGCTGATTTTTGTCTTAGACTTCATACACACCACAGTGTGCCAAAGATCCATAACAAAACAAAATGTCATTACATGTGTCTTGATATAGTGTCCTCATAATAGTTCTGTATGCATCAAACACATGGAGGTATAACATTGATCCAATATAGTTGTATGAGCTCCAAACCTTGTTGCTTCTACAAGTCCTAAGACTTATCTGCCAATGCCATATTTTACCCATTTTATCTGAAAGCATTTTGCTGTTCTTAAAGTTCACAATTCAATCATCTTCTGGTGATTATGATCAATCAACCAATACACTAATAATTGATTAACTTAATGGACTTAAAGGATCTGCTGGTAAAATCTTACCACAAGATACAAGAAGTTTAGGGAAGGCCATACTGCGACAGGTCCAAGCTGCTCTGGTTGCATAATGGGGAGCTACACAGAATTCAGAAGTCCTTAATTTTACCTACTGTACTTTGTTAGGCTATGTTCACACAACGCTTTTCTTCAGCTCTGTTTAAAATGATATCCATTATTTTGAGTCTAAAATAACGGACGTCATTTAGCAGTCGGGCCTCCACTTAGTGCAATGACCGGTGTTTGTACATTGTTCTAGTTTGGGGTTACTAACTGGACTTTGGGAGTGTCTTAATTGAAAAGTCTTATCAGCTGCTGTATGTCCTACAGAAAGTCATGTTTTTTTTTCTAGTCTGAAACAGTGCTGTCTGCTGCCACCTCTGTCCATGACAAGAACTATGCAGAGCAGTAGCAAATCCCCATAAAAAAATGTCCTGCTTTGAACATTACTTGTCACGGACAGGGGTGGCAGCAGAGAGCACCGTTTTAGAATGCAAAGAAAACCTCACTTCCTGTACAGCATACAGCAGATGATTAGTACTGGAAGTGTTGAGAGTTTTTAATATAAGTAATTCAAAAATCTGCATACCTTTCTGACACCAATTGATTTTATTTTCTGCTGGAGTATCCCTTTAATTCGAATAGTGTAGTTAAAAGTATATGAATAAGTTAAAAAAGTTTATCAACTGCGGCAAAACAACATTTAGTTAAATCAATAGTCTGATTTTAGCTATAAAAAAAATGAAATAACTGATTCCCATTGACTGAATTGCACCAATTTCTTGTTTAATAAAACTGTATGTAGTCAAAACAAATCATAACATAACTTTGGTGTTTGAAGCATGCTTATCCAGTATTAGTATTTTATCTATTGGCTATAATAACATTGGAGTACTGATTCAGTGGGTGCTATTGGTTGCATGGGAATAAGCAACAAAATACCACAATGTGTTAAATTTTTTGGAATATTTTTAAATTCATTGCAGAACGCACAGAAAATGGAAATTCCTTTTTTTACTGATTTGTGTGGTCAAATATATACCCCATAGGAATGTATCCGTTATTGCATTTGAATATTTTAATTATTTCCAGATTTAAAACTACTTGATGTATGAGGTTAATAATGCCATTGAGACACTTCTGACTGATGAAAATGTAAAAGAGAACTAGATTACATCAAGATAATAGAATTGTATTTTAACAGGACACAGTCGATAATTTGCATTAAATAACTGTTATTGTAATTTTTCTTTTTTGGACTTTTTTTGTGTCATGGTACAAATTATTATCGGGCTCTTGGAAATGTGTTATATAGTCATAGCTCAAATCTACAAATGCAAATTTGGACAATCATAATGGACAATCTCTAAAAAGACATTGAAATGTCCATTTAGGCTATGTTCTAACTACGTTTTTTTCCTCATTTCCTTTTTAACAAGAAAAAATTTCACTGTTTAGTCGCCCGTCAGTGCAATGACGGCTGTTGGTACATTATTTTAGGTCGGGTGGACTAATTGGCCTTTGAATGTGTCTTTAATTGAAAAGTCCATTGAATTTAGTAAAAACGGTGAAAGGCTATGTTCACACAACTTAATTTTTATGTACGTTTTTTAGTACAGGGGCAGCATTGCATTGAAGTCAATGCAGTGCCCCCCTTGTGTTTACATATTGTTATGTTAACGCCCGTTCTTAAGGGTCCATTTACACAGAAAGATTATCTGGCAGATCATCTGCCAAATATTTGAAGCCAAAGCCAGGAATGGATTTGAAAAGAGGACGTGATATCTGTTTATAGTCTGTTCCTGGCTTTGGCTTCAAATCTTTGGCACATAATCTTTCTGTGTAAATGGACCCTTAGAAGGCTATGTTCACACAACATTTTTTCAGCTCCGTTTAAAATTATGTCTGTAATTTTAAGTCTAAAATAACGGACCTCATTTAGCTGTCTGGCCTCCCCAATGACTGGTGTTTGTACATTATTCTAGTTTGGTTACTAATTGGCCTTTGGGTGTGGCTTAATTAAAAAGTCCCTTGAATTTAATAGTAAAACAGAGAAAGAATGGTGACAAAAGAAAAACTGTGTGTGAGCAACTAATAAAAAACGTCCGCTGTATGCAAAAGACGTCCGAAAATAATGATCATGTTCATTATTTTGACGTCCGTGGTAGCAACGTCCGTTATTCAATACATTGTGTGCATTGGACGTCCGTCTTCACATTGACTTCAATGCATTGCCATTGCAGTCAGTTAAATTGCGGCAAAAAGTGACTTTTTTAAAATATCAAAATCGGCCGCCTTTTCTCTATTTTTGACGTTATGTGAACATAACCAATAAGGTACTTGCCTATTATTTCCAGACGTTGTTCAGTAAACAGCATTTGCAAATAATCGCTGTTCACTCAATGTAATGAGCGACAGCGGCCATTGACTTCAATGCAATGCCGCCCCTGCAGTAAAGAACGGACGCTGAGTCCATTGCAATCAGCGTCCATTCTTTACTCAAAAATACGTTGTGTGAACATAGCCCTAATATTACATCCATCGTTTTGGGTTCCAAGTGACATCAGTCATTTAGCATTTTGGGCAACCGTCATTGCAACTAGATATTCATATTCTAGTTCAGGTTTTTTTGGGTGTGTTTCTTCTTTGAAGGTCCATTGAATTTAATAGCAAAAAAAGTGGTGAAAGTATGGTAAAAAAAAAAAAAAATGTGAATAACTAAAAAGAATGTTCGTTGTTTCCACAAAAATGTCCTCAAATAGTTTTCATGAACATTAATCTGATGTTCCCGCAAACAACGTCCACCATTTGATACACTGTGTGCATTGGAGGTCCATCATCCGATGGAGGGGATTTATGAAGACCAGCATACAAGTACTCCGGTCTTATATTAGGCCCCGCCCCCTTTTCAATCGGCAGGAATCACTAAGAGGCTCACGCCTCTTAGTGAATCTGGCCGCCCGCCCAAACCTGCGCCCGGCATACTAAATCTACACCTGCTTCATGCAGTTGTAGATTTCGATCATGATTTACACTTGTGAGCAGGCGTAAATCCTGATAAATGAGGCGCAGGAATAGGCCACGCCTCCTCCCAACCTTATCACGCCCCCCCAAGCTCCCCCAGCCCTCCCATTGGGCGAGCAGGGCATACGGCATCTGCACCTTCTCCCTGGCGTACATCTCGGGCGGATGTTTCGTATATGTGCCCTATTGACTTAAATTAAAATGCATAATGACATTATCTTAAAAAGAAAAGAAAAAAACGGATGCCTTTTCTTTTTTTCTCTTTCTTTTTTTTAATTTTACTTAGTTTGAACATAGCCATTGGTCTATTTTTTTTCAGTATGCTGGTTTTGCAGGGTTTTGTTTTTGCAGTTTTTGTGCCAAAGCCAGAAGGAGGGAGAAAGGGAAGTACAAGTTATCCAATAAATAAATAAATAAATAAATATGTGTGTTTGTGTGTGTGTGTTTACAGCACACAAAAAAGATGAATTAGAAACCAAGACTAATAGGAGTATGTTTGTGAAAAATAAGTACTGTGTACTACTAGCTTATTTTGACTCTGAAGTAGTTCGAACAGTAATATCAAATCATATCAGAATAAAATAAAAAACTGTGTCTTTCATCATCAGGTGTTGAGTTTAAAAGCTCATTTCAGCTAGTTACAAAGGATTCTCCATATATACAAGTTCAAAAGATAAACATTTCCTTTGAAGATGATTTGTTTTGATTATCTCCTATGCGCTTTTTTGGTTGCATGGTCGCATGATGTGGTAGTATAAGCGCGTATTCAGTACAGATATTCTTTCATGGATAGTGTTTTGTCTGGATTTAGAGTCCACATTTGTAGTGCTGTGGTCACAAATAAACATGAACACAAAAATAGGGGGGAAAACAGCCGTATAGTTTATCCAACACTCTAATGGAACACGTGTGATTACTCTTTTAGGCTATGTTCACACTACGTACGCCTGTGAACACTGCCTTTTGATCTATGGGATCCCGGCTGGAGCGTATAGACATCGTATAATCTCCCGCCGGGATCCCTTACGGCGCTGCAAATAACTGACATGTCAGTTTTCTGCGGCCGTAATTCAATGAACTGCGGCCGTAGGGAACCTTGTCAGTTCACACAATGAAGCGAGCAGCTCCGGCCACTTGCTTCATTGTGCGCTATGGGAAGTTCTGATGCGGGCGCACGCTGAAGCACCCACATCAGAACCCTGCGGCCAGGATGATATGGGCAGAGACCGGCCGCTCCGTGACCTGGCTGGGGTCACAGAACGGCCGGTCGTTCATGTAATGTGAATGTATCCTTACACTGTATGGCTATGTTCCCACTACGTTCTTTTTTTAAAAGTAAAAAAACGGATGCTGATTGCAGTGGAATCAGCGTCCATTCTTTACTGCAGGGGTGGCATTGCACTGAAGTCAATGCAATGTTGCCAGCAGTGTTCACACAGCGTTATGTTAACACCTGTTCTTTAGAACGAGTGTTAAAATAATGTACAGTACCTGCCTATTATTTCCAGATGCTGTTCCCCGAATAGCGTCCGAAAAAAATAGCAGTTCACAAAATGCAAAGTGCATCGGCCGCACATTACATTGTAGTGAATGGCTAATTGATTTGCTGGCACACCCGACGGTGCCCGCAAATTAATTAAAAAAGAAATAAAGTTTTTGCAGTGGATACAGAGGTATTGGCTGCAGGAACGTCCTGAATGCAGCCCGGCGGCCGGCAGTTTAAAAGCGTCCATTGCTATGCAATAGACGCTGTTAAACCAAGTGTAAACGTAACGTTACTCAAAAAGTAGGCACAGCTTCAAAAGCATCCCATGTGGATGGCGAACTACAATTCCCACCACAAGAATCTGATATCTTCTCTACCTGTTCATCCTCTCATATTAGTTCATACTGTAGTTTCCATAGACAAATAGCTCATCTGCCTCTAACTCCTTCTACGCTTAACCTAAAACTTTGGGCCAATAAGTGGTGAAGGAGTCTGTGAGGAAACATCAGAAAATATTAATTGCTATTGAGTATCATTTCAAACTATTTTAATTTTATATATTATTCCTAATGATTTTGTAAGAAAACTTTATTTTTAGTCTCAGCTCTAAAGTTGTGGCCACTAGGTGTCTCCATTCTCTGGAATCTGTTGTTCTCTTAGGACAGAACTAACAGACTAAGCAAAATGGATAATAGGAAGTGGGGGTGGAGCATACCATTTGCCCTGTGCAGAAGAGGGGAGCTAAAAAGAAAGTCTGTTTAAATCTGGGCTGTGTATACGTAAGCTGTAAGCCTCCAAGCAATCTGCACTGTCCATACTAGTTAGCAGCACAGCAGCAGCAGGACTATGGGTTCTATTACACAAAGTGATTTATCGATTAACCACTAACAATAAATGATCTCAAACGAGATTGTTTATCATTAACCTGAAATCGTTTACCATATTACACAGAAGGATAGTCGTTAGTTCCGATCATTACTACGATCGCTTACTCCATCTGATCCCAGCAAATGAACGAATGCTGTGCAATTACACTGACCAATTAGCAAACGATTAACGATGATTTTAGTGTCAGATTTATATCAACGATCATTAACACACGAACAATTTTTAGATCGTGGCTTGAAATTATGCTGCGTTTACACGGATTGATAATTCGCCCGATCGTACGATTAACTTTTTTTTTTTATAACGATCAGCGTTTAGAGGGAACGATATATCGTACGGAAAAATCATTTTGCAATCGTTTTGTGATCGCTTAAGCCTATCTCGCACATAGGTCAGATCGGTGAACGACTGTTTACACGGAACGATCTGCAAACTTTTTGCAAACGACCAACGATAATTTGACATGTTCAAAGATCAAAATGAACGATTTCTCGCTCGTCGTTTGATCGTTCGCTGCGTTTACACGTACGATTATAATTCGAATTTGATCGTTATCATGCAAATTTGCACGATAATCGTTCCATGTCAACACAGCATTACACAGGACGATTATCATTTACAACATACTGATTTTTTGCATTATAATCATCCCATGTAATAGAGCCCGGAGTGTAAGCCTTTGTTTGCTGTGATGCTGTTGTTTCCTTTCTGTTCCTATTGCACCTTGCAAAACCAGTCCATGGCTTATCCTTTCTCCTCGCCATCTATAGTAGTGTACTGTATAAATCATCCTCCTACACAGTGCAGCCTGTTTAGTGCTTAGGGTTTAATGCTTGGATAACCCCTTGCACCTGGGCTTTTGATGGGATGTAATGTAATGTACAAGTGTGGCAGCCATTTTGAACTGGGTTTGTACAAATTTTCTGTTGGTTGGAAAACCAAACTTTTTGCAATGTTCCTAACAAATATCGTTTTGGTTCCGTCATCTCTAGTGATGGGTGTATTATACAGCTGTTCCCCACACCTTTGTTTTGTTTTAGTGATTGACAGCTGGTTAATCACACATTTGCAGAAATGACCAGCTTACCACAACATAAGGCTTTGTGAACATAGCATAAGAGACCGGCCGTTCCGTACTTCGTAAGTGATCTTTCTGGCCGCAGTGTTTTGATGCGGGCGCATCCGTGTGTGCCCGCATGAATACTTTACACTGCACCTTATGGACTGCACTGACAGGGTTTTCTGCTGCAGAAAACTGACATTGTGGTGCTGCTAGGCATCCCGGTAGGAGCGTATACTATGTGTATACACTCCGGCCGGGATTCCATAGGCAGCAATGCAACGTATATTCTTGTATTAATCATGGCCGTTGTACAACAACCATGATTTTATGAAAATATAGGTTGTGTAAACATAGCCTTATAGTGTATTAAAGGGCATTAAAGGGAATACTGTCTGTCACCTCCATATCAGAAACAGAGCTGCTGAAACAGGCAGAGGTCATAGAGAGATAAAACAAATGATGCCTTTGTCATTACTGGCGGCCATTTGCAGAGTTAAAAAAACTGTATTTTTCTTTGCAAATGCCACAGAAGAGATGCTGAACTACATCTATGCGTCCTCCCTTCCGGTCTTGACTGATTCACTTACATGGCCAGAACCTCCAGCCCTATATATCAATTAGACGAGACAAGGAGAGGTGGGAAAGGAGGCATGCATGCTGTGGCTCAGCATCACTTCTGTGGCACTTCACCTTCCAAGAAAAAAAATACAGTTTTATAACTCTGGAAATGGTCATCAGCAAGGACAAAATTTAGCTTTGTGTCTGATATGTTTAAGTTCTCTTTAAGGCATTCATTTATTATTCTATACATTTTCTATATATGGATAGTAAAAACAAGGAGAAATACCTTTTTTTTTTATCAATTCATGCCCTTTAGATTTTCAATTTCTTACTTGCTAGAATATATTACATCACAAAATTTAGCATTTTAAATATCTGAATTTTGTTTTAAAAAATAAATAAAATAATACAGTGTTTTTCCTTTGTGGAAAGGAGCTCACACATGTATTTTGAATAGTGTCTTATCTTTATAATAAGTGATAGAACTTTTTTCAAAGGTTACATCAATCAAAATAACCGCTTTTTAGAAGCAACCTTAGATTCCCACTGTTTATTTAGCTGCTTCATGTTTATTTATTACTGAATTGGCTAGCCTAGATATGGTACCATAGAAGAGCCTTCTATTTAATCATTGAGAATTGACATTTTCTTTCTTTAATCATTTGCTATGCTTTGTTTTTTCCACCTTTTATTTTATTTTTTTCGTGAGGTATAGTTTAGCAAGTGGTTATTTTAATATATGCGAATGGTACATTTTGCATAGTTTTAGCCATTTATTTTGGTAGACCTTATTTATTTTTATTTAATGTTTTGTTTACAAGAGACTAGTATCCATAGCCTTTCATTCCTTTACTTTAACAGGGGAGTTTTAAAGCAATGGTGATTGTACAGTTAGCCATGACTAAGGGTGCGTAACCAGAAATGAGTTGGCCTAGACTGGGAATCTCATTCTGATCCACATGTTGGTTTTAATGGCTTCAATAAAGTGCAATGGAAACTTCACCAGTGCTGATCCTATTCTTTGTATTGTACAAGCCTTGAAGGGGCTGATTATCTGGAGAGGAGTCCAGGGAATGATGAGCTGGCTATGCTATCCTACTGGTGGCCGATTGTTCATTAATACCTTGGTGTTATGTATATACATTTTAGTAATATATTGAAAAATATCAGAAAACAGTGAAAAAGAACATCAGTAACAAAAAAAGTCTTCTGCCACAATAATTTTAAAAGAATCAGAGAATAGGCCTCTATATGATATTGTTATGACCAGTGATGCCAATCAGCCAGGGAAGAGATGGGGGAAGACACAACAGTGGACCCTGCCTACTTGTCTCAATAAGCCGTAGGCTGTGGATGACTGGGCAACCGCCTTGAATTACTGTACGTGGCACAGGAAATGCTGACCAAACAGACATACACAATAAGGGAGGGTAAAAAAGATAAGGTGACAACAAGATGTCACCAGAGGTACTTAGTCAAAGTAAAACAGCATAGTCGGGTTATGAAAGCCAAAGGATCAGGAAAGCCACATAACCAGGAAAGTCCAATACAGAGAGCCAGGGTCATATTAAGCCAAGGGAAACACAGAAGATAATTGCAGGGGGGGGGGTGCTGGGCATGCTAGATCACCACGATTGGCGATTGGACCACAGACAGAACAGAAACATCAAGGGTGAATGGAGAGACCAGCTGCCAATCACTAAAACAAAGTAAAGTTTATCATGAAGTAGCCAAAAAGAACTCAGCAGGGAAAAGATGGGTGGGTCAGAGAAATCAGTTAACAGAACAGAAAGAATGGGACAGTGTTCAGACTGAGCTCAGAATGCAAACAAAACACAGAACAAGTGCAAATTCATGGCTCCTCTCTCTCTCTCATTCAGGAAATCAGGAAATCTCGACTCTTTAACATCAGTCGAGCCCTGTTAACCTATTGAGGGGGGAGGAGGGAGGAGGGAGATTAGTTGGCAGCAAAGAACAGAGAACAAAGGATTACGCTGCAGGACCTGTGTGAAAGCCGGTATT
Organism: Dendropsophus ebraccatus; assembly: GCF_027789765.1. Classification (NCBI taxonomy): domain Eukaryota; kingdom Metazoa; phylum Chordata; class Amphibia; order Anura; family Hylidae; genus Dendropsophus; species Dendropsophus ebraccatus. The sequence continues at coordinate 139,004,436 of NC_091460.1, read as the reverse complement.
CAGAGGTTAGAGAGGTCAGTGCTGACTTTAAAGGAGATAGCCTGGTGATGTAGCTGTAAATTAACTCTTTGTTGTCCTATTTTGGTGCCTCATCTCCCTTCACCCCTCCCCACTCCATAGAGAACCATGAAAACAGAGGGGAGAGCTTCAAACTGCTTTTTCATGATAAAAATGCATTTTTCGGCTAATAAACCCAAATATAAAGTTTCTTAAAATCACCTGTACTTTTGATTTCTGCAAAACAAATTTAAACGACAGTGTCACTTTAAACAATATTTGTATATAAAAGCAATAGGTAATTTTCTGATGATTTTCAGACTCCAGTTAAATAAAGAAAAGAGACTAAATATGTTTGGCCCCAACATTAATGAGAAAACTGATGAATCTGTGGGTGTCCTGTCTTTAGCCTGGAACCTGCAGGTAGTAAAAGCAAATCATTAGTAAATGACAGCAATGTCCTAGGTTAATTATATATGAATCACAGCAGAAGTTCCATATTAGAGACCTTGGAAACGCCGCGTTTCTTCAATGTTACCAGCGTGTTCTTATTAGATTGAAGAACCTGATTTTAAGTCGCCACTTGTTACATATCTCGTATAGTTTACTTAAAAATCAAAATATAATTTGTAGAATGACTCAGTGATAAAGCAGCCATCAGACAAATGTAATCAGATTTAGGTAGCATAATGAAATCATGAATAGTTCTCTACAGGTGATAATTTTACAACTCGAGCAAAATTAATAATACTCTCAATCAACCAGCAGGAGTTTTTTTTAGATTACACGAGTAATCAGTGAGAAAATTTATTGTGATTTCATGAAGCGTGATAATGTTTGTGTAATATATGCAAAATTAGAACTTTGTTCTCAGTGGTACAGAACTCGAGGTCCTTATCACCGAGAAATATTTAATGGCTTGACAAAACTGAAGGAATCGCTCTAAACAGTCATTAAAGAGTGATTAATTTCTCCTGCAGAAGTCTACCTTTTGTGAAGCATGCAGCCATAAATGGAATAAAGCCGTTTTATCTGATTTATGATAATTACTTTAGTATAATTAATTTAACTATTTCAAATTTTAATTCTAGTTTTAATGGAAAATGTTCTATAAAAGAGCTAGTAAATGTTAAATGTATATAACTATGCGCTTATTTCAACTATCTATTTGTTTAATGTTGGTACTAGTGTAAGATAACAATGTAGAAGAGCTATTAAAGGCTTATTATAGATCAGATTTAAAGTGAAACTCTGACTCTGTGTGATTTGATTTTTTTTTTATAGACTTTAAAGGAGTTATCTTTAGTTTTGGTACTTATTACCATAAAGTGGCTATACAGGTTTGTATAAAGCTACAACTCCAAATATATAATATGTATCATGTCTAGAGATAAGCGAAGGAGGCAAAAATTCACTTTGCAAGCTTTGTGAATTTTGGGTCAAATTTGTTAATATTCGTGAACCAAATCTTAACGAATTTCATTAAACCAACCAAAGCTATATTAGCTACAGTACTGGGACTATTACGGAAGGACAAATTTGTTGAAGCATGTTGTTGTAAAAGTGTCTAAAATCGGAAAATCACAATTTAAAAAAACATCAGTCAACCAATATCGCTCTGTTAGTCTCTCCCTGCTCTGCTGTAACTGCCTGCTGCCATCCTGCTCTCTCCTCCACACACAGCCAACTGCCCGCCTCCGTTACCTTACCTCCTTATATAGAGGGGGAGGTGCTGCCATCACAGAGGGGCCTGCAGTTGATTGGACAGGTGATAGGGATTATGGTTAATCCATTTCTCCTACCCAGTGATGCTCCAAACAGCATGTGCAGTCGCCATTTTTTATTTATTTTTTTGCAACAATTTATAACAAATCAGTGTGAATTCACGCCGCAGAATGAAGCGAACTGACTGCGTGATGCGCTGTGAATCTTCATTTGCCGGGTTTGCTTTGCGCATCTCTAATTATGTCATTAATGCAGAACAATATAACAGATCTTGATTGCATTTAGAATAAAATATTGTGCCTAAACAAACATTTAAATTTATATTATATATATACTTTTTATATTATATTATATATATACTTTATTAGGTACACCTGTCCAACTGCACGTTACCACTTAATTTCTAATCAGCCAATCACATAGCGGCAACTCAGTGCATTTAGGCATGTAGACATGGTCAAGACAATCTCCTGCAGTTCAAACCGAGCATCAGTATGGGGAAGAAAGGTGATTTAAGTGCCTTTGAACGTGGCATGGTTGTTGGTGCCAGAAGGGCTGGTCTGAGTATTTCAGAAACTGCTGATCTACTGGGATTTTCACACACAACCATCTCTAGGGTTTGTTTGTTCACCGTGTGCTTTGTATGGAATAATCACCAATACAGATTGAATTTCTCACAAAGTCCTGTGTGCTGCAGTTACTTTTTGGATTTCTACATAGACACCTGTGGATCGGGGTGTGACCACGGCACCGGGCAAAGCTCTTTCTTTGAGTGCTGCGGAATTTGTGTTTTCTATCTATCTATCTATCTATCTATCTATAGAGAATGGTCCGAAATCTATAGAGAATGGTCCGAAAAAGAAAAAACATCCAGTGAGCTGCAGTTCTGTCGGCGGAAATGCCTTGTTGATGCCAAAGGTCAGAGGAGAATGGGCAGACTGGTTCAAGCTGATAGAAAGGCAACAGTGACTCAAATAGCCAACCGTTACAACCAGGGTAGGCAGAAGAGCATCTCTGAACGCACAGTACGTCCAACTTTGAGGCAGATGGGCTACAGCAGCAAAAGACCACACCGGGTGCCACTCCTTTCAGCTAAGAACAGGAAACTGAGGCTACAATTTGCACAAGCTCATCGAAATTGGACAGTAGAAGATTGGAAAAACGTTGCCTGGTCTGATGAGTCTCGATTTCTGCTGCGACATTCGGATGGTAGGGTCAGAATTTGGCGTCAACAACATGAAAGCATGGATCCATCCTGCCTTGTATCAACGGTTCAGACTGGTGGTGGTGGTGTCATGGTGTGGGGAATATTTTCTTGGCACTCTTTGGGCCCCTTGGTACCAATTGAGCATCGTTGCAATGCTACAGCCTACCTGAGTATTGTTGCTGATCATGTCCATCCCTTTATGACCACAATGTACCCAACATCTGATGGCTACTTTCAGCAGGATAATGCGCCATGTCATAAAGCTAGAATCATCTCAAACTGGTTTCTTGAACATGACAATGAGTTCACTGTACTCAAATGGCCTCCACAGTCACCAGATCTCAATCCAATAGAGCATCTTTGGGATGTGGTGGAACGGGAGATTCGCATCATGGATGTGCAGCCGACAAATCTGCGGCAACTGTGTGATGCCATCATGTCAGTATGGACCAAAATCTCTGAGGAAGCTTCCAGCACCTTGTTGTATCTATGCCACCAAGAATTGTGGCAGTTCTGAAGGCAAAAGGGGGTCCAACCCGTTACTAGCATGGTGTACCTAATAAAGTGGCCGGTGAGTATATATATATATATATATATATATATATATATATATATATGTAACGCCTATCTATCTATCTATCTATCTAGAAATCCAAAAAGTAACTTCACTGGCTTGAAAAAGACGTAATTGAGACGTCAAAACATTGCTGTTTGTTCACCGTGTGCTTTGTATGGAATAATCACCAATACAGATTGAATTTCTCACAAAGTCCTGTGTGCTGCAGTTACTTTTTGGATTTCTACATAGACACCTGTGGATCGGGGTGTGACCACGGCACCGGGCAAAGCTCTTTCTTTGAGTGCTGCGGAATTTGTGTTTTCTATCTATCTATCTATCTATCTATCTATCTATCTATCTATCTATCTATCTATCTTCTATCTATCTATCTATCTATCTATCTATCTATCTATCTATCTCTCTATCTCTCTATCTATAACAGTGCGATCGTGGTAATGGACAAAGCGATGTATGTAACGGAGGCACTTAGACAGCTTAAAGATGCGAGCGTGTATGAAACCCTGATGAGGGATCCAATACACGACATAGAGAAACGATTAGGAATTTTTGTCAAGGATGCTCTAGAGCAGTGATTTTCAACCTTTTTTGAGCCGCGGGACACTCTTTTTATACTTAAAAAATCCCGGGGCACACCACGAACCAAAATGGCACAGAATGACACTAAAACAGTACATATAATCTACATATAGTTCACCGAGTTCACTCTTCGGGGTTTTAAATCAGCTTCTTATCACCACAAGAGCTGCTTTTTAAAACTTCAAGAGTGAAATATGCCTGGCAGAGGTCCTTTCAATAAATTATTTATTTTAAAAAGTTAAATAAAAAAGGATAACTTCCTCATATATACAATCCCATGTAACCTCATACATACAGTCCCATGTATTCCCATATATATATATATATATATATATATATATATATATATATATATACAGTCCCATGTAAACCCGTACATACAGTCCCACGTATATGAGCACATAATTATCAGCAGCATATACTGTGGTGATGTGCACTGTATAGCGCCACAGTATATGGTGCTGATAATTATGTGACTCATATACTGCAATATAAAGGGGTACAATGAGAAGTACTATGGCCATGAGGCCAGAGTACAAGTGCCCCCTGCTTTGCCCTCATACAGTAATAATGCCACTTGCAGTGTGCCCCCATATAATAATAATGCCACCTGCAGTATGCCCCCATATAATAATAATGCCCCCTGCAGTATGCCCCCATATAATAATAATGCCCCCTGCAGTATGCCCCCATATATTAATAATGCCCCCTGAAGTATGCACCCATATATTAATGCCCCCTGCAGTATGCCCCCATATAATACTAATGCCCCCTGCAGTATGCCCCCATATAATACTAATGCCACCTGCAGTATCCCCCATATATTAATAATGCCCCCTGCAGTATGCCCCCATATAATAATAACGCCCCCTGCAGTATGTCCCATATAATAATAATGCCCCCTGCAGTATCCCCCATATATTAATAATGCCCCCTGCAGTATGCCCCCATATATTAATAATGCCCCCTGCAGTATTCCCCTATATATTAATGCCCCCTGCAGTATGCCCCCATATATTAATGCCCCTTGCAATATGCCCCCATATAATAATAATGCCCCCTGCAGTATGTCCCCATATTATAATAATGCTCCCTGCAGTATGCCCCCATATATTAATGCCCCCTGCAGTATGCCCCCATATATTAATGCCCCCCTGCAGAATGCCCCCATATATTAATGTCCCCCTGCAGTATGCCCCCATATAATAATAGTTCCCCCTGCAGTATGCCCCCATATATTAATAATGCCCCCTGCAGTATGCCCCTATATAATATAATGCCCCCTTCAGTATGCCCCATATATTAATAATGCCACCTGCAGTATGCCCCCATATATTAATAATGCCCCCTGCAGTATGCCCCCATATATTAATAATGCCCCCTGCAGTATGCCTCCATTTATTAATAATGCCCCCTGCAGTATGCCCCCATATATTAATGCCCCCCTGCAGTATGCCCCCATATATTAATGTCCCCCTGCAGTATGCCCCCATATAATAATAGTTCCCCCTGCAGTATGCCCCCATATATTAATAATGCCCCCTGCAGTTTGCCCCTATATAATATAATGCCCCCTTCAGTATGCCCCATATATTAATAATGCCACCTGCAGTATGCCCCATATATTAATAATGCCCCCTGCAGTATGCCCCCATATATTAATAATGCCCCCTGCAGTATGCCTCCATATATTAATAATGCCCCCTGCAGTATACCAATATGCACCAATATTTAAAAAAAAAAAAAACCATCATACTTACCTAATCCGCGCTGTGTGGCTGCAGGCAGCAGCTCTCCCTCCTCTTCAGGCTCCATCCTGTGAGCCGCGGGGACTGAACCTCCGGCAGACGTGATGACGTCACATCAAGACGCCTGCCGGAGAGGTCACGTCCCGGCGTCCCATAGGCTGCTGGCATGAAGTGCCGCGGCCTATGGGAGTGAATGTCAGAGCAGGACGCTGACAGGTCCTGCTCCGACATTCTGCTCGATTGAATGTTTCGCCCGCTCACTGTGTGAGCGGGCGGAACATCAAACCGATCGGCATATCCCTAGAAGCTGCGCGGCCGGGGATATTAAAGGGGACAGTGTCGCATTTCCCACCGGGATCCCGCGGCACCCCTGGCAGGTTCTCACGGCACACCAGTGTGGCGCGGCACCCCGGTTGGGAAACGCTACTCTAGAGGATAATCTGATAGACCAGTCCTTGGCAGATTTCCTGATCGTCCGACATCCAGTGACACCAGTCATATATTTTTTTACCAAAAATTCACAAAAGCGTACAGTCCCCCCCGGGGAGACCCATTGTCTCCAGCAGGAACTCAGTGGTTCAGCATGCATCCATTTTCTTAAACAAAATTTTGAGACCACTTGCAACTGACATCAAATCCTACATCAAAGACGCTAGTGATTTTTTACAAAAAGTGAAGAATATAGAGCTACCTGATAATGTCATACTGGCTTCCTTTGATATCGTCAGCCTGTACACCTCCATTCCTCACAAAGCAGGCTTAGAGGCAGTAAAGGAGGGGCTAGGTAAACTTGACATTCCTATCACTTCGCATTCTTTAATTCTGTCACATTTGGACATTGTCTTGACGAATAATTATTTTGTGTTTGACGGTGTCCTATATATTCAACTATATGGGGGCTAATGTAGCCCCCACCTTCGCAAATACACACATTGCCAGGTTGGAGGACACTAACATCTATGGATCACATTACTTCAGCCATGTGCTGGGGTGGGGGAGATTCATAGATGACATATTCCTTATATGGACAGGAGATACACAACAACTGATTGATTTTCATTTTTCGAATGGGATTGAACCTAACATTTAATTTACACTTACACATTCAAAGGAAGTTATTAATTTTCTGGATGTAAGTGTTTCTATCGTAAATAGACAGATTCGTACAGAAATTTTTAGAAAACCTACGGACACTAATTTATGCTTACGTTTTGATAGCTGCCACCCTAGACCCATGGTTCGCAACTTACCATTCAGCCAGAAGTTGAGGGCGCGCAGGATCACGGACGCTCCTGACAGACTTGAAATGGCTCTTGATAGCATGACAGATGAGTTTGTGAACAGAGGGTACCCTCGGAGGCTTCTGAGGGAACATAAAGAAAAAAACACTTAGAGAAAGTCCTACCTCGAAAGCTAGTGATTCTAGTAGGAGGATACCATTCGTTTCAACATATAGTGACCTTTTACCAAGAATAGCAGGGGTCATCAGACAACATTGGGGTATTATTAGGGACAGCTTCAAGACGATACCTGAATTACAGATCCCACCATTAATGTCCTATAGGAGGGGTAAAAACCTAAGGGATAAATTAGTTAGGAGTGAAGTAACAAGAAAAGACACTTCAAGGGGACAAAAATTCCTTATGGTTAAAAACAAAGGTTCATTCCCCTGCAGACAGTGTGTAAGCTGCACATACATGGAAAAGGGCACGAAGTTCACACACCCACTTACTGGGAAATCTTTTGATATCAATTTTTATCTTACATGTACGTCTAGTTGGGTGATGTACGTGCTCTGGTGCCCTTGTAGACTCTTGTATGTCGGAGAGACGACCTGTGATATGAGAACTAGGTTAAACCAACACAGGTACTCGATTAGAAAGATGAGAGAGGATTTACCAGTCTCTAAACATTTTCTGGATCGGGGCCATCATGAAAAGGACCTCAGATTTATGATCCTGGATCACATCCCTCCTCCTAAGAGGGGAGGAGATAGGACCACACTCCACAGAAAAACGTGAATTAATGTGGATTCATAAACTAGATACATTGCAACCAAAGGGCTTGAATGTGGAATTCAAAATCACTACAAGAATGTACAGATGAAATTTGATAGATAGGGTTTTGTCCCCGGTGGTTCGCTCCATGATTTTGCTTTATTACTTTGTATAATTATGTTACTTATATCCTTTCTCTTTCTGTTTTTTTTTTAGATCTTATTTGGATGTGGCGAGGAAAGCTTCCTACCAATCACTGATCTGGCATGTTACCTCCATATTGCTCTCAGTTCACACCACGGCTGTTAATTTTGGACATCCAGTAGAGTACTAGTCTGCAGCAAAGATGTGGATTTAGGTCAAAGTAAAAATAAGGGGGGGATCACATTTTCTTATAGGGGTTTGGGTGATACTCTGAGGGTCCCGAGATCGACAATGTCGGCCTTGGTTGACCCACAGTTATATGACTGGTGAGCTACCCCGCTCTGCGGGGACACTTGGCACTCTGCCGGATAACCCCACATCACTGGAAGGAGTTCCTTTCCCCTGACACCTAAATTACCTTATCCTTACTATTTGTTTTTGTGCCCTGGTAACTGACAGTATTCAGACCTATAGTCTAGTACACCTGCGGTTTTCATATATATATGCGGTTCAACATAGAATGCTGAAAGGGCTATACACAGACCAACAGTGCACTCGAGGATGTTTCCTCCGATATACAATATATCTCGGATATACGACTGGTTCTCTGGATTTCACAGTATTCACATTGTTTCCAGCCGGCATGTATGTTTTCATGAACTAACTGAATACTGTACTATACAGTACTGACGTACTGTATACTGAGATGAATGGACCCACGGACCCGCGCATGCAGGATAACAATGTTTACAAACTATCTGCAACGTGGGAAACAGAATATGGAGGTTGCTTTCTTTATCTAGGAGCAGTGGTGAGTGGAAGTCGACCCCGCCTATCAATTACGACTACTTTTGTATATTACACTGTATCTATTGCTAACACTGTATGATTGGCACATCACTATTTATGTATACATTTATACCTTGTATACCTTATGCACAATTGGTCCGGATTGGAACCTGATCATGTTTTTTCACTGTATAATGATTTCACACTTTGTTTACACTTGATTGCTCACACATGTTTCTTGTTACACGTATGTCAAACAAAAATTGTACTAGCTGATATCCTACCCCAAAGGTATAACAAGCAAGTGCAAAATATAATATATATGGGGATAACCTACTGGGTGCTATGACAGCAAAATCGATTATCGATAAAGGCGTGTTGCCGAAACGCGCGTCGGGGCGCACCTCATGGGTATTGTATGAACATACAGCTTAGGTAATGTTTCAGTGATAGGGCTTTCTGTGATATTGGTTCATGGTCTTTTGGGATATGTTGCTCACTGTAATGAACCCTTGCTGAACATGTAGACCCCATTTATTTATCGTGCCAGGCACTTTACTTGTAGTACTTACAGCACTTGCATTTTTGCACACTCATGCTATATGCCGGCACTTTAATATATGCACTTTACCCATGTTTTTGTTATCATCCGTTCTGATTCAGTTTGTGTTTTTATGGTATTTTTATATATGTCTTTGTTATCAATAAAAATTCATTCGTGATTATATTATATCTGGGTACAGTATTTTTTTGTAGGTGTATATGTATTGTTACACGTATGATATAAGAGGATATGAGTCACTGAATACTATGCTTGAGAAAGGTCTCGAGATGAGACAGAAACGTTGCTGATTTTTTTGCTGATGATTTACGAATAAACAGCACAAGTTTTTCACTATTTGGATGTGCTGCAACTTCGTAATTTTATTGGAAGAGGGGACGTGGATCCAGTCTCCACTGCTGGCACTCTGTACACAGCTCCTGTGAGTGCACTCCATTCTATTGCTTATCTATCTATCTATCTATCTATCCATCCATCCATCCATCCATCCATCTATCTATCTATCTATCTATCTATCTATCTATCTATCTATCTGTCTATCTATTTATCTATCTATTCATATCATATATGAAAGTTTTTTCAGAAGTGCCCATGTAATACATTCTCTCGTAAAATAAGTCTGTTGGGCCGTCCTAGTCTAATAGACACAGAACAGAGAGAGTGGCACACATCCCTCCTCTCATTCTTCTGAATCCAGCCACCATATATAGTAAAAGCAGAAATCGTTGATCACCGTCTGTAGCTTTGTAATTCCGGTTTATTTCATATTAATAATGTCAAGCAGGGAAGGGAACCCACCGCTAGGTACCCGCCTGCTAACAGATGGTGAGGGACGATTTCTGCTTCTATTATGTAGAATTGAATATGTATTTTGCAGGAAGGGTATGCTTTTGATTTATAAAATTGGATTTCTAGAGTAAGTTCTTCTAATGAAGCAGAACTGACACTGTAACTAGAGATGAGCAAACTGTTCGAACTTTTGGTCTGAAAGCAGCTCGCTCTCGTCATGCCTGTGATCCCGGCCTCATAGTTGCATTCCCGGGAATATGCAGCCAGGATATTCCAGGGAATCAATTTTAAAAATCCCTGAAATATCCTGGCCGCATATTGGCGTGATCGCAACTATGCGGCCGGAATCACCGGCATGACGAGAGAGCGCCGATGCCGTCGGACCACAAGTCAGACGGTCCGCTCATCTCTAACTGTCACTTATAGCAAAATCACGTTGTGATATGTCTGGTTTTTTATAGCGTTTCATCACCAACTTGATTAGGCTGGGTTCACATTACATTTTGCAATCGGTCTTTTGGATTGAAATGGATTGAAAAACGGATGCATTTGTGTGCTTCTGTTTTGATCCGTTTTTTTCATTGACTTCCATCATAAGAAAAAAAAAAAGGATCACAACACGTTTTTTTTAACGTACACAAAAATAAGGTCAAGTACGTATTTGTGTATGTTAAAAAACAGATGTGTTTTATCTGGTAGTCAATGGAAAAACAGATCAAAATGGATGCACACAATTACATCAGTTTTTTTTCCATCCTTTATTTTGTTGTTGTTGTTGATGAAAAAAACAGATTGAACAAATGTAGTGTGAACCCAGCCTTAACTGTTGCCGTGTAAATACCAATGCACTTCTTGTGTGGGGTTGGGGCGTAACTAGCATTTATATCCTTTTTGTTTGTAGTGTTGGAAATATTACTGTATATCTCATCTTGGTGTGCTGTACAATAATTCTTTCCCACGCATGGTATAGTACATTGTGGTCATTCCCACAAACTGCTGGATTATTTTTGGCATAGGTCCTATATCTGCACCTTCAAGTGTTAAAGGTAACTCCAGCAGTTTAACCTTTTGATAGAGAAGACGACCTCTATTGACCCATCAGCACCTTCAGGAAGCATTCCTGGCATCCCGGTGGGTTGTCATGGCAGCTTGTGGGCTTAAGAAAAAGGTTTCTCCGAAGGCATATGTTATTTGAATACTGTGCCTACACACACACACACACACACACACACACACATATACATATATATATATATATATATATATATATATATAATGTAAGAGAGGTAGGGTTTGGGAGCACAGATATCTGCCACTGAAGTGGTTAAACTGTGTCTGGTAAGCCCTGGGTGTGTCTCTGGTAACCAAGGGGTTAACCCAGACACAGGTAAAGCAGGATTGATAGCCTGGTTGTCTGTGTTGACCATAGCTAACATAGACTGATTGTAAAAATATGTACTGGGACCTGCTTTTTCTGGAGTGAGTGAGGTTGGCAGTGGGACGCTCACTCCACCCGGGCTTCGGTCCTGGGCTTCCATAGCCCACAGCTGGGGGTAATCAGGGCCTTCAAAAGAAGCTGACTGCAGAGCTGAGGTGTGGCCAGACCTGGAGAACTGTCTGCTGGAATACTGAAGGGATTGCATGGGCCACACCATACTTTGTTTTTTGTACCCGTGGGCTGGATAGCTGGTCCCACGTATAGTCAGGGATTTGTTATGTACTAGTAAGTGCTCAGCCGAGCAGGGTTTTATTTCTGTTAAAGCCTTTGTTAAGGTTTTACTTTGTGCTAAGTGTGAAATAAAAACACTTAAATCGGACGTTATCCTGTCTGTGTCCCTGCTTACTGCACTGCTACCTAGGATCGACCAGAGCTATTCCCCACAATATATATATATATATATATATATATATATATATATATATATATATGTATTGTAGAAAGGTGAATGGTAAGATACTGGAGGGGGTGTACATCTCACCCAGACTGCTAGCTGGGATGAGATGGTAAACTCCGGGAAAGATGTGGTTCAGCAGAGATATTCTGCTGAGCTGTTGTTTATTATTTCCGGGCCTGGATTTTACTGGAATGGCGGGTAGGTTTGGTAGTGGGACCTGCCATTCCCTCCCCACTCCAGTCCACACCTTGCGCACAGGTGTAAGCAGGTGCTAATCGCTCCAGCTCATAAAAGGCAGCTCAGAGGGCTGGAGATTGTTGAGAGCCTGGAAGCCACTGACCTGTGTCAGATACTGCTGCTGGTTGTTTCTGTTTGGTTGAGTCAGGTGAGACCCCTGTTTAGTTAGAGCCCAGCCGGGCAGGTGTTTATTTTGTATCCTGTTTTTGCACAGTGCTGCTACATTTGCTTTTGTTTGAACCTTTATATGCCACAATAAAGCCAAGTTGGACTTTTTATGTTAAATTGGCATAAGGACTGCATTATTCTCGCTGCCCCCTACTAAAGATCCCCACAATATAAATATATATATATATATATATATATATATATATTACAGTGGCAACAGGAAATTTATTTTTCATACAACTCAAAAAGTAAAAAATAATACAAAATAATAATAATAAATGAAATACTTAAGCAAATGAGCCTTATTAAGTGGGTGGTTGGATGGTGGTGGTGGGGGTTGCAGGTTCTTATTAACGATAAACATTTTATAGTGTCCTCAGATCTTTTGTGTCACTTTTAATCATCCTACCTTTATTCTCTGCCTAAATTTATGTTGGTTTTAACAAGAGGGATGACCATAACAATTGGATTTTATTGTGAAAAGCCGTATCCTTTACTATTTATTCATCACATTCCGCTGCTGCATATTTTAGGCCATCAACATTGGGGGAGGAAAAAAAAATGATGAATTATTCTTTTTAGTTACATTCTTTTCTTTATGACAGTGAGACTCCCTTTTTCTTCACTTGCCTAAATAAAGCAATAATGGCAGAAGAATTCATGTATTTCAATTTACAACTTGAAAAAGAGTAAATTGTAATTATAGTTGGTGGAAAGTGTTCATTCAGCCTCTCCACCAGCAAAGCTTTTTTAATATGCATTTTCAACCTAAGTAAAATCCCTTACATGTGCTCATGAATTATTATTTTATACTGCACATTTCTTCACCTATTATGTCAGAATATCGTGCTCCAAAGTCGCTCATGTAACTATGGCCAAGAACGGGTATAAGAAGACTTAACCCCTTAGTGACTTCCTATATGCCAAAACGCCAGTCACTGATAGGCCTTATTCCGACCAATGCACCTTTTTACAGTGGGATCTGAATAAGTATATGCCAATATCTTGTGCTGGTATTTCCCGCCCAGGTGTCCACCGTAACCACCCGCTGCCGAGGACTTTCAAGGTAGTTTAAAATGGTACATGAGTGGTGTTATACTTACCCATCAGAAGTCCAGTAACGAAATCCCTGACTGGTGTCCATGGTGGCCAGGGGCTTTCTGAAGGCAGGAATGCATATGTCCCTACACAGTCATGCCAGAATAGTAGTGCAGTTTGTTGTAACAGTGATTAGTGGAACTAGTGCAAAAGTGAATACAATAGTGAAATAAAACATAATAAAAAAATACTAAGTTTTTTCCTCTCCATTTTTGAAAAGATAAAATGACATCCATTATTGGCCGCCCTTCAGTGCAATGACAGCGGTTGGTACATTATTGTAGTTTAGATAGTAGTAGTAATATCCAAAAAAAAGAAGCAGAAATTATTTTTTTTCCATAATCCCGCAAAATTTAATCAATTAGTTACTTATAAAAAAAAAGGTTAGTGTCACTGTTTTTATACCTTTCAAAATCAACAGTAAATGTGATATAAAGCAAGTTTTCAATTTAAATTCATTATTTTTTTTATTAGTTATCACGGAGAACAACGCACTTCCTGTTTTTTTTTTTCAAAAAACAGGAAACAGAAAACAGGAAGTTCTGTGTATCCCAGGCCATCTGAGCGCTCACAGAGAGAATGCAGTCATGTAACTGATGGACGCATTGAGCTGCAACTCTCTGTACTGGCCGGAATTCCTGGGTTTAGTCTGTTTTTTTCAACCAGCACAAGTCAGAAAATCTGCCTTCAGGAGACTGGACCTGGATACAGTAAGTATAGCTGTTATAAAGCTGCCTTCAGGAGACTGGACCTGGATTTCTGGTAAGTTCAGCTTTGTTTTACAGCATGATAACAACAAAAAATAATGAATGTATATGGCAAACTTACTTTATTTCACATCTACTATTGATTTAGATTTTGAAAATTATAACGACAGGTACACTTTAAGTTTGTCCTGCAAAAGACAATCCCTCATATGGATACATAAGCAAAAATAATATTTAAAAAAAAGGCATGACCCTTGGAGAATGATGATAAAAAAAAAGTGAGAAAATGTCTTGGTCACTCTAGGCTAAAATAACCCGGTCACTAAGGAGTTAAAGTCCTTCTTCTCAACCCTGGACACATATAGAAAGGGGTACATGTCCTGTGTCTGGGAGGTACTAGGAAGTATAGGAGGACTATACTTGTGCCGCAAATTTAATAACCCTAGGACTAAGATGGATCTCTACTTTCCATGATTACTCTGCTGCTTTCTAACACTAATGTCTGTTTATAACTCTGATTCCTGCTGAAGAAACTGCAGAGAAATGCGCTAGCTGTTCCCTATATGATGACAATGAATTAAGACTCACTTTTAAGTGATGCATTCTAAATCATTTCTGAACTATTAAACATATTGATCCATACTAATACAGCTATAGCACTATGCTAAGCATTCTGAATCTGGAAGATGAACCTTGGGTCCAATCTTAAGTAAAGGAAACGTTGGTTCAGGTTTTCTGTACCTTGCACCAAGGCCTGTCTCCTCTGATTACTTCGTTTAGTTGGTTGGCCATGGAAGCCACTGGGCTCTTTGGAGTTTTTAGTGCCTCTACATAGTCCTCTCTCTGAGTTCTACAAGTATTGCTTTCTACCTCATGGAATTCTTCTTGCTCTGATAAGCTCTGATAAGCATTGTCTGCTGTGAGATCTTATATAGACAGGGATGTGTTTTTCCAAATCCTGTCTAATCAATTCAATTTACCACAGGTGATCCCAATAAAGATATAAGAACTCTCAAAGAAAAATGGGAGGTCTCAGAGCTAAATTTAAAAAGTCCACGCAAAATGTTTGCTAGACTTCTTTAACAAATTTGCTCAAATTTATAACATTTTGTTTCGACATTGTGATTATGGAGTAATTTGATCCCTGTGCCTGTTGAGTCCTATAATCTGGATTCCAAAGTTACCTATCTGCATGTTTTATAGTGTGGGAGGAAACTAGAGTATCCAGAAGAAGCCCACGCAAACACGGTGAGAATATACAAACTCCTTGCAGATGTTGTCCTTTGTGCACTCGCTTTAAAAACCATAAATTAAAGGGGTTGCTTTTTGGATTTGTGTTTTTTTTACATAAAGAACTTCCAGGTCACAGAGGTCAGCAGTGACATCACAGCTCTTCAAGCCTATAGCTCCTCCTCCTCCTCTCTAAATCTAGCTCCTCCTACTCTACCGATAGGCAGGAAATGTCTGTCTTCCTACAAGTGTCTTTTGAGCAGCATGGCGGCTCGTGTCTGACAATTACTTATATTATCAAATAAACTCATTTTTTGAATGTTTTATCTCTTGTAGGACTACAAACCCCAGCACACATGTACATATTAGGAGTTGTAGTCCTGGATTAGATATACACTACAGTAGACATCCTACAAGTGGGTGGGGTTACAGGTGGAGGGGTTTCAATGACCCAGGATTCTGTTTACCTCAGCAAGCAATAGAAAAAATGGGGAGCTATCTATTGGTGAGGTGAAGTATCAGATTAAGCAAAGCCTGTGCATAGGAACAGGGGAGCAGTTGCCCATAGCAAACAATCAGATTGCCTAATTTTTTTAAAAGGCCTCTAAAAATAAAACCTAGAATCTGACTGGTTGCTATGGGCAACAGTTTTCCTGTTCCTCTGCACAAGTTTGATAAATCAACCCCCCCCCCATAGTTCCTTTATTTATATACGGTAGCTCCAAACTATTCTGCAATGCTGTACAGAGATTTCTACTGGGTTCAGACATTAGCTCCTCCTACAGGGGTGGGCTAAAGAAATGTGGATGCATAATCCCACCTGATAAGTCACTGTTCCCAGAAAGGGAATGTGACACCACAGGAAGTAAAGAAAACACAGGCATAAGCGTATGTAGTATATATTGCACCCACAGAGGTCAATGCAATGTTAGTTTATTAAAAATCCCAGACAACCCCTTTAATCTCTACAACCCAACCTTTGCTCACAACACCATACCTTGTGGGCTCTTTGCTATGTCTGTATAAACTACTATGTCTGTATATACTACTACTACTTTGTTAGTTGTTAGTGCCATAACATTGCAACTTGATCCTGCCCCCCAGCTTCACCATTCAGATTGACTTGCCG
Source organism: Dendropsophus ebraccatus (assembly GCF_027789765.1). Taxonomy (NCBI): domain Eukaryota; kingdom Metazoa; phylum Chordata; class Amphibia; order Anura; family Hylidae; genus Dendropsophus; species Dendropsophus ebraccatus. The sequence continues at coordinate 138,987,858 of NC_091460.1, read as the reverse complement.
ACACACTTTTAATTACATTTGCAAAAGTCAAGGTTTTAAATAGCTGCAAAGGTGTCGTTTGAAGCTCGTGAGCTCTCCGATTCAGGGTATAGTTGGCGTAGGGTGGATTTTAATGAAGTTCTAAATAAAGCTGAGAAACTGTTTTATCGGATGTTGAACTAAAGATTCATTTTCCTAAGTGTATTGCTTTACCAAGAGCATGGTCCGTGCAGAGATTAGAAACGTTTCACCAGGAAAGGAGAGCTGGATGATTAACGCTTCTATAGGATTCTCATGAGCTCTGTCCTAGAGAAACTATATTTCTGCTCTAATTCCTATATACTCGCTTTGATACTAAAAAGAAACACATTGGCACACCAAGCAGTGCTCTTTCTTTCCAATGTTCAGTGTTTTCCTATTTAGTGTAATGGTAACATGTATTTTCCCTTCCCAAGGGCACGACCTTACATTTATTATTGTTACACCTCATTGGCAGCTTCTCTGCACAAGCCTCTAACTTATTCAGATCTATTGTAACATTCTAACACCCTCATTTGTGTACATTATTTTACACACTTTAGTATCACCTGGAAACTGTATATTTACTGTGAAATGACTTCATAGTGTCACAAATGCAAATAATAATTAAAAAAAAGGCCCAGAATGGAACTCAGTTCTACTCTACCAGTAATAATAATATCTATTCCGAACATCCCCTGTTGGAACGAATCTGTCAGTTATCTACACATATTATTAAGCACAGTATCAAATGCTTTGGAAAAATCAAGATATATGTCATCCTGCAACTCACTCCAGTTAGGAAACTAGTGACAGGATTGATCATACATCCATGCTGATATAGAGTAATGCATTTATATTCAGTGATATGCTACAGATAGTCCCTCTTAGAAAATCTTAAAAAATTTACAGGTCTTTGGATTTCAGACTCCTTTATTGACCACTTGGCACCACATCTGATTTTCCTCTGTGAAAACTTTTTTTTAATTTTTTTTATTTAACAAGCTTTCTCTTCGACACCCTTGATAATTGTTAGCCCATTGCTGTTTAAAGGGCCGACACGATTATTTTACCCTTTTCATTATTTACATAATAGAAGAACATTTTATATTGATGTGCCCTTTTCTCTTTTTCACATAATTAATTTTTCTCCTTATATGGCTATGTTCACACAACGTCAAAATTAAAGAAAAGGCGGACTATTTTGATATTTTTTTTAAAAAGTCAGTTTTTGCAACGATTTAACTGGCTGCAATGACAGCTTTTGCAAACAGCGGACGTTTTTTATTAGTTGTTCACACAGTTTTTCTTTTGTCACCGTTCTTTTTCTGTTTTTACTTTTAAATTGAAGGGACTTTCCAATTAAGCCGCAGCCAAAAGCCAATTAGTAATCCCAAACTAGAATAATGTGCAAACACCAGACAGCTAAATGACGTCCGTTATTTTAGACTCAAAATAACGGACATCATTTTAAACAGAGCTAAAAAAAAAGGTTGTCTAAACCTAGCCTATCTTGCAGTGTTTCTTCACTGCCTTCCTGCTTTTTATTATTATTATTATTGTTTGCCACCTTTACAGCTTTACCCCAACCCCACAAGAAACAATCTTCTTATGAAAAAATAGGATGCTTTATAAAAATCTAATTTAGTGTCTGTTTTCCTTTTTTTCTTATAGATATTTTAACCCCTTCATGTTCACAATACAGCTATATACGTTTCTGCTGCAGATGCCGACGTGCCGCAGGAACATATATAAGCGTTTGTGGCCATGAGAGGGATTTAATGTGTGCAGAAACGTTACAATGGGATAGGCCCGTCACACCTCAGTGTCCCAAGAGACGGAGGTAATGACAGGCAGCCGCTGTCACACAGCTGCCTGTCATTAACCCCTTAAATGCTGCAATCGCTTTTTTACGAAAATCATTGACATGATAAGCACCTGTCACTGACTGATCCGGACCCATGCTGCCAGGGTCCCGATCACTTATATTGACATCTGATGATAGTCTGCCTTCATGCAGGCTCTAAGAGAAGATTGTCAATAGTATTGATGGCATAGCATTGATCAGTATGTGCAATCTAATCATTGCATATTTAACTCTAAAGAAGTGTAAAAAAAAGTGTAAAAGAAAAGTTTATATATATATCTAAAATTATAGATATAGATAAAATTATTATCTAAAATTTACAAAGGTCTGCTGTTGAAGGAAGCTGAATCCAACCCATCTTTCATTTCATCATGGGAGAAAAAATTGAACATGACATTCTCCCAGTCCACAATTGCACAAATCTACAAAAACTCACATAGTTTTTCCCGATGCATCAAAATTCAAGAAAATTCCTTCAAATTACTGTTTAGGTGGTACAGAACCCCTTATCTGTTAAAGAAAATGAACTTTCTTAAAGATGTAGAGCTTCTCCAGGGACTATTTCCCATATCTGGTTATCATGCCCGAAGCTCCAATGCTTTTGAATGGAAATCGCTAATCATATTCTAAACATCTGTGGCAGCAACCTTCCACTAGATCCAACTCTTATCTTGTTATGGGTCCCCTCCCCATTGTTTACTCCAACCAAAAATCACCTGCCTACTATCCTGTTATCGGCGGCAAAATTGCTCATTCCAATTCACTGGAGGGATGAATCCCCGCCCACGTTATGTGAATGGGTTGAAAAAGTCCAGCAAATTGCACGCTTTGAGGAGTTATGCAGCTGGGAAACAGGAACTTATGACAAATATCGAAATTTTTTGGAGCCATGGCATAAATTCTATGGAAATTATCTATCTGATTCCCCAACTCCTTGAGAGGTTATATTTGTCCACTGTGGATTTGACATCCTCTTATTGAGGCTTTCCAATTTTTAAGGTATCTAGCATTCACTTACATTTCCTTATCATCTCCCGCCTAATTCATTATTATTTCACTTGCTGAGCAATACTCACAACACATGGTTCCTTTGTTCTAGTTCCAGTTTTCCATTAAGTCTTCGAAGATGACTAGTCTTATTGCTAATCATTAGTCACTTATTATAAAATGTATGTTCACCCTTTGTTCGTAGGAGAATGTGATGTTCAAGATCTCTGTTATTTTTTATTTTTGATGTTTGCCCGATTCTCTTTTCTGATATTACATCTGCACAAAACTATATAAAACAATTGACTCTGATCAATGCAAAAGACATCTTAATGACTATGTACTTGGTGATAGGACCTGCATGTCCTAATTGTTATTACTACTTTTCTGGAAGATGTTCTTCTATTATCTCTTGATCACAATATAAATTTGTTTGGAAAAAATATATATGTAACTTTTAAAATAAACCCCAATAAAAGTTCAAATGACCTTATTTCCCATTATAAAAACAAAATGTTTTAAAAAAAACACATTATATATTGCAGCATGCAGAAATATCCAATCTATTAAAATATAACAATATTGTTCCAATATCAGGATTGCTGATTTTTTTTTAAATTATATATCAGAAAAAGTTAAAAGGCAATCAAAATGTTTCTGGCCACACCCACAACCACCCCTGTAGGGGAAAAAATAAAAGTGTTGTGGCTCTTAGAAGGTGAAGAGGAAAGCATTGCTTCATAGAGACCTGGACATCTGTGCATATTGTCCTGGTCAATGAGGTTTAAAGGGCATCTCAAAGCTGCTCCAGCTTTATCTTTCTAAATTTCAGTATTTTTAAGTATGTTCAGAGTTTTAGGTAACTATTATATTTTCTGCTTCATTTAATTGTTGTAACACCAGATATTCTGTGGTTTTTGTTGTATTTAGTGGCTTATAGTAAACTATAGTGACAATGTTATAATTGTTTTTTCTTTCATGTATTTCAACATATGGAGACTTCACATGTTCACTTCACTCACAGCCATTGTCCTATAATGTGGACTGTATTCAGGAAAACAATAAACAATTGTAACATAAATAAATAAGCATTGTTATTAGCAAAAAGTCAGGAGTGGTTTGGTTATGACAGAGCTAGGACCAAAGTTACAGCTCCATTTATTCCATAAATTAATCTCATGAATAAACAGCAACCATGGACCCGGCTTCTCAATAATACTGTTTTACTGCTAAATGTTTATCCCTGCCATTTCCTAACAAATAATTAACAAATTTTATTATACTTTTCAATCTTATTTTCAACTTTTTTATTTTATATTACTGCTCAGACCCCTCCCAGAGTAGTGACATCACAGGGTGATGCAGGCTTAAATTATCAGTTTATTTTAAAAGTATTTTTGGGGAAAATTGACAAAAAATCAATTTTCCCAGATTTTTGTTTCATTTTATGTTTAAAATTTATTTCATAAATAATATCTACTTCAAAATCAATCCCCTAGTTCTTCTGTGTATAGAGATGTCAAATATGTGTAAATTGTATTACAGTATAATGCCACAATAGGGCCAATAACACATATATTATAGCTTTAAAGGAGAAGTCCGGCAGATTATAATATCCATCAGCTGGCAGAAGCAGGGGAGAAATTGATTACAAGTACTAACTTACCTCTCCCCGTGCCCGCAGTGAATGGCAGGACAAGCCGCGGGACCCCGCCGCACGGCATTTTCCCCCAAAGTTTGCATGACGTCACTCGGTGGAAAAGGCCTGTCCCGCCCCACTCACTGACTGGCTAAGCGGCCAGTCCAACAGCCAGAGTGCTGGAGATCCCAGAGCCCAGCTAGGTCCTGCGGCTGGTCTCGCTGCTCATAAGGGGCACAGGGAGAGGTAAGTTAGTACTTGTAATCAATTTCCCCCCTGCCCCTGCCGATTTTTTAATCTGCCGGACTTCTCTGTTAAATGTAGCTTTAGCAAAATCAGATAGGACTAACATTAGGGGCTTCCCTAGTAACCACCTGAACATGTAAGCAGAGGTTCTGCCTCCGGAAACAAAACGCCTGCAGTGAGTTAGTTGTTTGGCTTTTAGTGACTGATGAATACTGTATCTCTGTTACACTACATGATCTGGCTGCCAGAATGACATCATTAATGGATGTCATTAATTAAAATTATTTCCTTTCATTAGTTTGAGGTACAAAATACAGAATCTTCAGCTATTAACCCCATTAGGACCCTGGAAATTAAAATGTTTGCATCTCCACCATTCACCATGCAGTTGTTATAACATTATATTTTAATAGCTCATAAATTTCAGTATATGGCACTACCAAGCTGTTAGGGCCACGGCGGCATCCCGTGCTCCGGACCGACGCCGCACCCTCTCTCCTGCACCTACAGCAGCCGGTGTCCATAGGCAGGGACCCGGCGCTGCTGTTGCTTCGGCCCCGGGGGGCGCCTCACCTCACCGCGCTCCTGTCCGTCGCTGTGCCGGCCGGCGCGCGCGTCCCCGCCACCTAGGGCGCGCGCGCGCCGGCTGTCTCAGATTTAAAGGGGCAGTGCGCTCCTAATTGGCCTGTATGTTAATCACTCCCCTATAAGTTCCAGCCCTGCCCCCTTCCAGGTGTTGGAGCCTCTACATGCTTCCCATAGCGTTTGGCCCAGCTCCCTGTTGTTCCTGATTCCTGTCTGCTACCTGGTCCCTAGTCCTTGTTCCTGATTCCTGTCCGCTACTTGGTCCCTAGTCCTCGTTCCTGGTTCCTGCTCCTCTGTTACCCTATCGCTCCTGTGTTCAGCCTGTCACCTGCGGTTATGCCTACAGACCTCTGCCAGCACCTTCTCCTGCCTACTGCTTCTGCCACGCCTTGCCTGCCGTCACTAGCAACCAAGCCAGAGGTAGCGACCTGGGAGTCGCCTGCCGTAGCAAGTCCATCCTGCCTTGCGGCGGGCTCTGGTGAAAACCAGCGGCCCCTTAGACTCCGCTCCCTGGTGAGGTTAGTGCCATCGCTGGTGACGGTCCAGTGGATCCACTACTCCAGGCGTTACACAAGCATGTTTGTTTTGGTTGTTTTTTGCCCCTTTTATCTGTGATGTTAATTTTTTATTATGAAATTGATTTGTTTAAATTGATGACTAGAAAATGTACCCGGTGCAGCCCGGGTATAAAGTGCCAGAGTGTTATTTCGATTTGTTCCAAGAAAGCAGAGGAGGCTTATATATGCTCTTAGTTTTTTGTTTATGGGGGAAATCACCAGGAGCCCTATATACCCTTAAGTACTCTATATACCCTGACAGTTCTGCACTGTTTTTGTAAATTATAACTAAAGAACATTAGAAATTAACTAAAAACCTTTAACATCCTAAATACCTAATAGCCAAACTGAAATGTCATAAGACTTTATACAGAGCCTGGTTATATACAACATTGGCAGTGTTATATACAGAACCTGGTTATATACAACATTGGTGGTTTTATTGGCAAGTGCATAGACATAAAGATTTTTACCTGATTTAACTCTGGAGCAGCAACCTACAATTGTCCATTCGGAAAACATGCAGACTCCATATTTATGCTCCCACCTGCAGTGAAACTGCAATTGTTTAAAAGATATTGTTTCATCTGATTTAATCAGTGAAATTTGCATAGTTTATAGTTGGAAGGAGGGGGTCTTGTATACCTGTAATGTATAGTTGGGGGGTCCTCTATACCTGCAGTGTATAATTTGGGGATCCTATATACCTGCAGCATAGAGTTAGGGGGTTCCTGTATACCTGTACTGTATAGTTGGAGTGGGGTGGGGGTCGGGTCTACCATTTATTTCTATGGGTCTTTTTTTGAGGCATCTGCCCCTACCAATCAGATTCCAGCTCCCTTTAAACATTAAAGTAGTAATCATATTGTTTGCTAGAGCTTCAGTATACCTTCCCAACTTACAATAGTGTGTGTGTGTGTGTATTTGTTTAAGGAGGTGTGTGTGAGGGGGGGAGGGGGGTGGTCAGACACTGACATCATCTTTGTGAGGTAAAATCTGATCTCCAGAACATTCTACCATTTCTTTCTATGAGTCTGTCTTTTCCCAACCTTCTACTCGTGAGCTACCAAGAGGCCTGGCTGTCACGACTGTGGCTGTGACGCTTTGGATCTGCACATTCCTGTCTCCCCCCCCAAAAAAAGAGGGGGGGGGCAATCACTCACTTTGTTTACTCATTATTCATAATATAGTCCCACATATGTATTTGTCACTCAATCATGTTTCTATTTTTTGTCACCTTTAAAAACCTTTTAGTATGTGCTTTATTTATACATAGTTGTTCATGGTACGATTACATAATAATTTGTATTTATTTATTCTGGGGTATTTCAGGACCCCATATCTCTTTTGTATTGGGCTAGTATATATGAGTTTCACATTTCTGTAAACAAACTCTGTGGTTTACAGTGTGGACCTCCCGCCGAGGGAGTTTGTATACAGCAGCTCCGCAGCAGGGGTTAAGTACTCTCACGGCAAGACGCCGGAATCACTCTGTGAAGCTTGGTCGGTGCCACGGCAAAGCGCTGTGAGGAGGACGTCTAGAGGCTGGACTCTCCAATAAGACAGGTTTAAGAAGGACATAGGGCTAGGGATTCTTTAACTCCTAGAGAAAGCTTTGCGTGAAACGTGCATTGGAGGGGAGCGTGCACACACTGCTAAACCACAGGTAGTATGACTGATACATAAATTTGTCTTCTCCTTATGCTTACCATTTTGGGCCACTGAGCGTTTGTGTAATAATATATAGCAAGAATCATTATTTATAGACTGCTATACATCTTGTTTACTGATTCTTGTGCAATACTATTCGCAATTTCCTGTGGATCATTTTTTGTCCTTATGTGCATGGCTAATTGGCTTCTTTTATGAGAATGTAAAATCATGTTTTTATGAAATTTTGATAATAAAGATTATTGATATTGTGTACAATAGTGTCCTTTTTGTAGGAGATTATATAATAGCATTCCTTTCTCTGTAGCTCTGGCTGAGGCTGATCCCCTCACCTGTGCATTTCTATAGAACGCTCTTCCCCATCCCCCTCCCCTCCTGTACATCTGGCAAGGACAGGCCCTTCGCTCTAACCTTCCTGAACTCCTAGTTTAGGCATTCAGAAATCTCTGGGGGACAGACAGACAGATGGACGGACAGACAGACAGACATTAATTTTTATTATATAAATTTTTATTTTTATTTTTATTTTATTTATTTTTTTACATTTTTTTTCTGTAGTCTCCTTAGGGACTGAGCAGTCATGTTTTTCTTTTTTTTTTTCCTTTATAAGGCACACTTTTTTCCTCCCAAAGAGTGAGTTATGAATCTTACAAAAAAAAAGTTGAAACTGCTTGTCACTGGCAGGGAGAAGATTAACCAGCAGGAGACCCCTTTACAGGGGGTTTGGATACTTACCCCATCTGAAGCTGTAAAGAGATCTCCGGTTGTTTAATCCTCTCCCTGCCGGTGTGAAATAGCTTCAACTTTGTTTTATAAGATTCAATAATTTTTCCTTAACCTTTCAGAGGAAAAAAGTTTGCCTTATAAAGTGATGAGATCCACTCCTTTCTTGTCACATTGCCAGTGCTGGGGTAGCGATACAGATGCAGATGCGGGTGAGGATGGTGCTTGCAGTTCATCTGCATCCCTGCCATTAGCACCGGCAAAGTCACAAGAGGGGAATGGATCTCTTGCCTGGAAGTTGATAGGGAGAAGGGTAAACAGCCGAAGATCCCCTTTCAGCTTCAGGTGTAAGTATCAAAAGGGGGAGGGGCTCCAGCCACTTCAAATGTTGGTGGGGCTGAGGGGGGGGGGGGGGGGGGAGCTCAGGAGGGCCAATTTCCAACCTGGTGGTGTAGGCACCTCTGCAACATCATAAGGAACATCTGGTATTACAAATTGTACCATGACAAATAAATCCCTTCCTACCCTAACCCCCTGTGATATTGCTGTACCTGATGGTCATCCATAAGTGTACCTGATTGTCATCCATTTGTGTACTGGATTTTCGCCACTGTTACTGTATGTGAAATTTGAAGAATTTGCAAAATAAACGTGGGTGCAAAAAAATTTAACTTGACGTACCCTGCAAGTTTAACTATCTTGAGTTGAGTTGGTAATATTCCTATAAATAAAACTTGACACCTACAATTTAGTATTCCTGAGCAAAGCAGCAATGAAATATACTGTAACATCAGGGCAGCGGTTGTTCCAGTCTGTAATAATTTTGCACTGCAAGACGCCATTTACTATGAACAAGTGGCATAAAAAGCCTATTGGCATGAAATACTTATTATGAGATGTGGGATTCACATGATTCCTGCTTTTTACCTTTGACAAGCTAACAAATGGCCCATGCATGATTTATATACACATAATAATTTGTTAATAAAATATAATGTACAGTTTATAAAAACTCATATTGTGCTTTAATTTGAAAAAAATCATCAGTTGTCACAGCAGAGATCGCAGACCATTAATTCAATGATGAATATGACTTCATCAATAGGTTAGGGTTTGGCAGTTTGAAGCTCTCCCCCCTGTCTTCATGGTTTTCCTATGGAGAGAGAAAGTAAAAGCAGCAAAACAGGACAACAAAGAGTTAATTTACATTCACATCCCGGGCTCTCTCCTTTGACAGGCACCATGGACCTCTCTGACCTCTAATTAGGGCTCTGAATAGCTCCCCCACTGAGCGATCCTTTGTTCTCAGCTCTCTGCTGCCCACTAACCTTGCTCCTTCCCCCTCCCCCTCCCCTCTTCATAGACCAGACAGAGCCGACTGATGAAAAAACAGTCGAGATTTTCTGATTCTGAGGAGTGGACAGCAGAAAGGAGAGGAGGGGGGGGACCTGGGAAAAGGCTTTTTACATGCAGATAATGACAGATTTGGCTAATAAACCCAATTACAAAGTTTCTTGATCGCCTGGACTATTGATTTCTGCAAAAAAAAAAATTAACGACAGTTACTCTTTAACCCTTAGGGGACACAGCCAGTTTTCATTTTTGCGCTTTCGTTTTTTCCTCCCCGTGTATATAAGGCCATAGCGCCTGCATTTTTCCACCTAGAGACCCAAATGAGCCCTTATTTTTTGCGTAACTAATTGTACTTTGCTATGGAAGATGTAATTTTTGAATAAAATGTGCCGGGAAACCAGAAAAAAATTATGTGTGTGGTGAAATTGAAAAACAATTTTTTTTTTTTTTTTTTTTTTATTTATTTGAGGGGCGGGGGTTGTTTTTACTCCGTTCGCCCTAGGGTAAAACTGACTTGTTATATATGTTCCTTAAGTTGTTACGATTACAACGATATTTAACATGTATAACTTTTATTTGATTTGATGGCTTGTAAAAAATTAAAACCTTTTAAAGAAAATATATGTTCCTTAAAATCGCTCCATTCCCAGGCTTATAACTCTTTAATCCTTTGATCTATGGGGCTGTGTAAGGTGTCATTTTTTGCGTCATGATGTGATCTTTCTATCGGTACCTTGATTGCGCATATGTGACTTCTTGATCGCTTTTTATTACAATTATTCTGGATTTGATGGAACCAAAAATGCGCAATTTTCCACTTTGGGATTTTTTTACGCTTACGTCGTTTACCGTGCGAGATCAGAAATGAAATAAATTAATAGTTTGGGTGATTACGCACGCAGCGATACAAAACATGTTTATTTATTTATTTTTATTTATAACATGGGAAAAGGGGGTTGATTCAAACTTTTATTAGGGGAGGTTTTTTTTTAACAATAATAACACTTTATTTATTTTTTACACTTATACGAGAAGACCCCCCTGGGGTTAGGGTTACTCCCCCTGGGGGTTTTCTAGTATATGCACACTGATCTCTCATTGAGATCTATGCTGTATGATCAATAAGATAGGCACTTGATTCCTTTCGGCTGCTGCAGCCGAAAGCAATCGAGTGCCGAGCCAGGATCAGTGCCATTACGGCGCCGACCCCGGCTGGTAAAGAATGTGTGGATCGCTCCTCTGGGACAATGTCCCCGGGGGGGCGATCCAACCCACTAGACCACTAGGTATGAGGGACAGCAAGCAATCAGATCTGTCAGTGCGCACAATGAAGCGAGCGGCTCCGGCCAATGTTCACACAACGTGAACAACCGGCTGTTCCGTGACCCGACCGGGTCACGGAACGACCGGTCTCCACCCGGATCATCCTGGTCGGTCACAGAGCTCTGATGCCGCCGCCGTTCGCTTCATTGTGTGAACTGACAGGGTTTCAAACGGCCACAATTCATCAGTTATTTGCGGCCCCGCACGGGATCCCGGCCGAAGCGTGTACGATGTGTATACGCTCCGGCCGGGATTCCATTGAAAATAAGGCATTGTTCCACCCCACAAAAAGTACAGCCATTGTTGCTGTAGTAGTAGTGTGAACATAGCCTAAACCTAAAAAAAAAAACTAAGTTTTTTGATGGAACCAATTTTGCTGAAAATAACACCAGAGAGCCTTTTTAGTAGGTCTTTTTAGTCTCATATTAGTGGGTGTTCTTCCAGCAATAATAGAGACAGCTGGGGGTCAGGAATTCGAGGGGAAAAAATATATGCTCACCCCACTTCTTTCCTCCTGCCCAATGTTAGAAGCACAGTATTTGGAAACATCACAAGGGCACTTCTGCAGGGGACTTTTTAGAAACAGAGAGGGGTGTGTGTGTGTGTGTGGGGGGGGCTTTGACTTTAATGCAACGCATTTCTCTATGACAAGAGCGGCTGTTTTAATTGAAAACAACGTCCCTTCTTATAATAAAAAAAATTGCTATGTTAGCAAAGCCTATAAATGTAAGTTTCATTTTCAAACAAGAAACTATGGAGTTTGATTTTGAAAAATGCTTTATGGTGCGTTCACACCTACAGGATCTGCAGCTGATTTTCTGCAGCAGATTTCATTTAAATAACTGAACACAGCATCAAATCTGCTGCAGATCTGCTGCAGATCCTGTAGGTGTGAACGCACCCTTAAAGCAGTTTAGTCTTTGCCCCACCAAACACATTACTACCTCCTATCCAATGTTATATTAAACAGGTTATCCGGGATTCTTTCAGAAACAACTCGATTCTTGTCTCCAGTTCAGGTGTGGTTTGCAATTAAGCTCCATTCACTTCAATGGAACTGAGTAAAAAAACTTGCACCCAAACTGGATGCGAGTGTGATACTGTCTCTGGAAGACAGTGGCTATGTTTTTTTTTAATAATGAAAAAACCCTTTAAATTGTACCCAACAAAATGTGCCAATTCCTGATCGGTAACAAGATCCACTGCTAATCCAAAAGTTGGGGTGTCCATGGATATGAAGACATAATGGTACTGTAATGCACATGACCCCCATTGAATCCAATAGGGGTCATGTGCATTATTTTAAGGGGAATTTGTCAGCTGCAATTCAGGTTCAAAACTGCTGACATTGTTAAATACCTGTTGAGTCAAAGAGACATATGGAACCTTTCATTTATCTGTCTGTGCTTCCAGAATGTAGAAAAATGCTTTTATTCTATAATGCAGAGTCAAAGAGGCTTTTCCGAGCTCATGAAGTGCAACAACTCCCCATTTAAACTTTACAATAGGCCCCCGGACTGTTCAACAAGCTTGGGCCCCCCACCCCACTGTAACTATGGTAACACTAGCGTTGTTCTCTTAGTACAGGAAAGATAATGTCATATTTACCATGTAACTGTAAAATTTTATTAAAAAAATGATTATCAGACAGCACTGTGCTCACGTTTCATTTTCTAAATTACTTCGAGTTTGAATTTGGTGCCTAAATACCTTAACAGATGTGCCATTGTTTCCGCTCCCTGCTGTCTTTACCTGTGGAGGCGCCATTGTCTCCACTCCCCGATGTTTGAGCCTGTGAATTAGGAGGCAGAGCTTCCTGATCCAGCTTAAGCCTGAGTGTTATTCTATGGCGCAAGTCCGGAGATTGACATGAAAGGGTTGAAATGTAAAATAATATACTACCCCTGCCCCCTCTCAATTCAATTCCAGACTTCAACCAAATTCCAAAATATAGACACTAGACCCCCTAAATTATTATTATTATTATTATTATTATTATTATTTATTTATTTATTTTTTTAAATCATGGCAGAACTGTAGCCAGGAAACAATGCACCATTGAAAGTATAAGTCTATTTGGGTGGCCATGGGGCCCCCAGGAGCACAGGGCCCCGGGCTACCACCTAAAATAGACCTAATATTATCGACTTCAGCCTGAACCTGCTTCAGCTATTAGGTGTCAATCAAGCAGGGAGGTGGAGAGAGGAGGCAATCCAACTTGCAGCAAATCAGGAGCTTGGGAAAACATTGATTTTAATCTTTGTACAAAAGCATTTTTTAATCACAGTCAGATATATAAAAGGTACCACATGTCTACTTGCCCTAACAGGTATCTAACAGTGTCAGCATTGTGGAACATGAATTAGAGCCGACTATTTCGGCAGCCAGCAGGGGCAGGGGGAGTTTGATAACAAGTACTAACTTACCTCTCCTCATGCCCGCGGTGAGCAGCGAGACTGGCTTCGGGACCCCCACCAGGCCACGGGATCTCCTGGGTTCACATGTCATGACCAAGCTGATGGACTGGCCACTCAGCCAGTCGCTCATTGGCTGAGCGGCCAGTCCATCAGCCAGCACAGACCTTTTTCCCTTAGTCATAATGTCATCACAACTCGGGGGAAATGCCTTCCTGCAGAGGTTCCCGAGGCCAGGCCCCAAGGGCACGGGGAAAGTTAAATTGGAACTTGAAATCAATTTCTCCACTGCCCCTGCCAGCTGCAGGATTTTATAAATCGATGAACCTTTTGTTGTTATCATGCTGTAAAACAAAGCTGAACTTACCAGAAATCCAGGTCCAGTCTCCTAAAGGCAGCTATATAACAGCTATACTTACTGTATCCAGGTCCAGTCTCCTTAAGGCTTCTATATAACAGCTATACTTACTGTATCCAGGTCCAGTCTCCTGAAGGCAGCTATATAACAGCTATACTTACTGTATCCAGGTCCAGTCTCCTAAAGGCAGCTATATAACAGCTATACTTACTGTATCCAGGTCCAGTCTCCTAAAGGCAGCTATACATACTTATATCCAGGCCCAGTCTACTGAAGGCAGATGTTTAAACTTGTGCTGGTTAAAAAAAAAAAAACAGACTAAACACAGGGATTGCGTCCAGTACAGAAAGTTATGGCTTAATGTGTCCATCAGTCCCATGTGTGGTTTCTATGTGAGCGCTTAGAAGGCCTGGGAAACACAGAACTTCCTGTTTTCTGACTCTTTGAGAAAAAAAAGTCAGAAAACAGGAAGTGCTGACAACTTAAAAAAAAATAATGAATGTAAATTACGAATTTGCTTTACATCCCATCTACTGTTGATTTAGATTTTGATAGTTACAACAACAGAGACACTTTAAATATTTAGTTTCATGTGCTCAAGAAATAATCCTAATTCCTTGTTATACAACTGTAAAAGAAACAAACAAAAAAGCTCCTTCTAAACCTGGCTCTTCATCTTATGCTCATTTTTATTTTCAGAACAGCAAGCAGAGTTTTGTTTTGCCCGCAGCTATTTTTATGCTGTGATAGGATAGTGTGTTTCAAATCCTTGTCACAGATTGAATGAAAATGTGCCGGCTTTGGCTAAGTGTGGAGCTGGTGTGTATTCAATGAAATCCAGCAGCAGTAGCACAGGCGATTTGTGGAAGTGGTCTTTGAAGAGCAATCCTTCTGCATATAATACATCACCTTCACAGGAGCAGAGGGAAAAGAAGACGGCATGTTTAGATGTTTTTCATGTAGAATAAACAAGTGAGATTCTTGTTCTTGATAGGTTTTCTGCATTGGAAATGTGTACAGGTTTTTTGGTGCATGAAACATTTTGTAATTGAAAAATGAAATTACACTTTTAGGCTTTAATTAATTTGGATTCTCTTTTATATGGATTTAAAACAAGAAAGCTCGGTACAAGAAAGCTAAAATTCCTGATAAAAGTACTTAAGATTAATTTAACACGCTCAGGATTTCCCAATTAAAACTTTCACATTAGTGCTGAATTTTAACCAGTTAATCTTCTAATGAGACATCCCAAGCAATGAGAAGTGAATTTCTGAATTGAATATGGCCCAAAGGCTTACAGATGGAAATTATTAAGTCACAAGAACTGGAAAAAAAAATTGGATGCATTCCAACAATAGGGTTATACTGCCACCTACTGACAGCTTGGATCTCATTGTGTGATCTTTCAAACCCTCAAGCTTTAAACCTTTGCAAACAAATAGGAATGGCAAAAAAATATATAGAATAAGAAATGAAAAATGTTCTTTCTACAATGCGGCTAACATTTCCTTATCACGGTATAAACCGGTATAATCATATGTCCGACAGACGAGAACAAACGTTTACCAAGGCACTTGAAGACGTAGAATTATTAGAAGTCTAGTAGTAGTAATTTATTTATTTATTTATTTCAATAAAAGGTAGTAGATCACAGACTATATTTTTTGGAATGTTTTTCTTTCATTTTGAACCTTTTTGGTAAAATTAAACAAAAAGTATAATGAATCCACACAAGGTGAGTGAGACCTAAACCTGGGGTGGCCATTTAGCCTGTTCAGCTTTACTAGGATTCAGGGGAGGGGAACTCTGGTTAAAAGGAGGGGTGGCAGTATTAAATTAAGTGGCGTTCTGCTTCTAACCCACTTCACAAGTCCCCCATAGCTTACCCAGACACTTCCTCATCCAGGTTCCACATACCTTGTACATCATGACAGCACAAGGGAAAACCAGAGCCGCCCTGATCCCAGCTGTTATCTGCAGTCAGGGAGTGCCTCTATTAGCTGAGGTTGGTCCCGTGGCTGCACCGGTTAATTAAGCATTTAAATGCAGCTGTCAAACCTGACAGCTGCATTTAAATGCTCTGCTCGCGGTTTCCTAGGTGTCTAGTGGGGTGACTCTCGTGCGGGGGGGAGGGAGATTCGTTTTTCGGGCCAGGCCTCATCGTCGCACTGCCGCTGATCTGGCAATACATTGTTCTGGTCTGCAGCAGGCCAGAACAATGTATCACTGATCTCATTGATCATTGCTGTGTATATACAAGTCCCTCAGGGGAAGTAAAAAAAAGTAAAAAAAGTTTTCTTATTAATACATTTTTTTTAATTAATAAATTTTCTAATTAAAAAAATTCCCTCCCCTAATAAAAGTCCAAATCACCCCCTTTTCCCATTTTATAAATATAAATAAATAAACAAAAAAGCAAACACAGTATTTGGTATCGCCGCGTATGTTATCGCCTAACAATTAAATTATCCTATTCCTGATCTCGCACGGTAAATGGCGTAAGTGCAAAAAAATTCCAAAATACAATATTGCACATATTTGGTCACATGAAATCCAGAAAAAAAGTAATAAAAAGTGATCAAAAAGTCGCATATAAGCAAGGTACCAATAGAAAGCACAGATCATGGCGCAAAAAATTACACCTCAAACAGCCCCATAGACCAAAAATAAAAATATTATAAGGATGGGAATAGAGCAATTTAAAACACTTTTTTTTTTTTTTTTAAGGTTTTAATTTAATTTTATACAAGTTACTGTACAGTTTAGCAATCAGCATGTGGAGTATAATGTATAGTAACTGCATAAACCTGATAAAATAGCAGCGGTTTGTAGATAGAGGATGGAACTGCAGATCCTCATAATGCAGCAGCGTAGTACAACAGGCTAGAATAGAGAAGAAGGGCTGATGTCAGAGGTCTGTGTGGTCACATGACAGCAATGGGGAAGGGGGTGTGTTCAGCATGAACCAATCAGGACTGACAGAGACTGCAGGGCATATGAAGGAATGAGCAGGACATATGTGGGCACAAAACATGCAGCACTCTCTGTACAAGGAGAGAGGGGTTACAGCTATGAAGAGATTACCTCCACAGTCCTGAAGTGGATGTAAGCCCCAGCCTGAAGTGGATCTGCTATGATTTGGAAGGTGAGGGAGACTTCCTGGGTCAGAGTACAGGGCTGTAGACCCCCCTGTTCATGTTCCTCCCCCACTCGCCCCTCCATCCAGTACAGGTAGCTCTTAAACCAAAACAATGCTCTTAAACCAAGTTACAATTTTGAAAAACTGTGAGCTCTTAAGCCAAAACACTCTTAAACCAAGGAACCACTGTGTGTTTGTGTGTGTGTGTGTGGTGTGTGTATATATATATATATATATATATATATATATATATATATATATATATATATATTTATAATTAAAGGGAATTATCAGCAGGTTACAAGAATGTAACCTGCTTATATCTTTCTATTATACTATTTCTTACTTTCATCCTCGGCACTGTTTCCATCCTATTGGGACTTTCTTTATGCTATTTAGGTATTTTAGTGCACTGGGGGCAGAACTACCTCCGCAATGCACAGATCGGTGCACTGAGGGTTGTAGTCCAACCTCCAATGCACCAAACCACCTAATTACAGGGGTGGATTTACTTTACCATAGGTCCTAGGCTGTTCACCAATCCTGGGCCCCCCCACCCCACTGTAACTATGGCAGCACTAGTGTGGTGTTCATAGTACAGGATAGATAATATCACCATGTCCTGATTTGTGCAAAATTGATGTAGAAAAACAGCAATTTTTTTTTGCAAATCATGGCAGAACTTTAGCAAGGAGATAATAAACCACCAAAAGTATAAGTCTGGGTTGCCACGGGCCCCCTAGGACGTCAGGGCCCCGGGCTACCGCCCTAAACGGACCTATTATAATCTGCTACTGCCTAATTACCATTAGACCCGTGAGCTATAGGGATATATCAGCAGGTTAAATTCTTCCAATCTGCGGATGGTTCCCTTTCAGGGCCTGTTCACACTGAGCAAAGATGGCGTAATTCTGCGGCGGAGCTTTCCGTTGCGGAATCCCGCAGCGCTGAGTGTGCTGCTTTGAGCGAATGGGAGAGAATGCGCTTGTTGGCTTCCTCTCTTCTTCGCTCAAAGAACAAACATGTTAGTTCTTTGAGCAGAGAGGAGAGGAAGTGGACGAACGCGCGCCCTCTCATTCGCTCAAAGCAGCACACTGAGCACGGCGGGATTCCGTGGCATAGAGCTCCGCCACGGAATTACGCTGTCTTTACTCTATATTTGGCCCTAAAGGATTACCAAATATAGAAAAGAAAAAAAAAGAAGAAAAAAAAATGAAAAAGAGAGAAAAGTTTTCTAGTTTTCCCACATTTCTTTGATCCTTTAAATTCACCAGCCAAAAATTGACTAGATCAGCACTGCGGTAACCCCTGCAGGATAACTATGTGTGTTTGCTTGGGGCCATGCAGAAAATGCTATAAACTTACAGCGAGGGCAATGTCTTGTTTAATTTTATTATTCATTTCTAGGTTTATTGCGGTTTTAAAATTTGTTCTTTGGTTATTAAATATGAAATCTTAGCATATTTGCAATATAGTTTCAGCATTTTTTTTTTTACTGAGAAATGATTATTTTGGCACTGCAAACAAGATGACAGACCCTTATTATGTGTCTGTATTCTGTATAATGGTGACCTGCTGTGAATAGGCTGTAAATCTGAATGGCTCATACACATCTTAACACTCTTGTATGATGAAAGTATACTGTATTCTTATGTCAATTAGTCTGCTAGAAAGCTTAGACGTTATAAGGGCACAGGGCATATTAAAGCTGTATTCAAGTTATATTATTAGTCTAAAAATATGCTTATCCTGGGGTATAAGATACAAAGCTTTGTACTTACCTTCCTAGCTCCTTGTCCATCACCATTCTGGATGTGCTGCAGAGATCCACAGTTCAGGTGAGAGGATCTGTCCACAGGACAACTATCAGTCATATACTTCACAAATCTGGCAAGAAGAAATTCATAGGATGTCCACAAGCCATGTACGGGGCACAGCAAACATGTGTTTGCTGTGTCCCCTACATGCCTTGTGGTAGCGAACTATCAACCCAGCAGGATGAGAGTCTTTCAGGGTTATCTGAGCCAGGCTGTAAGCCACATTTCAGATCACAGAAAATACTAAGGGTATGTCAGGAAATTACTCCTGAGTGTGAACAGTAGCTGATCAAGTTCCCTCTTTGGATACTTGGCCTCACCACTCTCATCTGTCGCACTGACCCTTTGTTAGTCTTTGTTAGCTGGCTCCTAAATAACCTCCTAAAAAGTCATCATAAGCTTGGGGTGTGATAAGTTTTATAGGGAGCTCATTAACATAGCTCCACCTACTTTCTAGATGTTTCTGGTAGCTGCTGCAGTACAATAAGGAGGTAGTTGGTGGTGCTTACCTCCCTGATTGTGGTGTGTTTGACTGTGGATAGTGACCAATCTCTATTATGGCATGTCTCTATAATACATATTAAAACAATCAGGCTACGTTCACACGTAGCAACAAATGGCGGAATGCCGCCAGCCTCCCTGTCATAATGACACTCTATGGCAGGCTCACGCGCCTTCTCTCCCCGCGCTGAAGAATAAACATGTTCATTCTTCAGTGTGGAGAGAGGACAGCGGTGAGTGTGGACAGAGCAGGAACAATGGCCGCTGTTCCTGATTTATGGGCCACAAATAATTGACAATACATAGTGTGTACAAGGGCCGTTGTTCCCCATAGAGTTCAGTGCAGTGCATTATTTTAAAGCAAGAATGGCCATTGTTTTACTCACTAAAAATGGCCGTTCTTGTCTTTAAAAAAATACACTGGTGTGTGAACATAGGCTAAAACTGCAACTATGTTTTCTATTAAAGACTTCGGAAGAAATACATACTTTATAATAAAATGACAAAATCCTACATGTTTCAGGGTATATTTTGGGGTAATGCATGTTCCACATTGGGTATAATACATTCTGAATGATAAGGGAGGAAGGATTTCCAACCCTACCTGTAGGCAGGGCAAGTTAGATGACGTTTAGCATGTGATTAAATTTTTTATTAGAGGACATATATACAGCTAGTAAACAGCTGATACTGCTGATGGACAGTGCATAGCATTAACCTACTTGGCAGAGCTATAATATGTATATATCTTCCACTTCCATGTGTCACCAATGGGTTAATCACTATTGAAACTTTGTTCTTTGTGTAATGTCCTGTGTATGCACTTAAAATGCTGCACAATGCTTTCTTACTTGTTCATCCTCTCTGATTTCAGTTCAGCTTCTTAATCTCTTTGAAGATTAGAAAGAGATCTTTTCAGAATGGTAAGAAGGTAATCAGAGTAGAAACACTTCAAGATTTCAAAATATCTAGCCTGCTTAATAATGGAGAGATGGACGAACACAAATCATCAAAAATGGAAGAAAAAAATGACACAGGCCATTTAACACATTTGCCCAGTGAAAGGACATTTACAGAAAGAATGTATAATATCTTTTATCAATAATGTATTCATCAAATGCCGATCTGGATATATCACACAATACTGGCTCTCAGCAAAGAAAAAAAAAAAACTTTGAATAGGAAACATTGACTTACAGTAAAGTAGGACAGCATCACTTTCCATCAAATGTCGCATTGTGTTTTTATTGTTTGACTAGTGAATTCTATAATGAAAACATATGTGTATTTATTACTGAACTTTTCTCATGTAATAGTGTTATATTAGATAAAGATTATTGCCATTTTTTAAAATTATTTTAAAGAAATCTGCACAACACCAAGGGCATTCCTTTAACCCCTTCATGTCAGCAATCTGTATATATGTTAATGACTGTGGGGGGCTGCAGTGAGAGCGGTCCCGCACATATAAGTGTGTCTGAGGCCGGAGATAATGACAGGCAGCTGTGATCCCTCAGCTGCCTTTCATTAGCCCCTTAAAAGCAGCAATCTATAGCGATCTCGGCATTTAACCCTTTAATGATGGAGCCAGTTTTCATTTTTATGCTTTCGTTTTTTCCTCCTTGCATATAGCGCTTGCATATTTTCACCTACAGACCTACATGAGCTCTTATTTTTTTGTGACACCAATCATCCTTTGCACATACAGACTTCATTTTTCCATAAAATATGCTGTAAAACCAGAAAAAATTATTTGTGCAGTGAAATTGAAAAAAAAAAAAGGTGCAATTCTTTTTATTCTGAGGGGTTTCGTGTTTACACCGTTCACCCTTTGGTAAAACTGACATGTCAGCTATGTTCTTCAAGTCAGTACAATTAAACCGATATCTAATTTGTATTTGCACAAAAGGATAAGATGAAGTGTGGCAGCTCACCAAAATCGGTTAAAAGATGCTTTATTTGGACATAGAAGGCATCAACAGCAGGTACTATCCACAAATATACAGAGCGACGGCCGTTTCACGTGTAAAACGCTTCTTTTCGGCTCACAAATACAGCATGCAACTGCATCACTTTTAAGCTGCTGCTCCTTTCTGGACACACACCCCTGTCACCACCTGACTGTGAGGGTATTAACTCCCCGTGTACCGGATTTTGGTACAAGGTGAGTTAATACCCTCACAGGCAGATGGTGATGGGGGGGGGAGTGTCCACAAGGGAGCAGCAGCTTAAAAATGATGCAGGTGCATGCTGTATTTGTGAGCCGAGAAGAAGCATTTTACACGTGAAACGGCCGTCGCTCTGTATATTTGTGGATAGTACCTGCTGTTGATGCCTTCTATGTCCAAATAAAGCATCTTTTAACCGATTTCGGTGAGCTGCCGCACTTCATCTTATCCTTTTGTGCAAAGACTTTACTGGACTGTTTTCTCAAGCTGAGCTCCACCTATGGTAGAGTTACACTAACCAAGGGAGAGTCACGGTGAGGTCCAAGTTTGGTTTCCTTAAACCTGGGACAGTGCAAACATACATATCTTGTGTGAATTTTTTATCTAATTTGAATATTTTTTTTTTTATGGCTTTTAAAAAATTAAAACCTTCCTGCAGGACATACAGAAGCTATAGAAGATTTTAAACAGAAGTAATTTACAAATCTCTTTCAGCTATTCCAGCTGTTCCAGCTTACTCGGTTCTTTCCGTCGCTCCATAATACAGAAGCTGGGGACTGATATGGAGATCGTCGATCTGCTACTTTTCCCCCATCCTGTGGACAGGGAAAAAGTAGATTTTTCCTGGAATACCCCTTTAAGTAACTGAAAAAGGCCTATATCAAGATTAAATGGCATCAAACAGTGAAGTTTCCGTTTGTACAGTAAGGCACATACTAATCATGGAAGGTCCTCATGTCTAAACCCCAAGATACACCTCTGCTTACCCAAAAGCATACATAACTTTCTAAATTTGGTTGATTTGAAAAATAAAAATTGCTTCCAAAGTGCCCCTTTAAGACAGACAAATTTAAAAGGGTCTGCTTTAGTAATTGTGTTTGCTGGGCCGCACGCTCGGCTCCCCGCACTGCCGGGGAGCCTGGAAGGCACATTGAAAGTTCCCACTCTGTCCTTGGCGAACGACCCAGCCGGTTGCAAGGGGCGCGCTGACAGTGTCCCTAGTGGCCTGCTGGTTGCTGGAGAGTGCATCTGCGTTTTCCTATTGTGTTGCTGTGGCCAGAGATTCACCATCCCCAGACGATCAGCTGTAGGTGGTTGTTATTACTGTGATTGGCGGACAGCATCACCAGTCAGTATACTGTGTTTTCCTGGGCCTGGGGGCAAAGCCCCAATCAAGTCCAGCCTTGCCTGTAACAGAGCTTACTAACCCTAGTATATCTTGATCTAGGAATCATCTGACCTGATTATCCTGTTTGTTTGACCTCTGACTATTGGACCTCAACAATTCTTTTAGGACCCTGATTTTGTACCTGAGTATACCGAACGTTACCAACTTAGACTGCTGATTACCTGTTATTGTGTGTATTCGTTTCGTCTCGTCAGCACGCACCTGCATCAGAGCTTCCCATAGTGCACAGTGAAGCTAGCGGCCAGAGTCGCTCGCTTCACTGTGTGAACTGACAAGTCTTTCTGCGGCCGGAATTAACTGAATTCAATGTGTGTACGCTCCGGCCGGCTCCCATTGAAAATAAGGCTTTGTTCCACCCCCTCAAAACTACGGCCGTAGTTCTGCGGCAAGATCTACGGCCGTAGGTTTACGTAATGTGAACATAGCCTATAGCAGGAGAGGGAACGTTGCCCAGTTGTCCGCTTCCACTTAAGGCAGAGAGAAAGGGACAGCTGGGACAACTGTCTATTTGTCTTTCTAGTCCCCTTCCTGTCAGTATTGTCTTTTAAAGAATGGTTTGAATATGCTGACTATGTACTTGACACAAAAAAAAATTTCTCCACAAAGTCAAGTTTCTATACCATAATCTTTATTATTTATCTTACTCACTAGAACCCTTAACATCACACAAATACATATAGGGAAAGACTGGTACTATTTCAAACTATCTTCCATAGGTCTAATTATCAGGTCTTTCCTCCTGACAAGCTTTAGTCCGAATAACTGAGGTTCTCAGCAGTCAGTCCTAATCCAAACAGTATAGTTCATTGAAATCTTTAATCACATAGATAAAGTGACAATGTGGCATTGACAATAAAATCAAGTGCTTCTTTTGTTCAGAGCATGGTCACAGAGGCAGACATACAGTATCTGACTTCAAATGATCCCTCAATTTGAAGGAACCGTCAATTACATTTTTATCATGTGCAAAATGTCTTGTTTGTAATTTGAATTCCTATATTTTATCTAAAAAAGGTAAAATTAAATCAATAACTTTAAATTAATAACGTTAATAAAACATATTTAGCCCTGATTTACAAAAGGGAGAGTAACTGGAGCAATGTTGTTGGTTTCTGAGACCTTTTCATGTTAGAGATGAACCATATTGGTAATTGTAATAGACAGCTATCTGTGGGGAAAAGAAATTAAACATGTATGGGTTATTTAAATTCGGAATACTTTATAAGGGGATGATGTTTGAAGTTGTTACTCAGCCAAATACCCTTCATCTGTAGTGTAGTTCATTGACAGAAGCATGACATTTTTTAAGCAAAATCCAAGACCAATTATACATAAAATAAAACAATTCTAATTAACAATGTTTCATATTCAAAGAAAAAAAAAAATAAGAAGTTTCAATTCTGACTTTCTAACTAGTTTGGTTTGATGGCAAAATAAAAGCAGACGAAAGTAGTAATACTTTCATCAAATGAAAAATTAAGAATAACTAGCGCATTAGTCTCTCATCAACACCAATGTTCAGATCAAAGGTAAAGCAAACAAAATACAAGTCAATGTCACGATCCAAAAGTAAAATCATTCTGGGTGTTATACTTTCATCCTTCTTTTTAACCTTATTATTAAAGGATGTTATTAGTCTGGATTTACACAGTGACATTTTAAAGTCTTCAGTGCCTTGAAAAAGTGGTCATATCCGTTGAACTTTTTTTTCACATTACGCAAACCTAAATGTATTTCATTTGGATTTTCTGTTATAGACCGACATAGTCAATACATTGTAGGACCACTTCTTGTTGCAGTTACAGCTGTAAATCTTTTGGGGTATGTCTCAATCAGTTTTGTACATCTACAGGCTGAAAGTTTTGCCCATTCTTCTTAGCAAAAGAGCTCAAGTTTGGTCAGATTGGATGGAGAGAAATCGCGATCAGAAATGATCAAGTCTTGCCACAGATTCCCAATGAGTTTCAAAAACATGACTATGCTTTGATGTAGGAAGAGCTCGGCACTCACCAAGTAAATTATATTTCTTTATTGTAGTGCAGCAAACATATGGTTCAGGAAGGACGTGTTTCGGCCAAGCATGGCTTTCATCAGCTAATAGTAGTACACCCCTAAGCTGATGAAGGCCATGCTTGGCTGAAACGCGTCCTTCCTGGACCATATGTTTGCTGCACTACAATAAAGGAGCATAATTTACTTGGGTGAGTGCTGGGCTCTTCCTACTATCTGAACATTTTCACTTCGAGCACCACCACCACGGAAGTGCCATCTTCTACATATTCATATAGTATGCTTTGATGTAAACCATGTTACACTAGCTCTAGTTGTATGCTTAGGATTGTTGTTCTGCTGGAATGTGAAACTCAAGCCTCAAGTTTTTCTCCAGGATTGCCCTGTATTTAGCACCATCCATTTTCTATTATCTCAGACCAGCCTCCCTGTCCCAGCTGATGGTGTGTTCCGGGCAATGTGCAATGTTAGGGCCCTATTACATGGGGCGATTATCGTGCAGAAAATCGTTAAATTGTTCAATTTTTAAAAGATAATCATCATGTGTGGTTGCAGGCAACAATCGAAAAATCGTTCATATGTCGTTGATCGTTGATTTAGATCTGACCCTAAAATCATCATTAATCATTTACTCATCATTCACTATAATTCCACATTCGTTCGCTTTAATTCCGCATTCCTTTAGTAATTGTTCATTGTAATTCTATACCGTTCCTTCTTTTGCTGGGATCCAATGGAGTAAACAATCGTAGTAACAATCATAATGATTGTAACTAACGACTATCGTTCTGTGTAATATGGGGAACGATTTCAGGTTAATGATAAACAATCTTGTTTGTGATTGTTTATCGTTAATCGCTAAAAATCGCTTCATCTAATAGGACCCTTACTATTCCACCACACATACTGTAACATTCATCTGACCAGAGCATCTTCTTCCACATGCTTTCTGTGTCCCCTACATGATATGTGGCAAACTGTAGCCGTGTCCCGCCTGCAGAGTGGGAAGGAGGGAGGAAGAGAAGGAAGGAAGCTTATGCAAACTTTTTCTTTCTGCATTCCCTATTGTTGGTTAAAATGCCAGAAACTTTTGTGTTTAAGATGTGCAAGTTTATCTCCAAAATAGCATGTTTTTTTGTTTTTTTTAATCTTGCTATAGAATCTTATGTCACCAAGAAATGTATTGCAGAGCATATTTTAGGGTTTATTAACATTAATTGACACTTCTCTGCATTAATAGTGCATTCAATCAAAAACATAACTGCCATATGTATACATTGTTTACTCACAAACCTATACAAGTTTATTCTTTTGTCTTTGTCCAGTTATTTTTGACTTCTCACAGGAGGTGGATGGACAGATGCTGAAAGTAAAAAGTCAAAAACTAATTTTAGGCTAGGTTCACACTGCAATACGTTTTTTTCATGCTTTTTTTGCAAAAACGTTTTTGCAAAAACGGATGGAAAAAAAAAGCATGGCAAAAACGCAGTGTGAACCTAGCCTTATGTAAACTTTATATGGCTGACCCTCTTTAAAGGGAACCAATCAGGTACATGCCGCAGCTGCTGCAGGAGCTTTATTCAGCTCTCCTGGGAACCAAATCAGCACAATTGGGCTGATTGGTTTCCTTTAAAGCGGTCATATCCTCCAAGAGAACAAATGGACAGGGGTTATCCTGAAACATTAAAGCCAAAAAGAACTGTTTAAAGTTTTTATTATCTTCAATGCCTTGTTAGGAATCCCACCATTTTTCCTTTTTTTACCCAGGCATATTAAATTGACGAGTACCTGTCACAAAAAATAAAATAAAAACATTGACACGTCATCACACATGTCAAAAGTTGTTAATCCCACCTGATCCTCTAGACATGCAAATTGCTGTAATTTTTACAAGAATAACTAAAGGGCAATACCTGTATTTCATAGTAATATGTATCAATCTAAATGCTATAGAATTAGAGCATTTTGACAGTTTGCTAAATGTTTAGCCAACAAGACTTTCCTATTTAGTTTTTATCGCTAAAACATGTGGATTGATGAATTCCGTTGGTTTTTAGGCTCTTTTCACACTACACTTTTGTGGTGTCCTGTGGGAGTACAGATTAGCAGAATCCAAGACATATACATACAGCTAGGATGGATTGTATTTAGGATTGCATTTGCCATACATAGAGTCCTATGGATTAAAAATGTTGTATTCAATTTTTACAGGATCCTGTCCTATGCAATAGTGAAGAAAATTGCAATATTCCATCCATTAAGAAAACACAAATCTAACCAGAAGCAACCAAAAACAAAGCTATACATTGCCCGGGAGATTTCCTGATGCATATTGCAAAAAGAGAGCCTTGTTTCAGTTCCCTTGCATTCTGATATTATTATTCTGTCAGGCTGGGTTCACATTACAATTCAGACCTCCATGGCACTATCTAAATTTGGGTTATTTTTTGTACGTATACATGTATTTATTCTGATCAGTGCTCTATACCAGAGTCTGGGTAAATGTATGTGTATGTGCAGTAAGTGACCTGAACGTTTTCAGTTTGCCGATGTATACATGTCACAGATGGAAGAATCATAAAGTGAACCCAGCCTAAGACTGATTTACTTTGATCTTTTTTTCTTTTTCTTTTTTTTTAACTTTGATAGCTCTCCAATCTGGTTTGTATTTTTCCCTTGCTAACTGCTCTTATTGTCATGTTTGTCTGTAGTTTGCTTTCCACTCATTTGACAATGTGTTTGGTTACTAATTCAAAATCTATTGTCTGTTCTTTTATTCTATGGCTATGGTCCAAATAAGTTTTTGAAATTCATTTTGACCTTTATCTTGGTCAACATTTTTACCAACGATAGAAGTAGAACCAACACTGAAAAAAAAACTATAATAGACAAATATACACTACCATTGAAAAGTTTGGGGTCACCCAAACAATTTTATGTTTTCCATGAAAAGTCACACTTTTTCACACGTTCATACGTTGTGAAATGAATAGAAAATAGAGTCAAGACATTGACAAGGTTAGAAATAATGATTTGTATTTGAAATAACATTGTTTTTACATCAAGCTTTGCTTTCGTCAAAGAATCCTCCTTTTGCCGCAATTCCAGCATTGCACACCTTTGGCATTCTAGCTGTTAATCTGTTGAGGTAAGCTGGAGAAATTGCCCCCCACGCTTCTAGAAGCAGCTCCCACAAGTTGGATTGGTTGGATGGGCACTTCTGGCGTACCTTACGGTAAAGCTGCTCCCACAACCGGTCAATGGGGTTCAGATCTGGTGACTGCGCTGGCCACTCCATTACCCATAGAATATCAGCTGCCTGCTTCTGATGAAAATAGTTCTTGCACAATTTGGAGGTGTGTTTAGGGTCATTGTCCTGTTGTAGGATGAAATTGGCTCCAATCAAGCGCTGTCCACTGGGTATGGCATGGCGTTGCATAGTGATAGCCTTCCTTATTCAGAATCCCTTTTACCCTGTACAAATCTCCCACCTTACCAGCACCAAAGCAACCCCAGACCATCACATTACCTCCACCATGCTTAACAGATGGCGTCAGGCATTCTTCCAGCATCTTTTCATTTGTTCTGCCTCTCACAAACGTTCTTCTTTGTGATCCAAACACCTCAAACTTGGATTCATTCGTCCACAACACTTTTTTCCAGTGTTCCTCTGTCCCATGTCTGTGTTCTTTTGCCCATCTTAATCTTTTTCTTTTACTGGCCAGTCTACTGCCAGTTTACTGGCTTTTTCTTTGCCACTCTGCCCTGAAGCCTGAAATCCCGCAGCCGCCTCTTCACTGTAGATGGTGACACTGGTGTTTTGCGGGTACTATTTGATGAAGATGCCAGTTGGGGACCTGTGAGGCGTCTGTTTCTCAAACTAGAGTCTCTAATGTGCTTATCTTCTTGCTTAGTTGTGCAACGCGGCCTCCCACTTCTTTTTCTACTCTGGTTAGAGCCTGTTTGTGCTGTCCTCTGAAGGGAGTAGTACACACTTCAATCTTCAATTTCTTAGCAATTTCTCGCAGGGAATAGCCTTCATTTCTAAGAACAAGAATAGACTGTCGAGTTTCAGATTAAAGTTCTCTTTTTCTGGCCATTTTGAGCGTTTAATTTACCCCACAAATGTGATGCTCCAGAAACACAATCTGCTCAAAGGAAGGTCAGTTTTGTAGGTTCTTTAATGAGCTAGACTGTTTTCAGATGTGTGAACATGATTGCACAAGGGTTTTCTAATCATCAATTAGCCTTCTGAGCCAATGAGCAAACACATTGTACCATTAGAACACTGGAGTGATAGTTGCTGGAAATGGGCCTCTGTACACCTATGTAGATATTGCACTAAAAACCAGACATTTGCAGCTAGAATAGTCATTTATCACATTAGCAAGGTATAGAGTGTATTTGTTTAAAGTTGGGACTAGTTTAAAGTTATCTTCATTGAAAAGTACAGTGCTTTTCCTTAAAAAATAAGGACATTTCGATGTGACCCCAAACTTTTGAACGGTAGTGTGTGTGTGTGTATATATATATTTTTTTTTTTTGTATCTTGGACCCATACCCCATTTTTCTACAAATAATGAACAAAATTTGGCTCAGAAAAACTTGTTTTGCTACATACTTAAGGTTATGAAAAGACAAGAGTCCATCAAGCTCAACCTATAACCCTACTATGCTGATCCAGAGGAAAAACCCTTATGAGTAAGAGTGGTATTACCTGGGAGATTTTTGGCAATTAACGATCTCAAACGACCGCTATGACAAACTATCTTAAATCATTCACCCTATTACACAGGACGATGATTGTTATTTATCGTCGTTCTTGCACTAGTCCTTTCCTGGCTGATAGAGTAAACAATTTATTACACCAAACGATGTTCGAACGATTTGTGAATGATCAACGATTAAAATAGGTCCAGATTCTATCAAATGGTCAATGATTTTTTGTTAATCGTTTAATCGTTGCCTGCTATTACACAAAATAATTATCATTTAAATCCAAGCAATCTAACCATTTTTCAAACGATAATTGTCCCGTGTATTACGGCCCTAAGGATGAAACTGCCCCATCCCTGGGAGAAAAAATCCTTCCCGACTTCAAATAGCAATCAGAATAATCTTTGGATCAACGTCAAATCACATGTTACCTAAAGCCCATGACACGTAATGTTATATGTTTAAAAAATAACAACCAGGCCTCCCTTGAACTTGTTTAGAGAGTCAGCCATAACATCATGTGGCAGAGAGTTTTATAGTCTAAGGCTGGGTTCACACTGCGTTTTCAGCATCCATTTAACGGATCTGTAGTGTCAACAGTACTTTATTGTGCGTAAAAAAAAAACGCATCCGTTTGGATCCGTTTTTTTTTTATAATGGAAGTCAATGGAAAACGGATCAAAAACGGATGCACACAAATGTATCCGTTTTTGCAAAAATCGGATCCTTTAAACGGATGCTGAAAACACAGTGTGAATCTAGCCTTACTACTCTTCCAGTAAAGAATATGCATCTGTGCTGATGGTGAAACCTTCTTTCCTCTAGACACAGAGGATGTCCCCTTGTCATAGTTACAGGTCTACGTGTAAAACTCTAGAAAGATCTCTGTACTGTCCATGTTCTCATATTTAGCATCTTTTGATACATCCTATAATTTTATTAGCCTCTGCCTTTTTTGGCAGCCGCTGCCTGGCACTGGTCACTGAAGTTTACTGTCTTACCAAATCCCCTTCGGAAGCAGTTTTACCAAGTGTTTTATTATTTGGCACATAATTGAACATATTGTCTAGAAACAACCATTGTCTACAATTGTCTAGTAAACAACCACTTAGAATAGTTAACTATAAAAAACTAACATATGGCTTTAACAAATTAACAAATAACATACTGTAAATATAACTTGACAAGAGCAATTAAACTTTAAACTGGAATAGAATCAAATAACAAGATAATTAAGGAAATACCATTTTACCAGCTGTATTAAACAGTTCTTTCTTAGCATGAATCTTTCTGGCTAAGAAAAATATTAATTCTGTGCTTTAATAAAATATTTAGCTTACAAAATGCATTTGATGACTTATGATTTCATTTGAAAAACACTTAGAATTTATGACAGTACATGCTGTAATAGTTTAACGGTTACATTGACAATAGTGAGTGACGAGTAGATAAGCTGCTATATTTATATATTTGCTTTAAAAAGTTAATCCTAAAATTTTATGCACTTAGTAATCTCTATGTCTCCTTATATCAACCTTTTACTATTGATTTTTAATGTTTAAAATTTGAAGACAAGTCAGGGTACACACAGGTGATGCAGAGACGAGTATAGCCCTGACGCTGTCCCATGCCCACTGTCCCTGCCTATTTGCCTCAATGTGTCCTAGGTGACACGGGACAACTTGGAGACGTCCCCTACGCTAATATAGGTGGAACAGGAAACAAGTTTGCAACAACAGCCATTGTTTAATGAAAGCAGCCAATCACCTTAACCCCTATGGAATCCCAGCCAGAGTGAATACAAACTGTATACACACTGTAAACACTCTGGCTGGGATTCCATGTGAGAAAACTTACATGTCTATTTTGTGCGGTCGCTATTCACAGCGGCCACACAAAATAGATTGTGCAGACAATGTAAAGTACAGCTCTGGCCGTACTTTACTTTATCTGCTATGGCTAATTGTAGTGTGGGCACACCCGAATGTGCCAAGCATATGCTTGTGAGTGGAAAAGTTTGTAGATAACGTGCATGATAATATGATATTACATGATAATGATAATAATTTACTATGTGCTTTTGCAAAAAAAGCTCTTGGTGTG
This sequence comes from Dendropsophus ebraccatus, assembly GCF_027789765.1. Classification (NCBI taxonomy): domain Eukaryota; kingdom Metazoa; phylum Chordata; class Amphibia; order Anura; family Hylidae; genus Dendropsophus; species Dendropsophus ebraccatus. The sequence continues at coordinate 138,956,495 of NC_091460.1, read as the reverse complement.
GATGCTATATGTGCATATGAAAATGCATATACTAACATTGTCAAGGTTCAGTGCCACATTGTATACCGTATTTTATTTTATTTTTTGCATTGTTTTTGTATTCTGATTATATGTATATAACAAAAGATACACATAGAATCTGATTATAGTTTATTCATCATTCTATTTCATTTCCAGAAAAGCATATCACGCATATACTGGAAAAATGAAGATGTGAAACTGATTAATTACAAGTCAATGGGGTGTAATCAGTCTCAGTGTCTTCAGCAGCATGATATGTAATTAATGCCCTGTATGTATTAGTAATGTAGTCCAACCACGTTATGACTGCCTATAGATTATACACTTCTGGACAGCCCGCAAGTGACTCTGCAAGGACGTTCCTGAATATGCTTTGGAAGTCTGCAGTAGCACAACAATTGTGTGCACTAAAGGAGTCCCAGGAGTCAGTGTCATCTGGGCCCTTCAAAGAGACGGCTGAGACGGTTTATTTATAACATTCCAGCCCCAGTTACAGGGGGAAAATAAATAAACAAAATTTAATAATAATAATAATAATAATAATAATAATAATATGACCTTGTGGAAGACAAAGTAAAGGTCCTACATAGTTATGTAACTACAGTGGGGAAAACAAGTATTGGAAACACTACTGATTTAGCAGGTTTTTCCACCTACAACGAATGGAGAGGTCTGTAATTTGTGTCGTAGGTACACTTCAATGATGAGAGACAGAATCTATATTTAAAAAAAATTCTAGAAAATCACATTGTATGCATTTTAATATTTTGTATTGTACTGCATGAAATAAGTATATGATCACCTACCAAATTGCAGGAATTCCGGCTCTCACAGACCTATTAGTTCTTTAAGAAGCTCCTCCTACTCTGCCCTCATTATTTGTATTAACTGCACTTGTTTAAACTTGTTGCCTGTATAAAAAAAACATCTGTCTACACACTCAATAACTCACACTTCAACCCCTCCACCATGGCCAAGACCGAAGGGCTGTCTAAGGACACAAAGTTGTAGACCTGCAGAAGGCTGGAATGGTCTACAGGACAATAGGCTTGGTGAGAAGGCAACAACTGTTGGTGCAATTATTAGAAAATGGAAATAACACAAGATGACTATCAAAGGTCAGGAACCAGCCCAGAACTACATGGGAGGACCTGTTTAATGACCTGAAGAGAACTGGAACCACAGTCTTCAAGATTATCGTTAGTAAAACACTACGCTGTCATGGATTAAAATCCTGCAGGTCATGCAAGGTCCCCCTGCTTACACTAGGACATATCCAGGCCCATTTGAAGTTCACCAATGACCATTTTGATGATTCAGAGGAGGCATGGGAGAAGGTCATGTGGACAGATGAGAGCAAAATAGTACTTTTTGGTATCAAATCCTCTCATTGTGTTTAGAGAGCGAAAAAAGATGACTACAACTCCAGGAGCACAGTTCCAACCGTTAAATGGGGGGGGGGGGAAACATTATACTTGGGGGGATGCTTTTCTGCAAAAGATGGGTCAAGGCTGGGTCTTCCAGCATGACAATGACCCAAAACACACAGCCAGGGCAACTAAGGAGTGGCTCTGTAAGAAACATTTTAAGGACCTGAACCCAGTAGAACATTTTTGGAGGGAGCTGAAATTCAGTGTTGACCAGCGACAACCCCAAAACCTAAAAGATCTGAAAAAGTTATGTATGGAGGAGTGGAAAAAAAAAATCACTGATGAAGGGAGTGCAAACCTGGGCAAGAACTGCAGGAAACGCCTGAGCTTTGTAATTACCAAGAAGCGTTTCTGGACTAAATATTAGCCATTTATGGCTCAAAAATGCCCCAACATACTGTGTGGGAATACAGCCTAAGGCTATGTTCACACGGAGTATGAGACCGGCCATTCCGTGACCCGGCTGGGTCACGGAACGGACGGTCTCTAAAAAGATGTTCTTTCTGGCCGCAGTGTTCTGATGCGGGTGCATCAGCGCGTGCCCGCATCAGAACTCCCTACAGCACACAATGAAGCAAGCGGCCGGAGCCGCTCGCTTCATTGTGTGAACTGACAGGTCATTTCATTGCGGCCCCGCATGGGATCCTGGCCGGAGCGTATACTGTGTTGATGGCAACAACGGCCGTACTTTTACGCTGGGTGAACATAGCCTAAAGATGTTAATGTGTAAATCTTTGGCACACTGATTTTTTCATGAGTTTATTGGTCTCCCCTGGTGCTTTAAGACAGTGGAATTAAATGCTCACTATTTTATTATAGTTATCAGTGTAATTATCATTTTTTTTATTGTCCTTCTATGATGAACGTCACTCTATATAGGTTGGTTCACATCTTAGACAATGCTAGAGCTACACAAAGAATGAAAAAATATTGAAAGCATAATTTTCTCACTCTATTAAATAAAATAAAGACTCAATGTGTGTTATAAGTGATAGCCATGCTAAACAATACACATTCCTCAGATTATTTTATTAGGTTAGAGAGGAGTAAATATTTACTGTACGCTCTTAAAATGAGAAAGTCTACTGTATTTCTGGCTTTCTAGCTATTGTTATTTCCTCTGCTGCTTCATTTCATATATCAGTTCTGGTTGTGTTAGGAGAATTCATCTTCTGCATTGTTATTTTGTATCTATTTCCATTTTGGAGAATATCATTCTAAGTTTCAGATAATGCCCATGACTAATGATAGGATACAAATCAAACATTCGCCATATCAATGTTTTTCAAAATATAAGGCTTGCTTTTGTTTTAAATAAAATCAATATTTATAACAGTTAAAATAAAATAATGGAGATTTGGAATAAGAAAGACATTTGTAATAAAAAATTTTTTTAAAAAATACCCCCCCCCCCTCTCCTTCTCAGAGCGGTCAGAATGGAGTCATTTTACATTGTTATTACCATATGGAAATTAAATAAGGTTGTCACCCATCCATGTCATTAGTTAAAATAAGAGTAATTATACTAATGTACATGTTTGATGTGCTTCTTAATCCTTATGTGCTGAGTATCTCTTCTAAACTCAGCCATTAATGGTGTATGTTCTGCAGTGTGAAAATAGGTTATTTGCAGCCATATTAGCTTATATGAGGGCAATTTATTATAAGTTCACTTCAATTTCTTCTCCCTTTCTTACTTAGCTACATTCCGGCCATACCATGAAAAAAAAACACTTACATGCCCACACAATACATCCTTTTAGGGCTGAAATAATACTACCATATACTGACCACATAACAATAGTAGGACTGATGGTGGAAGGGAAAGTGTTTTAAGGCCGTATTACACGTATCGATTATTGTTCAAAGATTCGCTATAACGACCGTTCGTTAGCGATAAGTAGCAATTTTGTAGCAAACAATTACATTCACTGATTACTGTTATGATTGATCACTTTTACATCGTTATATGGTCGCTAATCGTTCCACAGGACGATGACTTATTACATGAACAAATATGCAAACAATCGGGGAACTACCAACAATAATTTTTCAACATGTTGAAAGACAAAAATTAACAATTTTTCATTTGTCTTTTCATCGTTGGGTGTTATTACACGGACAAATCATTGGTCATTTTGATCGTTTTAGCAAATTTTTAAACGATAATCATTCCGTGTAATAAAGGGCTAAAGGTTGCTTCTATGATTACATTGTTGCAATCCAGGGGTGCTAAAAGGTATTTGCAAGAGCAGGTGTTGCGGTACTGCTGCATGTGGTATATGCCCTCCCTGGGTACCAAAAACATACCTGTTAAAGTAATAGGTAGTGCCTGGTGTCCCTGTAGTGTGATTGTGCAGTATAGAGGAACCAAAGAGTCCAGGATAACTTAACAGTATAAAAAGTTTATGTCCATGTTATGGACAGAGGTAACAGCACGGAGCCCTGTGTCAGGGTATGTGCACACTGAGGAAAAGGCAAGGAATTAGGTGAGGAATTGAAGAGGAATTTCAGCTTGAAATTCCTCCCGTAAAATATGTACAGAGCAAAGTCCCATTGTGTTCAATGGGTTTTCTGCTCTATTGTTCACACTATTGTTTTCTGCTGTAGATCTGCTAGAGGAATCCTATAGAAGTCAATGGGGGGCTTAAATTCTGCTTGAATTCTGCCTGAAAACTTTCTGCTTCAATTCCTCGAGAATTCCTCAGTGTGCACATACCCTTTGACTGGAGAGAATACACCACTTCCTGCAGGACATACAGTACTGGAAGACTGGAGATTTTTAAATAGAAGTAAATGAAAAATCAATATAATGTTCTAAAACCAGTTGATTTGAAAAAAGTTGTATTCGTTGGCGTGCCCCTAACACTTCATAAAACTAGTACTACTTTCACCGTCACTGATAAGGTTCTTTAAAAAATTAATATAGTGATTTTTTTTTTTGCACACCTCAAAACATATCAAGATTTTGTTTTTCTAATGTCAGGGTGTTCTTATTGTGAGACTGGGGGAACTCAATTCACTATGATAATTTCCACTCATTAATGCTATTAATCTGCTATATGGAAATACATGAAACTCTGTGATATTTTAGGATCCTCATTAACATTTCACTTAAACCTTTTCTTTAGATTTTGATTGCCGACATATTCTGCAGCACTTTACAACGCAAAGGATACATGTACAAACTTAGATATTACCGAGTAACAAACTCAGGAATTATTCCAACAAGAGGAGTGAGGACTCCCCTATTTTATATGAGAAAGTGGAGGGAACACAAAAAGTACTTGATTTGAACAAAGATCCAGACATTTTTTTTATATAAATAGGGGAGGGCAAATAAAATCAGTATAAGGTTACAAACCCACTTGCCGGATCTGCAGCGAGTCTCCTTGCTGCGTTTTTGCAGGGAGACTCGCTGCAGATCCCGGCCCTATACTTTCAATAGCAGAGAAACTCGCAGCAGGGATGTACATCCCTGCTGCGATTTTGTCTGCAGCCCGCCCCATTAACCCCCCGGCCGCCGGACATTATACATTACCCGGTCCCCGTTCCTGCTTGCTTCGGGGCTCCCGGTGTCTTCAAGGCCCGCCCGGCCAATCAGTGCACTGCGGCGGGGCAGCGCACTGATTGGCCGGGCGGAACGTGCCGGGAGCCGCTGAAGCAAGCAGGAGCCGGGATCAGGTAATGTATATCCTGCCCACCCCCCTGCAGCCGCGATTGCCCCCAGCCCCCGGCTGCACGATCGCCCCCAGCCCCGCAGCCCCCGGCCGCACGATCGCCCCCAGCCCTGCAGCCCCCGGCCGCACGATCGCCCCCAGCCCCCGGCCGCACGATCGCCTGCAGCCCGCAGCCCCCGGCCGCATGATCGCCCGCAGCCCCCAGCCCTGCAGCGGGGCTGCAGGCGATCGTGCGGCCGGGGGCTGCGGGGCGATCGTGCGGCCGGGGGCTGCGGGGCTGGGGGAGTTCGTGCGGCCGGGGGCTGCGGGGCTGGGGGCGATCGTGCAGCCGGGGGCTGGGGGCGATCGGAGCTGCAGGGGGGCGGGCAGGATATACATTACCTGATCCCGGCTCCTGCTTGCTTCAGCGGCTTCCGGCACGTTCCGCCCGGCCAATCAGTGCGCTGCCCCGCCGCAGCGCACTGATTGGCCGGGCAGGCCGTGAAGACACCGGGAGCCCTGAAGCAAGCAGGAACGGGGACCGGGTAATGTATAATGTCCGGCGGCCGGGGGGTTAATGGGGCGGGCTGCAGACAAAATCGCAGCAGGGATGTACATCCCTGCTGCGAGTTTCTCTGCTATTGAAAGTATAGTGCCGGGATCTGCAGCGAGTCTCCCTGCAAAAACGCAGCAAGGAGACTCGCTGCAGATCCGGCAAGTGGGTTTGTAACCTAAGGCTACGTTCACACAATGTTTTTTTTTTTTTTTTTTAGCTCCGTTTAAAATAACGTTGGTTATTTTGAGTGTAAAATAACAGCCGTCATTTGGCCCTTAGTGTAATGACTGGTATTTGTGCATTATTCTAGTTTGGGTTACTATTTGGCCTTTGGATGCGGCTTAATTGAATAGTCCATTGAATTTTATAGTGTAAAAAGAGAAAGAACAGTGGAAAAAGAAGAACTGTGTGTGAACAACTAATAAAAAAAACCTCTGCTGTTTGCAAAAGATGTCCCAAAATAATGATCATGTTCACTATTTTGATGTCTATGGTAAGAACGTCCGTTATTCAATACATTGACATCCCATTGACCTCAATGCATTGCCATTGCAGTCAGCTAAATTGCGTAAAATATCAAAATCGGGCTCCTTTTCGTTGTGTGATCATAGCCTTTAACTGTGAAAAGTTGCATCGGACATTCGCTTTACGCTTTGCACGTAAATAGAATAGGGCCAGCATGGGGAAGCCGATGCCGCGGTCCCTCTTTTGAACCACATCCTATTTCTCGCGCACGGTTCTGGTCTATTACCGAGCCCCCGCTTCGGCTGAATCATTGGAGGCAGGCCAGTTTGCCCCAAGTGGGAGGAAACCTCTGCCCTGCCTCTCTATGACGCAGTTCAAAAAAAGGACCACGGCACTGGCTTTCCCGCACTGGGGCTGTTCTATTCAACTGCATAACTTAAAGTGAATGTACATTCGCTTTAAATTAAAGAAGACCATACCAATTAAGGACAACATGATATAACTACAAACACACTGTTTCCAACGGTCTGTCACCCAGTGTGTAAAACAGTGAGGACACCCTTAAGGTCCTCATACACCTTCAATAACTGATGGACAAACGATTGTTTAGATATCAGTTATCTCTCCTGCCTCCCGTTCGTCCTCCCCACACACAAGAACAATCAGCACGGCTGAGCGTTCCTGTGTTCTCTATGAGGAGGAGAAGGGTGAGTTGCAGTGACAGCCCTCTCCCTGCAGCTGATCTCTCTCTGAAGAAAGGGGTCAGCAGTGATTTTCCATCACGGTCGATGCCTATCACCACTGACATCATCTGTTGATATGGTGATAAATATGTGCAGGGTATATATGTTAGAATGCAGTGTCTGCTCTATAAAAGAATACAGGTTTAAGGCTCTGTAAAATTTTTGCTTTTCTTTTCAGAGCTTAATTGTTTTTATACAGCAATATAATAAAGTCAGTGTAACCTTGATGGATGCCATTATATGTCAATGGGATCTGTCAGGATTGATTGGGATCTGTGTAGCACATATATAGTCACTGGATTATAAACAAGGCAATAGCAGCAATATAAATGTAAATCTGCCAGAAACAAGACCAGCACATATAAATATATATGTAAGTTATAAAAAAAGCTTTTGTCTCTTGATGACCCGTGCCGTAATAGTTTTGCACTAGTAGATGTCCACAGATCGCTTATGACTAGTGATGAGCAGACCTACAGTATGGATATTTGGTCTCGACGCGTTCATTCAACAATCTGGACTTTACCCAAATGACCCCATCCGCATTGAAGTCAATGGGAATGTGAACTTTGGGGCACAGAAATGACTGTGAAAAGGGTATTAAGAGGGATAGAGGGTTAACAACAAGACAAGCAGAGAAGAACACTGGTCTAAAATCTCCAACAGCAAAGTGCAGTGATGACAAGATGGTACAAGGGTTGTGGCACCAGGAAAATGGTAGAGGTCAGTAAAAAAATTTAAAATGAGGTTAACAACAGGGATATGGATAGGGTTAACAACTGGGTTAGGGATAATTGTGTGAATGAACTTAAAAAGCTGTCATACCCCCCCCCCCCCCATGCACACCCATGAGTCTTGGTTCTGAATGGGAACATTTAAAAATTAGTGGCCTTTGAAATCTCCCATTTCAGATGGTGGAGATTTACTCATATAGTGCCTACATATTCCACAGCAGTTTAAAATTCAATGTGATTCCAAGCCACCACTACTCCACTACTTTTCTAGGTGGACCATCCCTGCCCGGCATCAACATGGTGGTGAGAAAATTAGGTATACACTCTGCAACAACATCCATGGCAAGGTCCCCAAAAGCACCAATACATCAACCTTGGGCAAGGATGTTACATGTTACCGGGCCTTAGACGTAAAGACGTTTTGGCGCTTGTCCTACCACTACCACTTTGGCACTTGTCCTACCTCCTACCAATCTTCCTCCTTTGCCACCTCCTCATAATCTCACCATAACTGCTGCACCACCAACTTCAGCACAGCCAGGTATGAGTGACTGCAGGCTGATGTGAAACTCATCTGTCTGGGGGACGAACCAAAATCCTCATCCAAAACACCTTTTTTTTTTACCCCCAACAAAAAGAAAAGAGCCATTTCTGTCTGCTGGGGAATGGTTTGAAGGAGAAACCTGTCTGAGCAAGTAATGATTTGCTCATCCAGAGGGTGTTTAAGTTTTTAAATTTAAGAGAAGATAAGTTAAAAGACAAACATACACAGATATAATAAATTAGCAGAGATCCTTCTTGCTTCTGGGTGTATGTAGAATTTTGTAGATTCTAAGATAATTTGATTTTGACATATTTATGTATTAAGTTTGTTTGGCTGATCCTCCAATGTACTGTATTATGTATCGTGGGATCTATGTAAAGTATAGTAGAGTATTTAAGTACTACACCACAACTTCTCACTATATTCCATAGTAAAGTACACATTGTTTTTACCTTTTGTGTTCTTCTTATTTTGTTCGCTTTGTGTTATATACAAAATATACTAACAGAACTGTATTTTCAGATTTGTAAAAAAAAACCTGTTAATCTGCAAGTGAACAATGTATAGAACTGGAAAGGATTATATTTTGTCTTTAGTTAAGAGCAGAAAGCCATATAGCATTTTTATGATAGGGCAATTACCCAGGGTAAAATATATTTATAGACTCTGGCTGTGTTCTTACAGATTTAACATTTGAATGAATGCTTCATTTCCCAGTGATGGCTGAAAGTTAGTTTGTAAAGAATATGACACAGCTACTGCACATACAAGTTGCTAATAAGAGTCTGGATCAGAGATTTTACACAGAGATTTATTTTATTGTGCTAGTTCAAATGAAACAAAACTTATTTTAAGTCTTACTGAAACTTTTTTTTTATTATTTTATTCAAAATTCTTGGAGATGCTATTCCTTTCATTTAGTTAGATGGTGACTCTTAAATTAGCCGGTATTTTTTAGAACTTAACAGTGAACTAAGTTTTTATTTAAAATATGAAATATGTATAGATGACAATTGATAAGTAAAAGTCCAATCCTATCAAAAAAGAAAAAAAAGATCTGGATAAAAAATATTTAGAAAAATGTATTTCACTTTATAATACACATAGTTCATTGATTAAAAACTACAGATTAAAAAATGAAACAGTCACAGACCACTAAAGAGTGGGTGGAAGTAAATTGAAACCCTAATAGATCCTATGACAAACACTTAGATGTAAAAAAGGGGTCTGTGGAGCCTCAGTTACGGGAATAGCCTTCCAGTGGGGAGTTCACCAAACCACCCTGATACAGGATATGCCATAAGAGTCAACTAGATGCAGGTTACCACCACTAGGCCCTGCACCAACAGTATCTTCAGACCAGGGGCTCCCGGACCCCTCCAGCCTGTTTGCAGCTGAAAACTGCTTAATGCGGCAACCTACATAATTTTCATAGCTCTCATTGACTTTGATAGAAGCTGCACAAATGACGTAGCAAGTTTCTAAACGGCCTCGTTGCTATATTAAATACAATGAGTCAATAAAATGTCACATCAGAGCACCGTATGAAGGGCACTATGTGTAAGGTGTGCTGTACTGATCTATCAGCAGGTTAGGTAGCCTTTTAACTCTAGCAAAATCGTATATTGTATATATAATGTTTATATCTGATGTATTAGTTTTTTAGTTGTTTTTTTTTAGTTTGGGAAAAAGGACAAAAACATCCTTTCCTAGATATTTAGGAACAAACGTGCAAAAAAGACTGAGAGATACTCAAGACAGAAGCACTTTGTTATCTTTATGGCCCAGAGTGAAAGACAAATTAGAAGAAGAATGCAATGCAAGCGTTTCATTGCCTCTGTGATAATAAGGAGATAGGTCCTATTTGTGTCTGACTGGATAATGTAAATGCATTCCATCTGCCACAATTTATTGATATTGTTAAAAATCAGCAGTCGCCTAATTTCACAATTGCAGGTGTTTTGCTCTGATAGTTACTACTTGTAATTTAAATGATCTGAAAAGCTACAAATATTCTAACAAGTAACACATTTAAGGGAATTAAAAAAAAAATAACATAATTATGCAAAACCAGATTTAGTCGTTTTTCAGCGGGTTTTTTTTCCAATCTAATAACTTTTATTTCACAATAAACATGTATTTTGCTAATGTAACTTTCTAACTTAAATAAATTAAAAACATTGAGGAAATTAACTTTCACCTTGGTTTAGATTGGAAAAAAAGGTGCACATTTTTGCCCAAAAGCACTGGTTTGTACAAATATTTGTGCCTTTTTGTCAGTCTATGGCCTTCTTACCTGAAGCGCAGGCAGGGGAGTGTAGCTCAGAGGTGACGTGGCTTCTTTCTCTGCCTAGTTCACCATAATTTATAACAGCAAACAATTGTAAATTACAGGAAAAATCTACACCAGCTTAGAGGCAGCATAGATATCTACAGCTATTTCAAGGGGCACAGGGGCAAGGATTTACCTAAGACCTGCATATAAATTTGGTTTATCTAATCTCTTTTTGTACAATAGAGGAGCCACACTGATTAAAGGGGTACTCCAGCGGGGGGGGGGGGGGGGAAATATATATATATATATATATATGAGAAAGTTATTCAGATTTGTAAATGAATTATATTTTTAAAAAAAACTCAAGTCTTCCAGTATGTATCAGCTGCTGTATGTCCAGCAGAAAGTGGTGTATTCTTTCCAGTCTGACACAGTGCTCTCTGCTGCCACCTCTGTACATGACATGAACCATCCAAAGCAGTAATAAATCCCCATAGAAAACCTCTCCTGCAATCACATAGACAAAGGAAACAATAATTAGGAGATTAATTGAATTCTATGGAGTTTTCAATCATGCTCAGTGACATGAGCAGTCACCATTGTTCAGGGAGACTTCGGGATTCTTTTTTAAAATATAAATAGAAAATGGAAATAAACTAAAATTCCAAACACTTAAAATATAAACAACAAAACTTGAGTTAAACCTTAGGTCACATTGTGATGACACCTTCCCTTTATTATATGTAACCATTCTCATGGGTCACTTCTTGCCTTTTTATGCCTTTGACTGTTTGTTGTCTTTAGTTCTAGTGTAAAGGTCATCTCTTTGACTTTGTTAATCTCATATGTCTTGTGTCTTGTCTCTTCGTTGAAAGCCTCCTGTACATTCCTATGCAGGGGAAGACACATGGAAGAAAACAGAGGAATTGAAGAACAGATACATTTGCTTGGAGGTGAACTAAAGGTGGAAGGTTTATCTTTCTTTAATCTTTTTCCTGCTTTGTTGAGCACAATCCACGATTTGTTTTCCTATAATTTTATAATAATGTGATAAAAACCTGATAAGAAATAAGTCAACTTTTCAAATGTTCGGTTCGGCAGGTTCGCTGAATTGTGCAATAAAATTCTGGTTCGTCTGAACTAAACTAGGACAGTTACACTTGTGGGACCAATGGGGCTTTTTTTTTTTTTGCCAAACGCTTGTTCTTGTGCAGCAAATAAATGATTTTTAAGGTCACATTGCCTTCTAAAGGGTGAAGCAACATTTTGAGTGTTGCATCAAAACCGGAGCCAGCCCTGCTAAGTACCATTAGAAAGCTGGATCTCCGCTTGTGGGGAGCTGTATATCTGCCCCTATGTTTTAAGCCCTGCTTGACAGTAAAACCACAGTAGAGGAAAGTATGGAGACAGGTTGGCAGTGAGGTGCAGGTAATCATGAGTAAGGTTTCCACCCATCCACGAGTCCCAATGAGGTGGCCTGAAAACGGTGAGGAACCCTGGCATCTACTAGCACTTCAGGGATGGCCTGAGAAGAATGAGGAGACCAATTGTCAACAAGTCTTTATGAGGGGGCCTGTGGAGGAGGAAAATATTTCCACCACTGTTTAGCTAAAAGGAGGCTGTTGGGATAAGTCACTTCCACGCAGTCCACCACCATTATACTAGGAGGCTGTAATGGCCACAAAAGCTCAGGTAAGTGGAGTGTACAAGTCCAGGCAGTCCGAGAGATATCCAGGCATGTCTGAGCAAGCAGTAGTCCTGGAGAAGCCATCAAGCTGTGAGCTTGCAACAGTCCCAGAGAGATCTTGAAGCTATGAGCTGGCAGACAAAAGTTTCCCATGACTGGATCCAGCTTTTCCCGGCATCCTGGGAGCAGCAGGGAGCGTAGCAGCACTGAGTGGCAGATGGCTTGCGCAGATCAAACAAAGCACTTTGCTTTGTTTACGTCTGCAATTCCCTCATCTCTATTTATTATACCATGTACTGTATGTGGCATGAACCCTGCCTATTGTTATTGGTGGGGGGTAGTTTTGTTGGGATTTAGTGTGTTGAAACACAATACTACAGTAATTCTGTCATTCTGTCATTCTTCCGAAGCTCTCCCGGCAGCAGAGCTTCGGGGATCCCCGGCGCAGTCAGTGTACCTCACAGTGCCTACGCTGGGAAGGGGCCAGGGGACACGCGGAGGCCGGGAACGGGCCCCAAGAGAGTTAACTGTTTGATTTTTTTTTCATAAGAAATTTAGCTGCAGTTTACCCCTGCCTGACCACAGCAGTGCTACGGTTAGGCAGGGGTTAACATTTTCCGGCGTAAAAGGCGAAACCCAGAGAATCTTCTTAAAAGTCAGGGGTCTTCTTATACGCCCAGTGGCCTTATACGCTGAAAAATATGATACTTTATTATGTGTCAAGTGACTCTTAAAAGTTAAAGGGGTACTCTGTACCATAATGAACCCCAGCCCAGAACACTTCACACTGTCTCTGACTGTCCTGGGTCCTGGCAGCAGAACATGCAGCAGTCAGAGTTAGTATGTACAAGCTGTCACCTGACTGAGCTTTTAACCTACCCAGTCAGATGACTGGTGAAGGTTTGGCAATAATATTTATTTCTTATATGGTATAATTTGCCTTATTTCTGGTGTTAATGGTTTGGTATATTGGGTGTTATTTAGTAGTGATATGGTGGTAAAATTATTTTTTTTTATAAAATACTGACATTATTGATCATGGTATACTGTCTTTTAGTAATGGTATAGTGATATTTGTTTTTATTTGGTGGTAATATTTGCTGATATTCTGATATTATTGGTGTTTATATACTAAATATTGGTTATAATATGTGGATATTAGTTACTATATGGTGAAGGTATGTCAATAATATATGTTTCTTTTATATTGATATTATACAGATCTATCTATCTATCTATCTATCTATCTATCTATCTATCCTCTATTAATGCTATTCTGTGTACATTTCCACACACTTAGCCCCCACAGAACTATGGGGGACATTTATCAAACTAATTGCGCCTGTTTTTAGTCTAATATATCTAGTTTGCGCTCAAAATAAATCTAAAATGAATTTATGAAGCTTTTTTAGACAAGACTATCCAAATTAGATGCAACTTTTTGAATTAGATTTTTTGTTGTTAATTAGATCGAAAGTGCGCCAGAATTATTTTTTAGCTAAATTTATTAACTGCACATTTTTTTTTTAAAAAGTCGCATATATTGGCGCATCGCTACCTCTGCTCCGAAGCAGGTGAATTTATTAGACTAATGAAAGACCGTTATTTTTAAGACACATTTACTATGCTATTAGACAATTTACATAAGTTTAACTAAACACATTAGATTGGAAATTTTGCCAAAGCATCTTTGACAAAATCGTGTTTTTAGATTTGTTAGTAAATATCCCCTTTTGTATTTAATCTGATTTTTAACACAGCATCCAGTATACAGTGTACCTAGTATCCTCTTAATACAACAGCTGCAAACACTAAAACTCCCAGCATTTACTGACTCTGATATGCTGGGAGCTGTAGTACATTCTACAGACAATCCTGATATCCACTGGGACTGTAGAAGGAGTTAGTGCTGGACTTTCAAGGCTGATAGTTGTGACCCACAGATAGCAGCCACCATTTATTGAAGGGTTGCCCTATCTGAAACTACAACGTCAAGTGTACCCTAATAGATTCATGAGTGTAGGGCATTGTAAAAGTTTTAGTTTGATTGAAAACTACTCACTTTTTCTTCATTGGTGGGCCCCTAGGACTATTTCCTCTGATGGGCTCCAGTTACCTCAGTCCGACAGGAAGTAATCCACAGAAAAATTGTTCTAAACATCTGAGTAAAGTCACTGTTTAACAATAATACCTTGTCTCCTTATTGGCTAATTACCACTGCACCTCAGCAACAACAAGGGTGTCCTTATGATCACCTGTTCAGTAGAGATGAGCGAACCAGCCAAGCTTCGGGTTCGTATGAACCTGAACTCTGGGCTTCTGATTGCCGCTGTCTGCCCGCACCGTGGAGAGGGTGGATACAGCCTGAGGGCTGCCTGGAAAACTGGGATACAGCCTATGGCTATGGCTGTATCCCAGTTCTCCAGGTGGTCCTCAGGCTGTATCCACCCTCTCTACGGAGCGGGCAGACAGCGGGAATCAGAAGCCGATAGTTCAGGTTCATACTAACCCGAACCTCAGCCGGTTTGCTCATCTCTAGTGTTTCGGTGTTCAGTTTACTATACAGGAACTGACTTGTTCCACTATCTATCTATCTATCTATCTATCTATCTATCTATCTATCTATCATGAAGGAGAAAGTGTGAGTACGGGGTAAGCACCATCACACATTGCCCGACTGCAGGGGATTATGGATAACCCCCTGCACTTTTTTTTATAATGTAATGTACTACAGTATGTGCATCCCCCAATTTGTATGAATTAAAAAAAAAAGATCAGTTGACAAATTTTTTGCAAAGTTCGGGAAGTTCAGTTCGCTCATCTCTATACCTGTTCTTTGTAGTTATATAAAATGAATGAAATGTCCACAGCAATTTGTACCGAATAACAGCAAAAGATAACCAGCAAATAAAAAGAAAAAAGATAGTACAGCTCAGCCTCCCCTTCTCCAATCTTTGCATTGATGACATTAACAAGCTTACAAACCTGCCCATAATGTGTCCATGGGGCTCACTAGAAAGAAAATCTCAAAATGTTATTAAAAACTGCTCACACAACATGTCTGACTCAAATAGAAAAAAAGAATATGTTTCAGTATTTAGCTCTAATCAGTAAAAAAAAAAAAGAAAAGAAAAGAAAACTAGGCGACACATTCATATAATATAAGCTGACCAAGCTTTTCAGTGCTGCCAACATATAACTAAATTAACATTTCCTTCTCCAAATACTATACATAGGATTTTATAATAAACTTATATTGGAAGTCTCATTATTTAGATGCAATATTTACATAATTGTTGTCTACCAGACCAAATTGTCTCTTCACTACACAGTGCACGGAGAGATGTAGAATGGTACATTTATTTAATTTAAGCCCAGCATTAGTGGTAAGGTAATAATTTCATCAGTTATATTTTACGTGATTGTTTCGAGGTGCGGATAATTCATTCATTTCAATACCTACAGGTGTCCATAAACCTTCAGGTAAACCTACTGATCAAATCAGCAGTACTGAATACTCAAAGGGGTATTTTGGTTTCAGCAAATATACGTTAACATCTATTTTTCCTTGTTATTTCATTTTTCCTTGTTATTTCATAATTACACCATTAGACTATGTTCACACTACGTAAGAGACCGGCCGTTCTGTGACCCCAGCTGGGTCACGGAATGGCCGGTCTCTGGCCGGATGATCCTTTTGGCTGCAGAGCTTTGATGCGGGCGCATCAGCGCGCGCCCGCATAAGAGCTTCCCATAGCCCACAGTGAAGCGAGCCGCTCGCTTCACTGTGTGAACTAACAGATCTTTCTGCGGCCGGAATTCACTGAATTCCGGCCGCAGAAAACTGACATGCCAGTTTTTTGCGGCGGCGTATGGGATCCCGGCCGGAGCGCACACGATGTGTGTACGCTCCGGCCGGGATCCCATAGAACAACAGGCATTGTTCCACCGCGGTAAAAGTACGGCCGTTGTTGCCATCTGCAACAACGGCCGTACTTTTACGTAGTGTGAACATAGCCTTAAAATGGTATCTAAGAATAATGGTTATAAAAAGAATAATATTGATTTGCTGAAACCATAATACCCCTTCATCTCACAGAGGACCTAGAGTGCTCTTTTACTGGTCTCATTATTTTGTATATATTGCTGAAGCATTATTTAGCATAGCACCTAAACAATGCTGGATTAAAGTTGGAATGAGCACTAAAAAAACAGCAATGGAGTAATTCCTCTACTTTTCATATTGCTATTGATTTAGCAATATGAAACAGTGGATTTTAAACGGGATTTTTCTAGATGTGGTCTATTTCTGCTATGGCATGAATAGACTGGTTTATTTAAAGTGCAATTTAGTGTGAGGGATAAGCCTGGTCTATTTTCCGTGGTGCTGATTTATTTGTCTCAGAATTGTCTCTAAGGCTATGTTCACACTGCGTAAGAGACCGGCCGTTCCGTGACCCCGGCCACAGAGCTCTAACGCGGGCTCTTCAGCGCGCACCCGCATCAGAGCTTCCCATAGCACACAGTGAAGCGAGAGGCCAGAGCCGCTGTGTGAACTGACAGGGTTTCCTACGGCCGCAATTCATTGAATTGCGGCCGCAGAAAGCTGACATGTCAGTTATTTGCGGCACCGCCGCGTGATCCCATTTTGAAACAGGCAATGTTCACAGGCGCATAAAGTACGGCCGTTGTTGGCTGTACTTATACGTAGTGTGAACATAGCCTGCGTTCACACGTAAAGGATCTGCAGCGGGTTTCTCACTGAGAATTCACAGCGAGATCCGCTGCGGATCCCTGCCCAGTACACCCTATGAGCGGACAAACTTGCAGCAGGGTCGACAAACCGATGCGAGTTTGTCCGCAGCCTTACCGTTAACCCCCCAGCCACCAGAGCATATACTTAACCTGGCCACCGCTCCGGCTTGCTTCTGGGCTCCTGGTGTCTTCACGTGACCCTCAGTCAATCAGTGCGCTGCAGCGGGGCAGCGCACAGATTGGCCGAGCGGGATGTGCCGTAAACCCCTGAAGCAAGCCGGAGCAGGGACCAGGTGAAGTATATGCAGGGATCCGCAGTGGGTCTCGCTGCAAATTAGCAGCGAGAAACCCGCTGTGGATTGGTTACGTGTGAACGCAGCCTAAATGGTCTCAGAATTGTCTCTAAATAGTCTCTTTGTCTCGGGTTTGTCTACTAGGTAATAAGCATTTTCTTCTATCTTTTTCAGATACCGGTATGCAGAGGATTACATTGGATTCGTTTGGACTAAGTCGATGACCAGCGGACTTTATTGTTCAATAAAATGGTCAATGAGGGGTGTCGGGGTGTTTTTATTTGATTAAAAAATTTTTTAGGTGTGTTGTGTTTTCTTTTATTAATTTACAGGCTTTAAAAAGTGGAAGCTGTCTGATAGACGGAATCCATTACTAAGTCAGACAGGCATTGTGGGAAAGGTTTTCTTTAAATTATAAGAATCACAATAGGGCCATTTTATTAACAATTATTTGCAAAAACAATCTATTAAAAAAATATAAAAATCTTTGTAAACGTGCATATTGTTGTGTTTGCACTGACCTATAGAATAACATTGCATTACGTAGACAGAAAGAAAAAATAAAGTAAGTGGAGAGAAGAAAAATGCTCTTTTTTTATTACTAAAGGAAAAAACATCCTAGGGAGGACAATGATTAAATTAACACATTCACTTGGCCTGCTCTATAAGGAAAGGATTTTGTCTGGATAGATGTAAGAACGAAAATATTTTGTCAATGCAGTTTAAAGCGACTCTGTACCCACAATCTGACCCCCCCAAATCGATTGTACCGTCAGATAGCTGCTTTTAATCCAAGATCTGTCCTGTGGTCTGTACGGCAGGTGATGCAGTTATTGTCCTAAAAAAATGCTTTTAAATTTGAAGCCCGTGCCAAACAGGAGTATCTGTGCCCTAACTTTGTACCACCCCTCCTTCCTTCCTCCCCACCCTCTTCAGCATTAGGAATGCCACTGAAACATTTTCTCCATGCTGAACATTGCACAGGTCCTTAACGATCCAGCCCATGTGCCGTGCTGACACAGATGGGGAATAGGAGGCAATCTGCCTGGAGCATTCCTAATGATGAAGAGGGTGGGGAGGAGGGACAGAGAGGTTGTGCAAAGTTAGGGCACAGATACTCCCGTTTAGCACGGGGCTTCAAGTTTAAAAGAATTTTTTTAGGACAATAACTGCATCACCTGCCGAACGGACCACAGGACAGATCTTGGATTAAAAGCAGTACAAGTGGTTTGGGGGGTCAGATTGTGGGTACAGAGTAACTTTAAGTCTATTAAACATTTTTTTTTTTTTATAAAACATACTTGTACCTGTCTTTTGAAGCTTTTGATCACAATGTTGATTATTTTTAAGGAACAATTTCATGTATTTGCACCCATCTTTACTCGACAGCGGCAATCTAGAGTAGAAAAGGGAGCAATAGAATATTTATCATTAACACACAAATCCAGCTCATTTCTAACTGTTGCTTTGGCTCCAATCCATGGATCCCAGTACTAGCTGAGCTGTTCATATCATGTAGAGATTCCTTGGCTCCAAAATAAAGACCTGTTAAACCTAAGGCTATGGTCACACGAAGTATGACCGGCTGGGTAACGGAACGGCCAGTCTCAGAAAAGATCATCAGAATTCAGCGGCGCTAAAGATAATCCGGCCAGTACTGCAGTACCAGCCGGATGATCTTTAGCGCCACTAAGTTCTGATGCGGGAGCATCCGTGCGCACCCACATCAGAACTCCCCACAGCAC
Source organism: Dendropsophus ebraccatus (assembly GCF_027789765.1). Taxonomy (NCBI): domain Eukaryota; kingdom Metazoa; phylum Chordata; class Amphibia; order Anura; family Hylidae; genus Dendropsophus; species Dendropsophus ebraccatus. The sequence goes on along the minus strand of NC_091460.1, from coordinate 138,937,588 downwards.
ACAATGGAGCGTGTGGCCAGAGCCGCTCACTCCATTGTGTGAACTGACATGGTTTTCTGAGGCCGCTATTCACTGAACATAGTGAACATAGCCTAAGACTGCATAAATAAATAGGTCCATGTGCTACAGCCAAGTGAATATAAATAATTGCTTTCTTTTGAACATGGCTACACTTGAGCAGTTATGTTACACATGAATGTTCCTAAGAGCCCTCCAGTGTTTAGTATACTGATTACAAGTACCCTCTTCAGATGCATGCATCTCTACAGGTTGAGGCCATCTTCACACATTGTATCCATGTGCGCCCGCATCCCAATTTAAAACTGCACACAATGAAGCGTGTGGCCAGAGCTGCACGCTCCATTGTGTGAACTGACATGTTCTGTGCGCCTGCTAGTCAATAAATAGCGGACGCACAAAACTAACATGTTAGTTTTTTGGGCAGCCACTTAGAATCCCGTCAGGAGCATGTACTATGTATATACACTCAAGCTGGGATTCCATTCATACACTTACAAGGTATGTTTTGTACAAATCACGTCCGTTGTTGCAATTTGCAACAACGGCTGTGATTTATACAAAACATACGTTGTGAGAACATGGCCTAACAGTGCAAGAAACCTTACGATAGACCCTCAAACGTCTTTGGTTCCCTTGTAAAGATGTTTAAGCATAGCCATGAATTATTTAATAGATAATTAATGTGCTCTGAATAAACTATAACCACGTCACGTTGTGGTTCTCTGAACACCAGCGCCCATACCAAGCCGGGATCCCCCCGGTCCATCAGCCTGCTGTGGTCTGTATGTATGATTCAATAGATAAGTAAGACTAGACATTTTAAGTGACTCTGTACCTGGGGTCCATTAGGTAGGTGAAGCAGTTATTGTCCTAAAAAACTTTTAAACTTGCAGTCCTGTGTCAAACTAGCGTGGCCTAGATTGTCTGTGCATTAGGCTGGCACAACCTCTCTGTCCCTCCTCCCCGCCCTCACCTTTGTGAGCACGACACATGGGCTGGATCGTTAAGGCACCTGTGCGGTGTTCAGACAAGTGCGGAATAGGAGAATACCTGGCTAGAGCATTCCTAATGATGAAGAGGGCGGGGAGGAGGTAAAAAGAAGTTGTGCCAGCCTAATGCACAGACACTCTAGGCCACGCCAGTTTGACACAGGGCTGCAAGTTTAAAAGTTGTTTTTTAGAACAATAACTGCATCACCTGCCGAGTGTACTCCAGGACAGATCATGGATCAAAAGCAGCTATCCGAAGGTACAAATGGTTTGGGTGGAACAGATTGTGGGTACAGAGTCACTTTAATGAAAGTCATAGTAAAACACAGAAGACAGTATAGAAAGTATAATGTATCCCAAAAAATAATCTTTCACATTCCATCCAGGGTAACTGTCTTTAAATGTGTATCACCCATGAAATGACCTCTTACTTAAAAAAAGATTACTCTCCTGGCAAGATCATTTAATGTGTTAAACCATAACAGTTACTGTAACTGTACTATACATAGGATCATACGCTTAGGGTGTTACCCATGCTACAGTACTTCTCAATCATAGCAGTTCTGGGTAACTGGAAAAGAAAACTGCAACAAAATTTTCAGCAAAATATTAAAAACATAATAATAATAATAATATTAAAAAAAACTGTATATTTCATATAGATGTGCTTTAAAAAAAAAAGAATAGTCACTATTGTTGCAAATCTGGCTACTTTTATGTGTGTTTCTTTTTTTCCCCAAGTAATTTAGAACTATGTTAGTAGCTCCAATATAACTGGGCTCTTATTTCACCTATTTGTTAGATTTTTATGATTGTTCATATAAATGTTAATTTTATGTGAAAATTTTGCCTGCCACCGCCATGAATGTTTAATAAGATTAGACACCCTCAGACACTTCTTATGCTTAGCAATGTTTAACTGCCATCTTGATTACTCACCAACAAGTCCTAATGCTATTTTAATTGCATCACCGCAGTGAAAATAATGTTGTGGATGTGCATATTGTATTGCTACATTGTTTCATGTAGATCAGAGGAGACAATTGCCACTACTGTATATGAGAACAAATGACACGACTTTGCTACCTTTAAGTCTTTTTAATGAAGTACTAAAGCGGCTCATCAAGGAGTTGCATTTTATATCCTATTGTTCTCCTTTTTTATATAACAAAACTGTTTGGTTTAAACAGGATTTTCTTGATCAAATACCAAATACACTTGCTGACATATAAACTCTAAACAATAAAAGTAGAATCGAGATTATACATTATTTATGTAAAAATGTCAAAGCATTAAGGCACTGGCAACCGTTCTAATCTTATGGGGATTTTTATTGTCTGCTTGAGTAAATAATGGAAATACATTTTTGTCTACTGCTAGAGTTCAATTTAAATCCTGCCCGATTCAAAGATGCCATACCTGATAATTGGAAACAATATATATTGTTTTGATGCAAAAGTAAATACACTTGGAATAATTGAATTGGATTTCATTCCAGTCTCATGGCACAAGGTTTTAGCAAAATGTACAAAACTGCAATTTTTTTTTTCACATTTTGAGGAAAGATTGCTAAGAATAAGTTCATTTCACAGTATTAGCCCTTCACTGCCCAACTCTTAATTGAGCTGATCCATCAATGTCTTTTAGAATTGTGTAATTCAGCTGTAGCTAAAGCAGTTAGGATTGAGCAGTGGAAATGCTTTGGATGTAATTAACGCTATAGAAGAAACATTTGTTTGTGTTCATCTTGATTCAGATTCTGTATATTACACAATATATTACCGCACACTGCAAACTTTTTTTTTTCTCTCCACTTTTAATAGCGTTTAATGTATCAATCTATACTGATTTGCTTTGACGTTAAAATAAATTGGAAGGAGGATGGAGCACTGGTGTCACATTATCAATAGATTCAGATAAACACATGTTCGGACAGATTTGATCAGCTAAAACAGGTGGACTACTTTAACCCCTTCCCTCCTGGGCCAATTTTCTTTTTTTTTTTTTGTGCATACATCCTTGTTTTTAAAAGGCCATGGCGCTAGCATTTTTTCAACCATAGACCCACATAAGCCCTTATTCTACTTTGCAATGAGAATTTAATTTTCAAAATATGCAGCAAAACTTCTTCCTCAAGTCGGTACGATTACATCGATATATAACTTGTGTAACTTTTATTTTATTTGATGGCTTTAAAAAAATTAAAACCTTTTTTAAAAAACTAGAAGTTCTTCAAACTGCTCTATACTGACCCTTGTGAAGCATTTATTTTTTAGTCTTTGGGGCTGTATGAGGTGTAATTTTTTGTGATCTGTCCTTTTGGTACCTTGCTTGTATATATGCGATCTTTGATCACATTTTATTATAATTTTCCTGGAAAATGAACAATTTTGCACTTTGGCGGGTTTTTGTGCTTACCCCACTTATCATGCAAGATCAGTAATGCGATAATTTTATAGATTTGGCGATTACACACGTGGCGATACCAAATATGTTTGTTTCTCTCTTTTTCTATTTATAAAATGGGAAATGGGAGGTTATTTAAACTTTTATTAGGGGAGGGGATTTTTTTTATTAATAAAAAACTTTTTTTTAAAATGTTTTAACTCTTAGTCCCCCTGGGGGAGTTTTATTATTACTGCACTGATCTATCATAGAGATCAGTGCAGTATACTTAACACAGCAATGATCAATTAGACCAATGCTGTATTACTCTGGACTGCTGCAGCCCAGATCTATGGATTGCCAAGCCAGAATCAGCATCACGGAGCCCTCATGTGCAAACGCATCACAGGAGGGGGGATCCAGCCACTAGACGCAGGGATGGGGCTATAAAGGACATTTAAATGCAGCTGTCATGTTTAACTGTCCTAATTAGTGGGTGCGCAGATTAGCCGCAGCCACTAATATCCGCAATTTGGGGGTTGCAGAAAGCACTGTCTGAACCACCCCACCCGCAGTCAGCACGTGTCGGCACGTCCTTCTGTGGGAAGGGGTTAAGGACCTATCTTATGAGTATTATCTTTCTATTTATCTTTTTCATGACTAGTTAATAAATGTTATGTTTTAAATATATACTATGAGTCTATGTATTACTGTGTATCACAGTGACAATATAATACCACTATACTGTTACCAAATAACACTACCACACCATCACCACGACATAGCTACTAATACAACCATGGTATTACCAGATAAAAGCTAAAATACACAGACTAATAAATAAGACTGCTCTGTATCCCCAAACTTTATTAATGCCCCTTCTGTACCCCCACTTCAATAATGGCCACATCCATGCCTCACACTTAAATAAGGGCTCTTCAATTCCCCCACAATTTTTAGGTCTTCTTCTATGCTTCAACACTACACATTTAGCCACCCGATTAAAGCCCATAATTCACATAGCCATTATCGTTTAAATATTTGCTATAACAATCGATCTCTAGAGAAAACTAGCAATTTAGTAGCAAACGATTCTGAGGTTATAACGTTCACCGATTACTGTCATGAATGATCGTTTTTAGGTCGTTATATGGTCTCTAATCTTTTCTCTTTTATTACACAAACAGATATGCAAACAAACTTCCAATGATAATTTTTCAACATGATGCAAGACCAAAATTTGCGATTTTTAATTCGCCATTTGATCATTGGGTATTATTGCACAGGCAGATAATCACTCATTTTCTATCATTATAGTTAATTTTTTAACAAAAATCGCTCAGTATAATACATAAGAGGGAAACATAAGATAGCAAATTATTTTAGCTATAACTTAATCCCTCTCTTCAGTTTGCCCTTAAATCGCTTTGCACTGAAATGTAAGTAAGCAGCTGAATAGAGCTAATAAAGCACAAGAGCACCGTTTAAATTCTAGATTAGGAACTTCATTTTACATACCGAAGATCCTGAGGATTTTGAGAAAATCATTGGATTTATGGTTTAAACTTTATAGACTCTATAAGGATTTGGTTTATGTAAACTTTAAGAACGTTAAATGTCTGTTTCTTTTCATGATATGCATCGCATTTAGATATCTGTACTTTCCGCAGATGGTTGTGTTGAACTATAACCTTATCTTAAAATTCCATATTTCATTTTGAAAACAGTGTATGTATCCAAATAAATTCTGATTTTCATTTTCTTTTGCCAATCTTGTGTGGTATTTTCATTCTTTGTAAAGATAGTCTTTTCAGAACTTGCAAATATAAATATTTATTTCCTGAACAGTCAAGGAAAAATTGCTGATATTTTCATGTTTATTATGCTTTTTGATATTTATTTTACCTTTTCATTGAGTTGAGTGGCAAGCGATATAAAAGCTTTCTTGTATTTTTTTCACATATTACCAGACTTAACATGAATCTCACATAATATAAGCTAAAGATCATCGCACTATCAAACTGAAGAATCAACTTTAGCTGGCTGATCAATTCAGAAAGATAAACTGTGTATAAAAACTCATACCATTTTAGTCAGAAAGGTTAAATTAAATGTCATTCAATTCTTGTGAAATTTTAGTCCTTGCTCACTTTGAATGCATTGTGACAGTACATAACAGTATAGTTGAACTTTCTGAATGCCAAAGCTTTACAGCAAGATTTGTTTTTAATGATTCTGCAAAGTTCAAGAGTAATAAGGCTTTATGGTCCTTGAATATGCACATAGCAAGTCAATTGGGCCATCATAGAAAACATTTTTTTATACATAAATGCTAACATTTAATATATAACCTTAATGATATTTTCCTATTGTCATCTGTTGAATTTGAAAGTTGTTTATTGTTTATCGTTGAATTTTCCATATTATTCTACTAATCACAATAAGATAAATAAGCTGCAAGACAGAATTCCTCTTATAAAAGCGTCACTTGAAGCTTGTAAAAGGCCTTTGGAGAGGGCCTAGCTAAAGTTCTACTCCTCTAATTTGTTGTTGAGTGGTAAAAACAATTGAAGTTCTGCTCTGTTTGTAGGCAATGTGCTTGTGAAAAAGTTTTGGGGGAGTAAGGGCCCCCTTACACGGGATAATTATCATGCAAAAAATCGTGATATCGTTCGAATTTAAATGCTAATCGTTCTGTGTAATTGCAGGCAACGATCGAAAAATTGTTTGTATGTCGTTGATCTTGATTTAGATCTGAACCGAAAATTATCGCTAATCGTTGGCTGTAATTCCACATTCATTCGCTCAAGTTCCGCATTTTTTCACTAATCGTTCAGTGTAAGTTCACATTGTTCATTGCTGGGATCAGAAGGAGTAAACAATCATAGTAACAATCGCAATAACGATCGTAGTAACGATTGTAACTAACTAATATCGTTCTGTGTAATATGGTTAATGATTTCAGGTTAACGATAAACAATCTCGTTTGCGATCCTTTATCGTTAGTTTCAAATCATTAAAAATCGCTCTGTGTAATGGGACCCTAAGTTCATCAGTGCTTGGAGGTGACTTTGGAACCAATGATTTACCAGCAGGGTTAACTGAAAAATAACCTATTGGACCTTCTTGATGTTGATCTTGTGTCTGTTCTTGTTCTTCATGTTATATGTACAATGATGACCAAAAAACTTATTGAGCTAAACATATATAGACACGTTTTGAACAGATAATAGTATGCTCTTAGAATTTGAGTTTATTATTTATAATCTATAAATATATATATATATATATATATATATATATATATATATATATAATGTGTTTTTGTTTTGATGTGGGCTGAAAGGAATTGGCATAGTACATAACATAAACAAAATCAACTTACAATACTACTTAATCTCCGTTTACGTCACTATTTATCCATTTCCCCTAGTTTATTATTTCTTACTGCTATACTGTGCTCTATTCGAAAATTTAATTTCACTGCTGCCATAACCTCATTTCTGGAAGGAATTTCAGTAGATTTCCTTGCTGCTAACAGTATATGGACCAGTAGGGGTTAAAGGAGACCTGTCACCCCCCCGTGCCGGGGTGACAGGCTCCCGACCCCCAGCTAGATCCCCTTATACATACCTCATCTAGCTGAGTCCTGCTCCTGGAGTCGGTCACGGGACGGAGATATCCCGGTCAGAAGCCGGCGCGCGCTGTGAAGATAGGTCCGGCGTCCACAGAGAATGAATGGAGCCAGACTCATCTCTGCAGCGCACGCACGGCTCTATATATTCTCTATGGACGCCAGGCTAAAGGAATTAAAGAGGACACCTGGGGAGCACAGGTGACAGGGAGACAGGTAAGCATAGATTGGTTAAGGTTTCATATCGTGAACAAAATTTTTTATGATATGTTCATCTCTAACTATGACCATCCAAACAATGAACATGCTTATTACTTACCACCTGCTTTTGCAAAATATGTCTGTTTTTTTTTATCTGTTCAAATATTGTTTAATTTTCACTCACAATTACACCCGTATTTAGCTTTTACTTTACTGTGTGTGAGCCTAGCCTCTCATCACAACATGTCATTCTCTTACAAAATAAAAATGTACGTTACTTTAGACTTTTGTAGCACTTGCAACTCATGAACAGGTAATAATTTTCCTATTCTTCTGTCAGCAATGCCATGTGCTTCATACAGTGCATTTAAGAATAAATGCATAGAACACTTTGATGGCATTTTATTTGACAGACAGAATCCATGACATGCTATTTTGTTGCTATTTCAGTTTGTTTAGAATGACATAATATTTGGATGGCGGTATTGCTCTTTAATACACTTCTTTAGAATTCCTGGGAGTTCTACATCAGCAGATTTTCAGGGATGTTTAGCAAATATATTTTCTAAATAAAATGTGGCAGAATATACTTGTGGGAGCAAACAATGTCCCCATGATTTATGAAAAGTTATACAAAATCGTTTAAATACTGAACATGAACAGTCTGTCAGGGCAATATGATTCAAATTGTGCATTGACATGATAAACTTTAAGTGAAGTAATTACTGTTCCACTATATTTTACACTAAAGTCCTTTGATTTGTTGATGTGTTTTGCTTACAGACAGGTTAAGTTGTTAAAATGTGTCTAAGAGCTCCATTAAATGGAGTGAAACATTCATTATCCATATTAAATGGTTATAGGTTTGACTAGCAACTAATGATTGATGATGATGCAGTCAATCACTCGACAGGGCCGCTGTATTATGATTACTAGCAGTAAATTTTTAATTAATTACACCAGCTAAGTAATTACTTTACAGCATGCTTTTCCTGGTATCCTAAAATTGTATTCTGTAATAGTTTCATAAGTAATAAAAAAAAAATAATAAGAAAAAATACAAAAGAATACAGAGATACAGAGAAAGAAAGAAGATAGTTTTTTTTTGTCATTCTGTAGTGATATGGTTAGTACCACTTTAATCTGCTTCAAATTTCCCTTTATTAAAGCGGTACTCCATCCAAAATCTCAAGTCTTACCATACTTATCAGCTGCTTTATATCCTGCAGGAAGTGGTGTATTCTTTCCAGTCTGACACAGTGCTCTCTGCTGCCACCTTTGTCAGGAACTTTCCAGAACAGGAGTGGTTTTCTATGGGGATTTGCTACTGCTCTGGCAATAGACTGGCTATGTGCATGGGAACAAGGCTGCAGTTCAGAAAAAGGACTGCGGCACCGGCATCCCAGCATCGACACCAGTCTATTCCTGTGCAAGACTTAAAGCGAATGTACCTTGCTTTAAGAAAAGGAACAGCAGCCATTTCCATTTTGTTGCTCATGTATCCCCCGAACAGCCCCCACACAGTAAACTATTAAAGCGACTCTGTACCCACAATCTGACTCCCCTAACCCACTTGTACCGTCATATAGCTGCTTTTAATCCAAGATCTGTTGTGAGGTCCGTTTGGCAGGTGATGCGGTTATTGTCCTAAAAAACAACTTTTAAACTTGCAGCCCTGTGCCAAACGGGGGAGAATCTGTGCCCTAACTTTGCATCACCCCTCCATCCCTCCTCCCCACCATCTTCATCATTAGGAATTCCACTGGAACATTTTCTTTATGCTGAAAATTGCACAGGTCCTTAAAAATCCAGCCCATGTGCCGGGCTGACACAGGTGGGGAATAGGAGGCAATCTGCCTGAAGCATTCCTAATGAGGAAGAGGGTGGGGAGGAGGGACGAAGGGGTGGTGCAAAGTTAAGGCACAGATACTCCCGTTTGGCACGGGGATGCAAGTTTAAAATCACCTGCCTAACAGGACAGATCTTGGATTAAAAGCAGCTATCCGAAGGTACAAGCGGTTTGGGGGGGGGGCAGATTGTGGGTACAGAGTCACTTTAATCACAGCAAGAGGAGCCTCTACCACTTCTTTTATTAAATGTATTGCCACATATAGTCCTTCAACAACACAGAGACTTTGTTGTTTCTCATTTTTAAGAGAGATAACAGAGTTTATCCTCCATACTCTGCTGTTTCCACTTGTCGAAGTCCCTGTGACAGCTGCAGCCGGACCAGCATGGAGACTCATATCTAACAGGAGAATTCCTTATACCAGTGACATGCCAGAAACACTTTCAACCAGTCCTCCTCTTTTCATATACCTCTGGATCCCTTCCAGTATCTGTATCTTTTAAATGAGGACAAGAGATTGTGGTGCCTATTACTTGTGACAGGTCTTCTTATATCAGCGCCAGCAAAGGGTACGTTCACACTATGTAAAAGAACAAGAAAAGGCATCAGTTTTTTTTTTTGTTTTTTTTTTAGTTTATTGAATTATAGTTAATGTAAAAAGGAATGCATTGAAGTCAATTGAATGATGGCGGCCAAATACACATATTTATTGAATAACGGAAGTATTTTGCATGGACATCAAATTTATGTCCCTGACAATTACAGTGGTACCTTGGTTTAAGAGTAACTTGGTTTAAGAGCTCACAGTTTTTCAAAATTGTGACTTGGTTTAAGTGCATTGCTTTGGTTAAAGAGCTCCCTATACTGGATGGAAGCGAGAGTGGAGGAGGGGCATGGTCTGCATAGGGGGGTCTACAGCCCTGTACTCTGACTCAGGAAGTTTCCCTCACCTTCCAAATCATAGCAGATCAACTTCAGGCTGGGGCTTACATCAGGGGACAGGACTGTGGAGGTAATCTCTCCATAGCTGTAACCCCTCTCTCCCCCGACAGAGAGCACTGCATGTATGTGCCCACATCTGCCCTGCTCATTCCTTCCTGCTCCCTGCAGTCTCTGTCCGCCCTTGTGTTTCCCATCCTCTCCATTACTGTACAGGTAACTAATAATGTCACAGATTCTGCTGTTTCTGAATAATTGTTTCATATGTTTTACATGTTATTCAGAATAATAAATCATTATTTTTGCGGTGTGGAGCCAATTGTCTGCATTTCTATGATTTGTTATGGGAAAATTTGCTTTGGTTTAAGAGTGGATTTGGATTACAAGCACGGTAGTGATGAGTGAATACTGTTCGATCGAATAGATATTCGATCGAATAGTGAGATATTCGAATATTCGATATTCGTACGAATATCCCGCGAATATTCGATAAATATTCGATAAGTGTTCAAATCCCCCAGCTTCCTGTTTCACCCTCCAAATAGTCAAATAGATGTTTTTCACTAATCGAATACTTGTTCCCATAGACTTTAATGGGATCGAATATTCAATCGAATATTCGCGGGATATTCGTACGAATAGCGAATATTCGAATATCTCACTATTCGCTCATCAATAAAGCACGGTCCCGATACGAATTTTTCTCGTAATCCAAGGCATCACTGTATTTAATTGTATTGTATGATGGGCTCCCAAGAAGCAAAATGACAGACATCATTTTGAGGAGAAGAAAAGGACAGAAAAAATGTCATGTGAGCATAGCCTTACACTAAAGCCTTTGTCTCTTGCTGGGCGGTGACAGCAGCTCTTACCTGACATCCTAAACTCAATAACTCAATGAAGACACTCCTGAGTAAGGAACCACCACCTTCTCTATTATAGAACAATTGGTACACATACAAAGTCTACTCTATTACAACCCCTTTGTATTAAGTTGCTGAATGCTGAAAATGAATATTTCTTTAGGCTAGGTTCACACTATTTAAAAATGATGGTGTAAGTAGGCCAATACAGAACTATTCAGTAGAGATTTCTTGAACAACCTCTACCATACTATGAGGTCAGATGAAGCACGCACTCAAGAAGTGGCTGTAGCTTAATTAGGACGCATCTGATACATATTGACTTGACCTGTATGCTAGAGATCCAGCGTTGTGGACGCTGAATAATTGCACTTTCATGGGGAGTTGCCACAGCTTTAATTTCTTTTGCATGGATGACTATTAGAGATGAGCGAACCTGAAGCATGCTTGAGTCCATCCGAACCCGAACTTTCGGCATTTGATTAGCGGTGGCTGCTGAACTTGGATAAAGCCCTAAGGCTATGTGGAAAACATGGATATAGTCATTGGCTGTATCCATGCTTTCCAGACAACCTTACAGCTTTATCCAAGTCCAGCAGCCCCAGCTAATCAAATGCTGATCGTTAGGGTTCAGATGGACTCGAACCCGAACCCAGTTCGCTCATCTCTAATGACTATCTAATGGCAGAGCACCACCTACTTCAGTGCTACATGGTGTCCATTTGTCCAAGCAGAATCGAGCTAACCTCTTCACTCCTGGAGTATACAGAAGCAGTGCCGAGCTCTCAACTGTTTATCTTCTATGAATATCCTCTACCATATTAACACTTTTGGGACACTTCTTCCCGCTTCCATAGCAAGAGTGGCCATACACATTTTACAAGCAATATCTTTGTATATGACACAAGGGGAAGTCACATTGTTCTGACTTGTACTATCAACAGTCCTTGTAACCATCAAAGAAGAAAATTAATAAACTTAAACTGGAGAGTCTGCTTATTTATGAAGGGTTTAAATTCATATCATCCCTCTCAATTGACACAAGTGGGAGCTGAACAAAAAAATAGGAGAGCGAACTTTACATCTGATAAAATCATAAATATGTATCGTTAAAAAAGGGAGCACAGATGTTACTCACGCTGAGGAGGGGAGTTTTGGAACGCTCCCCTCCACCTCCAGGTTCTCCTTCAGAAAGATCTCAGCAGGCATCCAGATCAGTCTTTGTTTCTTGTAGCTACCTTTCAGCATCTGGAGAGAAACACTGGGATTCCTGTATCGATTTCTCAAGTAAATTAAGGGTTCTGTATACACTTTACTAGGTTTTATTCATAGCCCATTGCATATCGAGAAGTGGGAGCTGAGAATCTTTCCCTTACCTGTATTTATGGATTCTTAACAATGATAAACTTATTATTTAGATCTGCATGCGTGGTATTGAAAAAAGATTACACGCTATATCCCTATGTTTATCCCAAAAACTTTATATCATATATTTATTTTGTGAGTTTTCCAAATTATTACTTAAATTTACCATTCACAACACAATATGGTTTGACCATGCTCCCGTAACCGTCTCTTTTCAGGATTCCCTTTACTCTGCTTCTGAATATGCTTGGAAGGTAATACATTCCCCCTAGTGCATTGCCCACTTCAATTAGCTACTAGAAAGGATATATTGGGCTATTTTCAGTTTAATTGGCACCGAGACATTGACCCATTTCTTTTGTGGTCTGCCAAGGCTGATATTAGCAGCTTTGTCATTAAATTAAGCTCACACTACAACAAACAAGAAAAAAAAGTAGAGATAGCGTTAAAGAAATTCAAAGATCTAGAAGATCAGCAACAGCAAAAAAAACTAAAAACTTAACCTTCACTAAATACTCAGCTATCAGAAGTCATCAGACATCAGCTTTGCAAACTCTTCCCTAATAATTATGAAAAAAAATCTTAAAGTTAAAATGCTCTTTAGTAAAACGTAATAAAGTGTAATATTTAATGGCTAGCAAAGCTAAACCACATCAGATCATGTCTAACATCCCATTTTTTTTATTTAAAAAATAACTGCAGCAAATACTATAGTTCCCTGTACAACCTGAAAGATGATCTGACAACCATTCCATCTTCTATTCAAGCTATAAATTAATTTCTGCATAAATTAAACCATCCATCTCTCCGTAATAATCATACATCCTTCCTTAATTCCCCCATTACATAAAAAAATTCAGTAAGGGGTGGTCAGTGGGAAAACTATGTTTATGATTGATTAATTGCTTCTTTTAGCAGTGCCGGAGTACCCCTTTAAAATAAGGAGCATATTTATTATATGTGTTAGATAATAAACAGCTAAAAATGTAACAATCATCTATAATAAGTAGGGCTGAGCAATACTTACCTGTCGGCACTTCGCCGGTGTCCTCTGTGTATTTGGTGTCTTCTTCGTCTCCGGAGTCCTCTTTTGAGCCGCCTTCAGCTAACTCAGCTAATCAGTGACTGTGGCGCTGATTGAGATGGGTCAGTGCCACAGCGGGTGATTGGCGAAGCGGGCTGTCACTTTTGTCTAAAGAATGACAGCCTGCTCAGCCAATCTCTGTAGCGTCTCAGTCAGTAATTGGAGGTGGCTCAGAATCCAGCTTCACTGTATTCAGTCTGCTAGTAATAAGGTACAAAAAAAAGGTGAAAAACACTTTAAAAAGGCCAATTTGCTGTACCAAATTTCTAAAAGGCTATGTTCACACACCATCAAAATGATGCCTTTTTATTGGATGCCCATTATTGCTGTTAACTGATGACCACCCAATTAAAACTGTTGCAATTTTTATTGTTTGCGCCTGAGTGAGGCTGAAACATCGTGGCAGGGAAAGGAACGCTAGCCAACTCGAGTACTTGTTACACACAGCCAGAATACTGCATTATTGCAAAGAAATACAAGTCTACATTAAAGACGACTAAAATGGAGTGATTCTTCTATTCTTATACTGTGTGTTACATTGATGCTGTAGAGACATTTGACTCCAGTCAGTCCTTACACCTCTAGTCCCTTGTAGATGCCTGTGCTAGAAGGAGGACTGCCCACAAGCCACCATGGGGAAGTCTGCTGGGCTGACAACGTCATGTCATACTTCATCTTGAGTAACAAACTCTAAATTATTACAAAAAAGTATTAGATTAGTATTTTCTACAATCTGAAACGTTTTTTTTTTTTTAAATATGATTTCTGCTAAATTTTATTTGCTCACAATTTATTTTTTATAGAAATGTATGATTTTGCTAATAATTTTATCTACATTATTTTACATAGTTAGTTCATGTTTATCAAGTTCAACCAAGGAGGGGATGGATGGAGGGGGAGGGAAATTGTGTTGATTTTACACATATGCATTTTTGCTATTTTCTTCTAGGAACTTGTCAAAGCCTATTTTGAAGCCTCCAGTATCTTTGCTATGACCAGATTCTGGGGTGACTGTTCCAAAAGTTCTCATTGTAAAGAAGGATTGTCGCCTCTGGAGATTGAACCTTTTTTTCTCCAGACGGCGGCAGTGCCCCCTTGTCTCTCCAGGTGGAGGCAGTGCCCCCTTGTCTCTCCAGGTGGAGGCAGTGCCCCCTTGTCTTTGGAGGGTTTTCCCCATATTTCTTGAATGGGCCATTTATATCTTTAAATAAATTAATCATATCTCCCCTTAAACATTTCTTCTCGAGACTGAGCAAATTTAATTCTTTTGATCTGAAATGTGAAATTAAATGTGAAATCTGAATTGTGTTTGTGACATTTTTAAACTTAAAAGACAACCAAAATTTATATTTGTTCAAACTTTACATATCTTTAAAAAAAAACAAAAAAAAACAGAACAGTGATTAACTTCTATTTCCAGTAAATTTTCTGGGTGTGATCTCTGAAAATGTTACCTTTCTTTGAAACTGAAAGATAAAAGAAGAAAGTGACCTTTTACCAATTAATGAGTGTGAATGAACTCCATGAAGCATATATCTTTCAGCTATACTCTCTGTTTCATTGGATAGTCTTGCTCAATAGGTCATTTAATTCACAGGATCTTTTCTATCTCTATGAAAGGTTTGGGGAAAAAAAGAAAACAAACAAATAACATCAAAGGTGAAGGGTTTTGTATAAAACATTTGACCAGTTCATGTTCGAGACCTTTTTAAAATGGCCTGTCAGCAGCACGCTATTAACAGGTGAAAAGAAGCATTTAAAGATGAAATCCTGCTGGGCTGTATGCCACTGAGCAACCTGCCGTGTGTGAAAACAAGTGCAAAGATGGAAGGAAGAACCTCCTACAGTCCAAAGGAATAACTTCTATCTTCATTTTTAGATAATGCCCTTTGAGGGGAAAAAATAAATAAAATAAAAGCATTGCAAATACAAAGCAGAATCCTTCATAAAGAAAAGTATTGATCACCTAAAAGTTCATTTACATCGTCAAAAGGAAAATAAACTAATAGTTGAGTAGAAGATAATATTCTTGAGTACCCCTTTCTTAGTTTTTACATTGCAAATGATGACTTATACAAAGTAAAAAACTAAATACACGTATAAACATATGCATACTACATAAATGGTGCATATAAAATAAATGCACTAAAAATAACCATACATTTTTCAGTAGATTTATAATTATATTTTGATGATGATATTTATATAATGCACATAACAGAAGGTAAAAAATTTTTTTTGAAAGAAATAGGCTATGTTCCCACTAGGTTTTTTATTCCTCTCCAGTTCATTGAGTTCAAAATGGCGCCTTTTCTCTTTTTTGATTTTTTGATTGTGTGAACATAGCCATTGAGGGGGAATTTACTAAGACATACTTGGCATATTATACACATTATTATACAGATGTAGATTATTTCAACAGCTTTACTAAGCTATGTTCACATAACGTTTTTTCAGCTCTGTTTAAAATAATGTCCCTTATTTTGAGTCTAAAATAACGGACGTCATTTAGCGGCCTTGCCTCCCCTTGCAATGACTGTGTTGGTGCATTATTCTAGTTGGGATTACTAATTTCCCTTTGGGTACGGCTTAATTGAAAAGTCCATAGAGTTTAATATTAAAAACGGAGAAAGAACGGTGACAAAATAAAAACTGTGTGAACAACTAATAAAAAACGTCCGCTGTTTGCAAAAGACGTGCGAAAATAATGATCATGTTCATTATTTTGACGTCTGCGGTAAAAACGTCCATTATTCAATGCATTGTGTGCATTGGACGTCCATCTTCCCATTGACTTCAATGCATTGCCACTGCAGTCAGTTAAATTATGGCAAAAACAGACGTTTTTTAAAATATCAAAATCGGGCGCCTTTTCTCAATCTTTGGCGTTGTGTGAACATAGCTTTAAGGGGTACTGGCCAGTGCTGCACAGGGTTATCAATACCAGTACTGAGCTGAGACTGACCTAAATCATAAAAAAAAAGAAAAAAACTTTCATTCAGTTGAGACCACAACCTTTTGTAGTGGTGTGCATGGTATAAGGCGGCAAACATACATGGCAGGTTTTGAACCAAAACCAAAAGTGATTAAAATGGGATGGAAAATATAAAGGGAAGACTTCTTGTGCTTCACTTTCCTGTTGGATCCTCCTGCTGTGTGTGTTTCCAACCTAAATGAGCTGAAATGTCTCACATTTTTATGCATTTTGAAAAATGTGTGTTACTTTTTTTAATGCCAGATAGCTGGATTAAGCAAATGACACGTTCCCTTCACTATTTTTTATTAGCTGTAGAAGATACCTTTAGAAAGCACAACAATATCTGATGTGCCCATAGGCCAGGGACTTTTAGATTAGGGTTCCTATGCATATCCTTTCCTTTTATAATAGGGACACATGGTCTTGCAGTTTATACATGGATCCTGTGAGCTAAAACATTTTTGTCCATAGATGATATAATATGATCATAATGATCTTGCTGAGACCCCCCACCAATCAGGAGAATGGCCAAACAGCAGAGCGTGGTAGCATGCTTAACTTTCCCGCTGTCATCTTTGTCCAGTGACTTATAATGTAAACTGTGGAGTAAAAAGCACTATGGGGTGTTTCTCCTGGTTTGCAGCGTTGCAGAGTTTGCAGCAAAATCCGCTGCAGATCCTGTAATGTGAAGCTGAATGGGTTCCATACACGCAGCGGCCCCTTTAAACCCCCCCACCCACAGCCCACAGCCCCGAGCATACATTAACTGCTCGGCACTGGGGCTGTGTGTGACGCTCCCGGCTCCCTTCGCTTCCCATCAGCCAATCAGCGCTGCCTGAGCAGCGTTGCCGAGCAGGTAATGTATGCTCCGGGTCGGGGCTGGGGCTGCGGGCGGGCGGATGGCGGCAGGGGGGCTATAGGGGCCGGTCCCATACAGGCAGTGGATCCGCTAAGTGTATGGGACCCATTCAGATTCACAATACAGGATAAGCAGCGGATATCCCTGCAAACTTGCAGTGTGAAATCTGCTGCGGATTCGGTACGTGTGAAGCTACCCATAAAGAGAATCTGTCAGCTACAATTCATATTCCAAACTGCTGAAACTCTTTGGAGACTGTTTGGACCAGGAGACACATAGTAACCTTTCATATATCTGTCTGTGCTTCTATAATGTAGAAAACAGTTTTATTTTATAGTAAAAATAATCAAAGAGGCTTTCAAGATATGCAGCAAGCTATGAATCCTCCCCCCCCCCCCCCCCACACACACACCATCCCTGCTCGGACTCAGCTTTCAGGTGTTTATAGGGAAAAGGAAGCTACCAGCTTGCAGCTTTTCGGAGCATGGAAATGTTTCTGATGCTTTATACCAGAGAATAAAAGCATTTTTTTCTACATTCTAGAAGCACCGACAGATATATCATAGGTACCATGTGATGTGCCTCCTCTTTGTTACAGCATCTAACAGTGTCAGCAGTTTTGAATGTGAATTACAGCTGAAAGTTTCCCATGAACATCAAGTGCAAAGTACAGTATAAGGCCATGTTCACACAACGTCCAAAAAAGGCGTCCGCTTTTTGTGTTTAAAAAGACGACCGTTATTGCATCATTTTAAGTGGGTTGACTAAAATGCATTGGAGTCTATGGAATAATGGACGTTTTTTTCATACATTGAATTGACGCATTCAATACAATGTGTGAAAAGACGTCCGTTATTCCATAGACTTCAATGCATTTTTGTCAACCCACTTAACCCCTTAACGACATCGGGCGTAAATTTACGCCCTGATGCCGGTAAGGGAGTTCAGAGCGGGGCCGCGCGGTGGCCCCGCTCTGAACCGCGCCGGTCCTGGGTGCCGTGTGTAGCCCGGGACCGTGGGTATTAGCGGGCACGGTCTGATCGCCGTGCCCGCTAATACAGTAATCGGATGCAGCTGTCAAAGTTGACAGCTGCATCCGATTACCGGACGCAGCGTCATCCCTGGTGTCTAGTGGGGAGATCGCTCCTCCGGGATGTTATCCCGGAGGAGCGATCTCCGTAAATGAAGCCGGCCGGGGACCGCTCCAAGATGGTGCCGTCCCCGGCTCGGCACTCGTTTACTTCCGGCTGCTTCCGAGTGCCGATCTCATGGATCTCTGCAGCATATCTTTGCTGCAGAGATCTCAATGAGAGATCAAAGCACTTATACTAGAAGTCCCCCAGGGAGGCTTCTAGTATAAGTGTAAAAGTAAAAAAAAAATGTCATTATTAGTAAAAATCCCCCTCCCCTAATAAAAGTCTGAATCACCCCCCTTTTCCCAGGTTATAAATAAAAGTAAATAAATAAATAAATAAACATGTTTGCTATTGCCGCGTGCGTAATCGCCCGAACTATTAATTAATCACATTCCTTCCTGATCTCGCACGGTAAATGGCGTCAGCGCAAAAAAATCCCAAAGTGCAAAATTGCGCATTTTTGATTGCATCAAATCCAGAAAAATTGTAATAAAAAGCGATCAAAAAGTCATATATGTGCAATCAAGGTACCGATAGAAAGAACATGTCATGGCGCAAAAAATGACACCTGACACAGCCCCATTGACCAAAGGATAAAAGCGCTATAAGCCTGGGAATGGAGCGGTTTTAAGTGTTTTATATTTGTTGACAATGGTTTAAATTTTTTACTGGCCATCCGATACAATATAAGTTATACATGTTACATATCGTTTTAATCGTAACGACTTGAGGAACATATATAACAAGTCAGTTTTACCCCAGGGCGAATGGCATAAAAACACATTTCCCCCAAATAAACAAAATGCGTTTTTTTTTTCAATTTCACCACACTTTGAATTTTTTTCTGGTTTCGCAGTGTAATTTATGCAAAAATTCAGCCTGTCATTGCAAAGTACAATTAGTGACGCAAAAAATAAGGGCTCATGTGGGTCTCTAGGTGGAAAAATGCAAGTGCTATGGCCTTTTATGCACAAGGAGGAAAAAACGAAAACGCAAAAATCTAAATTGGCTCTGTCCTTAAAGGGTTAAAATGATGCAATAACAGACGTCTTTGTAAACACAAAAACTGACGCTTTTAGGCTAGGTTCACACATCGTTTTATTTTAGTAAAGAACGGATGCTGATTGCAATTGCCTCAGTGTCCGTTCTTTACTGCAGGGGCGGCATTACATTAAAGTCACTGAACAGCGTCCGGAAACATCAGCTGTTCACACAAAGTGCAGCGGTGGCCACAAATTGCATTGAATTGAATGGCTAATTGATTTGCGGGCACAGCCAACTTTCCTGCAGCCCACATGGAGGTATCGGCTGCAGGAACGGGCTGAGTGCAGCCCGGCGGCCGGCTGTTTAACAGTGTCCATTGTTATGCAACAGATGCTGTTAAACAATGTGTAAACATAGCCTTTTCCTTTTTTGGACGTTGTGTAAACATAGCCTAATGCTAAGATTTCACAAAAAAGAAATTCTAACGTGGCAGGAAAGGAAAGGTTTGCACAGTCAGAAACTGCTTAATTGTGATCATTTGCCTTGCAAAAATCGTAAAAATAAAAATAACTTATGTGAACATGATCCTATACTGCCCATAGTAAAAAGCAACCCCCACTACAAAAGTACACAAAAAATCCTTAAAATCTTTATACAATTTTTACATTACAAAAGCCAATCTTTAAGTCTCACCCTACATAAAGCATTCGTTGCCATATTTTCTTTTTACGGTAGCTCTCTAAAGCATCTCTGGTGCGTAATCCTCAGCCCTGTTAACCAAACTAAAAATATAAGCTTTTCTATCCAATAAAATATATTATGACAAATCCATATCCAAACATTAAATCCCATTTAGAAAATAATTCCGGCAGTGCTTTTTCCCAGCGACACTGTACTAAACTGCTTTTATCTGTATGCTTGTTAGACTCGACTAAATAATTTACAGCCTTCAAGCCTATCCCAGCAATAATGAATACTAGATAAAATAAATAACCAGTACGAAAGCTTAATCCTTGTAACCAGGCCATCCTATCCATAAGGCTAATGTCTTAAATGTTAGTTTTTTGGCACATTTTCCTTTTCGAGAAACTAAATGATATTTTCCAAATAGCGTTCCACATAATAGAAAGCAATGCTACATCTTTCTATTTGTGAGCCAGAAATTAAACATGCCAGAATTCAAAGGAAGAAAAAAATAACCAAAGGGGTTTTCAAAAATGTAAAACTCCATCATGCATAAATGGAGCCTCATCAGAGAAAGTAATTTCCCTGAAGAAAATACTCCATCTTTTGTTTTATGTAAGTTATCAACATGAATATTTTATTCATTCAGAAACTGCCATTTCCCAGTTTCCTAGCTCGCTCTGCGCCAGAGATAAAGCAAACTTTCTCTACATAATACTCAGGCCTGACTCTCCGCTCGCGTTTACACCTGTGAAAATGTTTTGCTGTTTCTAATTACTAAATAACACAATGTAGTTCAAGCTCAGACAGTGCCGTACCGTTCAGATGATATTAACTATTTACACCAACTTTCTTCAGTGGCTTTTAGAGCGACTCTGTACCCACAATCTGCCCCCCCACCCCACCCCCAAACTGCTTGTACCTTCGGATAGCTGCTTTTAATCCAAGATCTGTCCTGTGGTCGTTTGGCAGGTGATGCAGTTATTGTCCTAAAAGACAACTTTTAAACTTGCAGCCCCGCACCCAATGGGCGTGGCCTCACCCCCACCTGTGTCAGCCCGGCACATGCAGTTATTGTCCTTAAAATAATGACTAATGATTGCATATATAAGTTCCCTAGGGCTACTATAGATCAATGATGCCCCCACCAGTCCTGTAGGTGGAAAAATAAAAAGCTTATATCTATTAGAAGGCAATTAGGAGAACACTGTCACCTGTGCCCTGGACACCCATGAATCAATGACCTTTGCTGCCATCAAGTATATATATATATATATATATATATATATATATATATATATATATAGTGACCCCAATGTCTTACTTTCAACATCTGATACGTGTTCTATGTTCTATTGTGAAAAAAACATGAGTTTTGCAAATCACTATCACACACCTATTATGAACAGATTCCAGTCATGAATGCAACCCTAACCAATGGGTGATTATGAAATCTGGTTTATATTGTAGATATATCATATAAAACTCATAGACCAACAAAACACAGTTATCACTGAACTCAAGGAGAACAGTGAAAAAAAATTCCAATGAAGTACTCAATCAAGAGTCTCCACTGATGCCCCCAAAAATTTAAATATGCAAAACAGGAGTCCGTGGAGCCTCGGTTGCGAGTCTCAAAACACGGGATAGCCAGATATCTCTAGCCTGTTGCCACGGGGTGCCTCCATGATAGGGAGAGCACCACACCACCCTGATAAATAGCCCCTTAAGTCCCACTCGGTTGCGAGTATTGGAACATAAATAGGGAAACACCAGGGTGGCCCCTTTTTGTCAATGTCTAACTCAAGGTGCGAGTATTGCGATCATGACAAGGGCTTGCTAAGGCAGGCTTCCATCCACAGACAATAAATAAATTACATTGGCTCGTCCTAAAGTGGTTCAAGGGAATCTGTCACAAGGTCTATACTGCCTTAAATGAGGGCAGCATAAGAAAGTGACAGAAATGAAAAACGGATTGGTGTATTACTTGCATCATTCTGTTTAGCCGTTCTCCTAATATGCAGGAGAATAGGATTTCTGCCACACCCATTCCCCTGCTCTCCAGCTGCTGATTGACAGATGACTGCGTATACCCAATATGGATAGATAACTGCCAATCATCAGCTGGTGGGCGGCATCTCAGGAATATCCAGGACTTCTGGCCTCATGCTTATAATGACTCCAGGACTACTGGTGAACAGGCTTCCCAAATGTTTACATACATAGTTAAAATGATATTGAATGGCTGGAATACTCATAGCAGTTTACTCATATGACCGGGAGGTAAAGGCGATGGGAACATGTGTCTCAAAGTTAACGTATAGGGTAAATAATGAAACAACTAGAACAACAACAAAAAAAAGAAATCCAAGCTGCAAATTAGAGACATCCCAAGTCTATGTGCACAGGTGTCTATCTACAAAGTCTCCCGTCCCTGCCGGATCCGTTTCTAATATTTCTCTGTCGTTTGAAGAGTTCTTTTATCTCTTAAATTTGTATTGCTGACATGTTTGAAATTCTTGATCATTCCTATTTATTTTTCACGCCTCCGTGATTCCTTTTGGTTTCTGAAACAATAACCACCATTGATAAATTTACTTTCAGGCATAATGCAAAAAGAACGGCAATGAAAGCTTTAGCAGAGTTGCTTATTAGTTTTATTATATGCCATGACAATTTTTAAAAAACCTTGAGGTTATTATTCAGCTTTCTGTTCGGCCTAAATATATTCATAAAAATGAAATCTGTCTCATTATGGGCGCCATTCAGTGGAATTGCCAGAACTCCTGCATAATTCCTGTTATGCTATATGTATTTTTCGGCATTCTTTATCATTTTCTTTAATTCTCCTCACAGATTACTTGCTCCGAGACTGCATTTAAATGTGGTGATTCTGTTTATTAAAAATAAATAAAAGAACTGTGACTAATATATTATTCATATTGATTTGTAGCCGGAGTTTTCCTTTGGATTAAATAGCCTTCCAAACAATTTAACTACTTCCAGGGCTGTTGACAAAAAATATGGTTTTGTAATTTATTTATTTTTTGTACCAACTATGATAAATAATAATTTTTTAAATTATCACCGATTTAGCTGAAATGACTGTATAGAGTATAATACTAGGGACACAAAAATACCGTATTTTCCGTAATATAAGACGACTAGGCGTATAAGACGACCCCCAACTTTTCCAGTTAAAATAGAGTTTGGCATATACTCGCCTTATAAGACTACCCCTCTTCCAACACACACCAAATTAATAAAAAAAAAAAAAAAAACTCAGAAAGCAGTGAGATCTAAGAGGCAGAGAAGGAGGTACAGTAATACTGGTAGGATACAAGGGTGGGACAGACAGGGGGCAAGAGGTGTGTTTTTCTGGGCACAGCGCGACTCTACCGTATCTCTTTTTTCCATACTTTGGGTGCCTTCAGCTTGCTCTGCCCTTCATACAGTATCAGCATAGAGCGGGGAGGCAGCCGTTTTCGAGCTCTCCCTACGTATGCGGAGACCGTAGAGTCTCCAGTCCGGTTCCAAAGTTTTTCAGCACCCACCCTATAAGACGACACCTGGCGTATAAGACGACCCCTGACTTTTGAGAAGATTTTCCTGGGTTAAAAAGTAGTCTTATATGCAGGAAAATACTGTACATTGATACATTGATTAAACATTCAGCCCATAAAGGGTCACAGACTTTGGCTATGTTTTGACAATGTTTTTTCCTCTCCGTTTTTTAAAAGAAAAAAATTAAGGACATCATTTCACTGTTTAGCTATGTTCACACAATGTCAAAAATTGAGAAAAGGCGCCCGATTTTGATATTTAAAAAAAATTTCAGTTTTTGCCGCAATTTAACTGACTGCAAAGGCAATGCATTTAAGTCAATGGGAAGACGGATGCTCAATGCACACAATGTATTGAATTACGTACGTTTTACCACGGACGTCAAAATAATGAACATGATCATTATTTTCGGATGTCTTTTGCAAATAGCGGACGTTTCTTATTAGTTGTTCACACACAGTTTTCTTTTTTCACCATACTTTCTGTTTTTACTATTAAATTCAATGGACTTTTCAACTGAGACGCATCCAAAGGCCAATAAGTAACCCAAAACTAGAATAATGTACCAGCCGTCATTGCAATAGTAGAAGGCTAGACAGTTAAATGAAGTCCGTTATTTCAGACTCGTCGACTGACGGACATCGTTTTAAATCGAGCTGAAAAAAACGTTGTGTAAACATAGCCTTTCACTGTTTGGCTATGTTCACACAACGTTGTTTTCGAATAAACAACGAACACTGATTGCAATAGAATCAACGTTGTTTACTGCAGGGGCAGTCAATGCAATGCCGTCCGCTGTATGCGCACATTGTTATTTTAAGAACAGGTGTTAAAATAATATACATGCCTATTATTTACGGATGTTGTCCACAGAATTGCTGTTCACACAATGTAAAATTGAGCGGCGGACGCACTTTACATCGAAGTGAATGGCTAAATGATTTGCGGGCACACCCAACGGTGCCCACAAGTCAATTGTAAAAAAAAAGAACATTCCTGCAGCTGATGCAAAGGTACCAGCCGCAGGAAAATCCTGAATACAGCCCGGTGCTGTGTGAACATAACCTTTGTCTGTTCATCAGTGCATTGACAGCTGTGGGTAAACTATTCTAGTTTAGATAGAGTCCATTGAATTTAAAAGTAAAAACGGTGAAAGGACGGTGAAAAAAGAAAAACTGTAAGTGAACATCTAAAAAATAACATTTGGTGTTTGCAAAAGATGTCTGGAAATTATTGTCATGATCATTATTTTGCAGTCTGTTATTTAATATACTGTGTGCATTGGCCATTCCATCATTCTATTGACTTCAATGTATTGCATTTAAGTCGATTAAATAGCTCAAAAAACAGATATAATTTTAATGAAAAAAAGCACCTTTTGAGCTTTTTTTTAATTGTTTTTTAACTTTGTATGAACATAGCCTTTAGACGCTGCCACATGCTCTCCACAGTTCGTCATAGAGAGACGCAGAACATGCTTGGGATTGGGTTGCCAAGGCAATTGTCCCACCCCTGGCCAGTTCTGTGCACACACCATATTCTAATTAATAGGACTTATGCAAGGAACTCCCAGGCATGGGACATTTGCCCTGGCAACTCAATCCCCTGGCATTAAAAGAGAAGTCCTGCGAAAATGTTTATTAAAGTATTGTACTGCCCCCTAAAAGTTATACAAATCACCAATATACACTTGTTACAGAAAATGCTTATAAAGTGCTTTTTTCCCCCTTCACTTACTAGTGTATCAAGCTTTCACTTCCTGGATAACATGGTGATGTCACTTCCTGAATAACATGGTGATGTCACGACCTGACTCCCAGAGCTGTGCGGGCTGTGGCTGCTGGAGAGGATGATGGCAGGGGGACACTGAGGGACACAGGGCACTGGAGGGACACTGAGCATCCCTCTGCCATCATCCTCTACAGCAGCCACAGCCCCCACAGCTCTTGGAGTCAGGTCATGACATCACCATGTTATCCAGGAAGTGACATCACCATGTTATCCAGGAAGTGACATCACCATGTTATCCAGGAAGTGACATCACCATGTTATCCAGGAAGTGACATCACCATGTTATCCAGGAAGTGAAGCCTTGATGCAGTAGTAAGTGCAGGGAAAAAAGCACTTTATAGGCATTACCCGTAATAAGTGTATATTGGTGATTTATATAACTTTCGGGGGCAATACAATACTTTAATAAAATTTTCGCCGCACTTCTCCTTTAATCCTGTCTCCTCATATCAACCTATAGAGACCATGTGGCAGTGACCCTTTCATGCAGCTTTGGAAAGTTAGGTAAACAAGTCTCAATATCAATGCAGCAAATGTCATTATGGGATTGTTACAATATCAAAGTGACGCTAAACATATAGTTGGAAGTCCCCTTACTATGTTGTCATTGGTTGACTTAGATGCTCTCTACCTCCAGTTGCCTCTTCAGCTAAGCTACTGTATATAAACATAAGCTCAGCACGATGTTGGCGGATGGTAAACCGATTTCCATTACTGTAAGAGCAGAATGATTATAAGCTATAAGTAACTATGCCACAAGTGAGAAAATGAGGATTATCAGATAATGGCCACACATATACTTAAGGAAATAAGGCTTAGGAAGGGGATGCCTGGAGAGTTGATTTAAGTAACTCTCCTTTTTATGAACACACTAATACAGAGATTAAGCAGCTTAATATAGAAGGATCCTTACTATGGCACTCACTGATCATGGCTTCATAAGTAAATAGGCCATATTTAACACTCTTTCTAATTCAGAGCAATTTCATTAAAAAAAAGTATTTTTACATATTTATTCCTAACTAACCCAGAGTCGTCATTAGAAAGGTTGTGGCCTTGATTGCAGAATTTGGACAAATTTCCTATAATAATGTAAACACATCTAAATTACTAATCCTTCCTATGAATATACAGCCGTCACTTTTATCACAACTGGAAAAACTATACCCCTTTGACTGGAGGCCTCATTGGATCCAATATTTAGGGATCACCCTCTCCTATCCATTTCAATGCAAATAATGATGGTGGCGCTACCCCACCAAAGCCAACAAAACTCCATGGGTCCAAATAGAGAAGAAGTTGGCAGCTCCCGCGTTTCTCAAATTTTTGTTGCTTTCTCCATTCTTGAGAACTCTTAAACGCCCTCTTAGTCTGCTTCTAGCCTTCTCCTTTTCAGCATGGTCCACATATCATAAAAAATGTGCCAATGAAAAAAATTGTGGGAAAAGACTCTTTACAATTTCAGTTCTTGCAGGCCTGCCTGGTAGATGTTAACTTGGGCCCGTGGGTGAAGAAGAGTATAACTCCAACCGGACACACGATAGAGGGCTGGGGCAGTCTATCCTTTCAATATTTGGGTAAAGGTACACTCTATCATCCAAAGTATCCACAAGTGCGTCACTCCATTGAACACTTTGTCTACTCTGCGAATGAAGCATTGCAATTCCTAGCTACTAATATTAAAGGGATACAAAGTCTATACAAATTTATGGATGCATATCATACTTTTACAAAGCTATATCCAAAAAGATTTAAGGAAAAGGGAGTTGATTGTCTCATTAACCAATGAAGAGTGGTAATTAGCTTTTTGCACTATACACAGTTGGATTGCCCATGTGGAGTCAGTGCTTAGATGGTACTACTACACGATCCTTAGATGGTACTACACACCATACTGCTTTTATCATTGTTGGAGACAGTGCGGTCAAAAGGGTACACTTTATCATATACTGTGGAATTGCCCTCGAATCCAGCAATGTTGGTCAGATTGTAGAGGATTGATTGCCTCCATGGCTCCAGGTAATATATATTGGTCAGATTGTAGAGGGTTGATTGACTCCAGGGTATATATATATATATATATATATATATATATATATATATATATATATATATAAATAATATTATATTTATTGGTTAGCAACAAAAGTTTTATTTCAAAATTTTAGTGCTGTTACTCCCCCCATATGTACAGTAAATTTCTTTGTAATTACTTTATTATTGCAAAAATGGTACTCATGAGTTACCGTTATTTTAAACGGAGCTGAAAAATTGTGTGAACATAGCCAAAAGGTGTCCGCTTTTTCTATTTAAAAAGACGTCCGTTATTGCCACAATTTAATAGATTTCAATGCAATGCATTGTACAAGAATTCTATGGCACAGTATTTAAGACACATTTATTTAGCAAAGGGCATCAAAAAGATCAGAAACTGGCTCTGCTTACAAATGTGTTGGAACTATTGGAAAATGGGCATAGTATAGTGGAAAAGGGGCAGGGCTTAAATTGTGATGTCCTGTGCCACAAATGTATCAAATTGTTGGTGCACTATTTTGGCATTTAGCTTCACGCTTAGGCGTATGAGGGACTGCTGATAAGTCTTTGGCTTTACCAGAAGGAAACGAGATAGGAAGATTTACAAACTTTACATTTTTTCCACATACTCTCCACTGATGTAAACACAATTATTATATCGGTATTCCAAGTTCTGTAAGCCTTGCAAAAAGAAGGATTTCGGTTATGCCCCAATCCAGTCATCAATAGCTGGGATGGCATCAGAAATGGTGTGAAATAAGTTACCCTTGATGTGTTTCTTTAGGTTTGGAAACAGATGATAGTCGGAGGGAGCTAGATCTGGTAAATAAGGTGAATGGTCAACCAGCTGGAAGCCTAGGTTCACTAGTTTTGCCGTAGTCGCTTGTGCTGTATGAGTGGAGGCGTTGTTTTGCAGTAGCAAGATTCCTTTGGAGAGCTTACTGCGCCTTTTGGCCTTCAAAGCTGCCTTCAATTTGTCCAAAAGTTCAATGTAATACCTTGCACTGATGGTGGAACCATTTTGAAGGTAGTACACTAGCAGCATACCCTCCTTATCCCAGAACACAGACTCCATCACCTTAGTGGCTGATTTTTGCACCCTGAACTTCTTTGGACCGGGAGAACCGCTGTGCCTCCACTCTACTGACTGCTCCTTGGTTTCAGGATCATACAAATAAATCCAGATCTCATCCATAGTGACCAGTCGATCAGGAAGTTATTATCAGTCCGGAAACACTGACAAATGGATCAGGAAGTTTTCACTCACATGCTTTTCTGACCTGTTGTCAAACATTTGGGGACCCACTTTGCAGATAGCTTCTTCATGTTCAAATGTTGGTGGATAATGACAAAAGCATGTCTATGAGAAATCCCCATGATCTCTGCTATTCCTTCATCTGAAATTCGCTGATTCTCCAGAGGTTGTGCACAGCATTGACGATCTCTGGAAAAACCATCACTCTTGGTCACTCAGGATGTTCCTCATCTTTGGTGCTGAAGCGTCCAGTTTTAAATTTGGTAACCCAGCTCTTAACTGTAGAATATGAAAGGTATTGATCTCCCAATGTCTGTGTCATGACACCAGGAATATTCTTTGCTGACTTTCCTTGCAGAAACAAGAGATTTATCACTCCTCTGCTCTCATTTGCTGCAAATATTGCCTTAACCCCTTAGCGACCCATGACGTATCTGACACGTCATGGTGCCGCTCGGGGTGTTCAGAGCGGGGTCCCGCCGGGACCCCGCTCTGAACGGCGCTGATCCCGGCTGACATGTGCAGCCGGGCAGTGCCTCTATTAGCCGGCGCGGGTCCCGTTGCCGCACCGGCTAATTAAGCCTCTAAGTGCAGCTGTCAAACCTGACAGCTGCACTTAGAGGCTTCAGACCTCACGTCCCTGGTGTCTAGTGGGACGGATCTCCCCCCCGCGATGCGATCGCGGGGGGGAGATCCGTTCTTCTGCCCGTGCCGGGCCTCAGCGTCGGAATGACGCTGATCCCGGCTCGGCAATAGATTGCTATGGCCTGCAGCAGGCCATAGTAATCTATGACCGATCTAATCGATCTTTGCTGTGTATATACACAGCATTGATCTCTATGAGAGATCAGTGCTATGTATATACAAGCCCCCCAGGGGGGCTTCTAGTTACAGTAAAAAAAAAAGTAAAAAAGTGTTTTTATTAATAAAAAATCCCCTCCCCTAATAAAAGTCCAAATCACCCCCCTTTTCCCATTTTATAAATATAAATTAATAAATAAATAAACATATTTAGTATCGCCGCGCGTAATCGCCCGAACTATTGATTAATCACATTCCTGATCTCGCACGGTAAACGGTGTCAGCGTAAAAAAGTTCCAAAGTGCAAAATTGCGCATTTTTGGTCGCATCAAATCCAGAAAAAATGTAATAAAAAACGATCAAAAAGTCGTATATGCGCAATCAAGGTACCGATAGAAAGAACACATCATGGCGCAAAAACTGACACCTCACACAGCCCCATAGACCAAAGGATAAAAGCGCTATAAGCTTGGGAATGGAGCGATTTTAAGGAACGTATATTTGTTAACAATGGTTTGAATTTTTTACAGGCCATCAGATACAATATAAGTTATACATGTTATATATCATAGTAATCGTAACGACTTGAGGAACATGCATAACAAGTCAGTTTTACCATAGGACGGACGGCGTAAATGCAAAACTCCCCGAAATCAAAACAAATTTGTTTTTTTTTTCAATTTGACAGCGCAAATGATTTTTTTCCGGTTTCGCAGCATATGTTATGGAAAAATAAGGCCTGTCATTGCAAAGTACAATTGGTTTCGCAAAAAATAAGCGCTCATATACGTCTCTAGGTGAAAAAATGCAAGCGCTATGGACTTTTAAACTTAAAATGGAATAAGCAAAAGCGCAAAAACGAAAATAGGCTTTGACCTTAAGGGGTTAAACTCCGCCATTTTGTTTTCATGCGTGCCTAGATCACTGTTGGCATAAGCTACATACACAAAATTTGGAAAACATATTTAAGACACATAAGGCTTTCATGTGATGTAACAGCCGTTACCATAGATAAAAAAAAAAAGAACACAAAGACTTATCAGCCCCTCGTACAGTGATCCCTCAACTTAAAATGGCCTCAGAATACAATATTTCCAACATACAATGTTCCTTTTTGGACCATCGTTACTTGAGACCAGACTCAACATACAATGCTACAGACAGCCCGGATCTGCGGAACATATAAATAACTAGATGATTGACCAATAAAAGTGGCCATTTTAGTTATAAAATCCGAGTATTAGGGACATGCATGCAGTGATTGGCTGTCTAGTAGCACCTCTCTACAGTATAATATGATATTACTTTGCCTGTACTGCTGTGCTGCTGTGCACCTCTCTATAGTGCAGTGTGATGCTACATGTCCTGTACTGCTCTTTACCTCTGCCAGGAGGAGTTGCTCCTTTGAGCACCAGGTGATGGAGGCTTCACTTTATATTTCTGGGACCCTGTGTGATCTGTACAAGACCCTGAAAACGATTTGGTCTTCTACATAGAAAGTAGCATCCAGTTTCCAGTAGATCTTCCCGACTGTTGAATGTAAGGACTTGCTTTATCTATATACTGTAACTTATTTGCTTACTTTTCTTTAAATCTTATTTTTTTTTCTAATTTTGGGATATTTTGGAGGCTTCAGAACCAATTGCTAGTTTTCCGTAGAGTTATGGATTCATTATTCAGTGGTTTCAACATACAATGGTGGTCCTGGAACCAATTAATATTGTGTGTTCAGGGATTACTGTATAGGGCATTAAAAATGAGAAAAAAAAAACCTGGGGGAATAAAAAAAAAAAAAATCCACAAAAATACTTCTAAGGCCATGTTTACACTATGTATAACACCGGCCATTCTGTGATCCGGCCGGAAAACAGAACGGCCGGTGTTATTGAAGATCATCCTGGCCGGTACTGCAGTACCAGCCGGATGATCTTCATTTCTGCTTAATTCAGATGTGTCCACACCCGTGGGCGCCCCCATCCTAATTCACTGTTGCACGCAATGGAGCATGTGGCCAGAGCCGCACACTCTATTGTGTGAACAAACAGGTTCTCTGCGGACGCTATTAAATGAATAGCAGCCGCAGAAAACTGAAATTTCAGATCGGATGGAAACCTGGCCGAAGTGTATACTATGTATACTACGAATATACTATGTATATACTATTCCATTCATTCCAATTCATGCAAATTGCAACAACGGCCTTGATTTATACAACACATATGTTTTGTGTACATGGCCTTATACTGTGTATGTGTGTGTGTCTTTGTGTAAAAGAGGCCTTAAACATATTCTTCAACTCTGCCCAATGTTAATGTGGACAAAGCGTAATATATGAACAGAATATTCTATAATTGCTACCAGTTAAATGATGCAATTACGATGTTCAAGTGCCATTATAAAATACAGTTAGGTAGTAATAATGAAACCGGCGCTGAACTAGTATAAATCTGTTCCTCCACTTCTTGTCAAGTCATTAATCTTTTTGATTAAGAACCGAACCAGTAAGATTAATGAGGATATAAAACAACATGAGTATGACATACCAATTAGACATTTTCTTACACCTATAATCTGCTTGTTATAATGTACTATAGTCAATTGACTATTAATAGACTGCCCGACACATTTCAGCAACACATTATTTTCATTCAATGGGGGGAAAAAAAGCATTTATTGTTCAATTAATACAATAATTGAAGTCAACGTTTTATTGCTTGAAGCGCTATCTAAATACCACTGGAATTTCATTTGGATTCTATTCCTCCTGAATCTATAAGTGATACACTATTATTTGCTGATAAATATGAAATGACTGTCTATTCAGCATTAATGCGGCCGGCTCGACGCTCTAACACAATATTCTTTTGCTAATATATTTTTTTAAAATCTCTAAATATCAATTCAGGCTCGCCTCGGGCGACTTAAAGTGCGCTTTCAGATTGGCTTTGTTAATATGAAACTATTGCCTATCATTTCTTATCATTTTATCATCCATTTTTAAAAAAGCTAATGCAATATTTTAATTACTTTACCTACAACTTTATTTATAATCAAGCTGTTTTCACAGTATTAATCTGCGTAATATCATTGGAATTGAATTTATCAGGAATGCCAAGGTATAAAAACATAAGAAATCTAAGGATTTGTTCTTGCTGAGTTAGATACTGGGAACGATTTTCTGATATATTAGGTTATAAGCCTGTTAGGCTGTCAATAGTGACATTTTTATCAAACCCATATACATACAGAATGTGGGGACAGGCCAATAATATTTTATAATATTATAATAATAATATTTATTTGTATAGCGCTAATAGATTTCACAGCAGCCAATGTTAATTCGCTTTAATTAAAAATGAGTGAAGCAGCTGGAAATTCGTTTTGCGAGTTCGCAAATTTTTGGTAAAATTTGGTAATATTAGTGAATAGAATCTTAACTAATTTCAATGCAACAGCCAAATTATAGCAGCTACAGTACTGGGACTATTACAGAAGGACAAATTTATTAATGCATGTTCTTGTAAAAGTGTCAAAATCTGGAAAATCATAATGTAAAAAATAAATGTCAGTCATTCAATCGAATAAAACCCAACATGTATAACACAGTAGGAGTGGAGTGCGAGCACTGATTATGTAAAATGCACACTCAGTTTACAAATGAAACCCAGCTTGTATGACACAGTAGGAGTGGAGTGCGAGCGCTGATTAAATAAGACGCAGAACAAAGTGAATTGACGGCCTGATCCGCAGCAAATTTTGATTCTCCGAACTTGCTTTATCTCTAGTTTCAATTATGCTAAGGTTAAAGATGGGAAAAACCTACACAACTATGCAAAAGGTTTAGGCTGGTATCAAAAAATCCAGCAAAGTAAGATTCCTCTCATAAGTGGGGCATCTGATCATTTTATTTTTTATCAGGGCAACGACTCCAAACATACAGCCAATGTCATTAAGAACTTTCTTAAAAAAAAAGATGGAATCCCGTAAGCCATTAGTTAGTTCTCCAAGACGTTTTGAACAACCTTCCTGCTAAGAGCTTTCAAAAACTTTGTGCAGATATACCTAGAAGAGTTGATGACGTTTGGAGGGTGGTAAGACCAAATTTTGATTTCATTATTATTTATGAATGAATTTTGCAGTTTGTACCCAGGTGTAGATTGCAGCTAATATCTATGTCAGCTCAAAGCTGATTTATGAGGTTGACAAACACCACCTTGTGGGATTTCTCATGGGAGTGATGTATAAAACACTTATCTTGATAATCCCCCCCCCCTTTTTTTTCACCTTAGCCCTGTATCTGAATACTGTAGCTAAGACAGGGTCATGATACAGATGTCTAGGTAGCACCCCCAGGTGTCCTATGATTAGTAGAGAAGAGGAAGAACAAAGCAAATAACAGTTTCATAGGGGCTTGCTTTATATCAAACAAAACCAAAGGCAATTAAAGACAAGGGTTTTCTTATAGTAACGGAATTCAACTATATGGATACATGCTTATTGCACAGTGTGAGGAGACGCATAGATTCAAGAAAACCTAAGTAAAAGAGTTTGTGTGCCTAGCTAGCTAAGTAAGTGAAGCATGCAGAGTCCAAAGAAATAATAAATTATTATTATTTGTATTTTTTTTTAACAATTACATGAACTTATATAATATATTAATTTCCTACTTTAATAATAATTTATGACCTCATTGCTTACATCAACTTTTAAAAAAATCTTTAAAATCAACTGGTGCCAGATAGTGCCTGATATTTCTAATTTACTTTTATTAAAGAAAATCTCAAGTCTTCCAGTATTTATCAGCTGCTGTATGTCCTGCAGGAAGTAATGTATTCTTTCCAGTCTGACACAGTGCTCTCTGCTGCCACCTCTGTCCATGTCCGGAACTGTCCAGAGTAGTAGCAAATCCTCATTGAAAATCTCTCACGCTTTCCAGACTGGAAAGATTACACCACTTCCTGCAGGACATACAGCAGTTGATAAGTACTGGAAGATTTGATACTTTTTAATAGAAGTAAATAACAAATCTCTGACACTACTTGATTTGAAAGAAACATTTTTATATGAACTACCCCTTTAAGTTATTATATGAGAAAAAAAAAGCTTTGGGACTTATACAATTTGATTAATAAAAAATAATAAACTTGTCATAAATTTAATTCCCAATTAAATGTGATATGCAAGTGAAAACATTAGATTTTCATGAATTTTTTAGAAATCAGAGTTATATTTTATGCAGGTTAATGACCGAGTGCTGTATGGTATCCAGTCATTGGGAATTTAAAGCTCTCCCACCAGATAAATGATTCAGGAATAATTAGAAACAGATCATTTTACAAAATGGGACTCCTAGCATCTGCAAAAGAAGAACATAAAGAGAGTGGCTGTCTGCTGGAGCTTGGCGGGATGTATCCTTTAGTATGACAAAATGGCATTTGTGTCTTTATTATTACTTTAGGAATTCTTGAGCGATGCGTATCATTTGAGTCTTAGATTATGTCAGTAATTGCACAATGCATCTATAATTTACACCCATCTATTTGCATAGATTATTAGAGATTACTAAGCAATGAAGTTTTATAAAAATGCCATAGGGCTATTAGGAGGCCATTGCTAAAATAATATATTTTATGAAATAACCTTTGAAAAAATTGAAAATAATACTACCATTTTTCTTCCAGCCAGGAATTAGAGCTTCAACCAGGTGATACCAAGCAACAGGACAAACTGACTACTGACAGCAGTTTTGGGGGTACTCGTACAGAGTATGTGTGTAACTGTTTTTTTTTTTTTTTTAAAGGCACCCGTTGCATAGGACACTGCACAGTGAGGATAGGTATAGCTGAACTACAGATCCCAGCCAGCCAAGAGAATGTCAGCAACAAAATAAACTGACTACTGAAAGCTGCACTACAAGTCCAAGCCAGCGGCCAACAGTAGCAAATAAAATAAAATAAAAATATGTTTTAAAAATTTTAAGCCCTTAGAAGGACTGTTGGGTTCTTCGTGTTGGATTCCTGCCTTACCGCACACTAATTCCCTGCCTAACGCTCTCCCTGACAGACAGCAGCTCTGTCCCTAATCTCTTCCAGCCTGCGTCTGACGCGAGCACCGTGGGAGCTGATTCTTATATGCCCAGGTCATCTGATCTGGCCAGCCAATCGCTGCTATCGACATGTATGGGTCCCACGTCATGTTACAAGCTCCCAAAGACTCTCTTGCATGATGATTGGCTGAAAAAAAGCTGCCAAACAGGCAGGAAGAGGAAGATGCAATTGTCTCCAGTATGGTGAGATGCTTGTCCGAGTAACAAGCACCATCGAGCACCCTAATTCTAAAACGAGTACCAAGCTCGGGAATGCATGCTCGCTCATCACTAATGCTGTGTCAATGATAATAATCATCATCATGTAAGACTCACTAAGGCTAGGTTCACACTGCGTTTTCAGCATCCGTTTAACGAATCCGTTTTTTTTAACGTCCAGAAAAATAGGGTCAGCAACGTTTTTTGGTCCGTTTTGGTCCGCCAAAAAAAACGGATCCGTTTTTTTTATAATGGAAGTCAATGGAAAAACGGATGCACACAAATGAATCCGTTTTTTGCAATCCGTTTTTCATGCGTTTTTTGCAAAAAACGGATGCGTTAAACGAATGCTGAAAACGCAGTGTGAACCTAGCCTAAGCATATATTTTCAGTGTACAGTTGACACAGCTATGCTACTATTAACTGAGTATGGAAGCACATTGCAACTATAAGCAACTATAATTTACTGTATGCAGCTTTATGCTCCCTGTCTTTACAGTATAAACCTCAGATGTACAAATGCATGCGGATATTCTGTAGAAGTGTCTACAGTTAATACAAACAGGAGGGGTGAGAAGGGGCACCCCTGTTTTGTTCCATTTCCGATTGTGTAGGGAAGAGAGAGAACGTGTTACGGAGAGCTCAAAGCCCTTCAAATTCTGCAAATGGTTGGCAAAAGAATACTGCTTGTGCATCGATAATGGAGGGAAGGTTCAGGGAGTCTAGAATCGTGCTCGCCGATACCTTTTAAACTAGAATATTCAGATGTGTCATTTCTATTAAGGTTGTATAAGTCACAATAGAATTTACGGAATTACTCTGCCACCGAGCACATGTCACCGAGGTGCTGACCAACAGCTGCAAATATAACAGATTTTGCTTTTTTCTATTTGACTGTACTTCTACGATCATAAATTTGGTAGACTTGTCTCTATGGGCAGGAAGCTTAAAATGAGGAAAGAGGTAAATTGTAGCAGAATTTAAAATAAGTATATTTGTGACCTCGGATCTGAGGTCTAGAAAACGTTGAGCATGTGATTCCACTTGAGACTGCTTCATAAGACCTTCAAGTGCTCGTATTTTGTCAAGTAGCACTTTAAGTATTTCTTTTCTTTATAACATTAGAGGCCAAAGCTATAGATTCTCCTCTAAGGAAGGCTTCATGTACCTCCCATAGCATTCCCATGGAGATCGAAGCTCTGTCAGTCATGCTAAAATGTGAGGTTTTGTGAACTGTAGGAAATGATTGGGAGATATTAAAAGACGACTAGTCATACATCTGTTACTGATGTGGAATTGTGGTGAAAAAGGAGACTTATCTTCTTTAAGGCTGGCTTTACACTGCCTTAAAATCTCGGAAAAACTGCAAAACCGCCAGCGCCAGATGTCAGCTGAAGGTCAGTGGAAGTTTATAATATTTTATGTAAAAAAGTGTGCACTCCGTAGAGTTGCACGCTCGTCGGCGCTGCACTGCAGATACGTAACTAGACACATCTTAGGCTATGTTCACACAACGTCAAAAATATTTAAAAGGCGGCCGATTTTCATATTTAACCCCTTAACGACATCAGGCGTAAGTGTACGCCCCCGCAGGGTGGGCTTTGACGCAAACAGTCGTACACTTACGCCCGATGTTTCCCCGATCGCTGTGTGTTCACTGTTAAACTGTTAAAAAACAGTGTCCCCGGGTTCTGCACCCCTCAGCTAGGTAGCTGAGGGGTGCAGAACAGGTGTGTATAGTGTAGGTGCACTATACTCACCTGATCTGGGCGTCCGGAGCGAAGATCTGCTGTCCGCGGCGTCCTCGGGTCGCTTCCGGATTTCGTCGGGTCCGCGTCGTCTAACTTTGGAAATCTTCGGAAATGTTCAGCTCTTCGGGCTTCGGCGGGCCTCAGAAGTCTTCCACAGCGTCGCTCTACTGCCCCCTAGCGGCTGATCAGTGAATATTATTCACTGATCAGTTGCTTTGGGTTAAAAAGTTGTTTTTTTCCCCAAATTTTCGTTTCTCCTTTTTATGCACCCTAACGCCGCTGAGTGACGATCAGCATCGCACATAAGTGCACCGCTGATCAGCAACTCCTGGTTTTTGGCGTAGGGGAGTTTTTCCCCCCTGTATCCTACCGCCACGGTCTGCTGATAAGTGCCGCACATAAGTGCAGCATTTATCAGCAGCTCCTTTCTTGGCGTAGGGATATTTTTTTTTACTGTCAAAAAAACGTAAAATACACTACATTACACCACACTACATGAAATAAAGTTTTACACTACACTACATTACACATTTACATACCCCATATACCAATCCCCGTATAAAGATGGCTCCCAGGGTGTTTTCGATGGCGGACGCATACACTATTATTGCCTACATACACATACACTACACTATTATGTTCATTCTTTGGATAGAGGGCGGAATCCGCCCGTGCATAGAATGGAGTGTGACACGAGCGGAGACACGCGCCTCCATCAGTCCGCCAGCGGGTGCCAGCTGCGGAATGCACAAAGGGTTATCCTTCGCCATTCTGCAGTGTGCACGTATCCTTAGAGTGTATAAAGGAAGGGACACCCGAATCCAGCCCCCAGATGCCCCCCCCCC
This sequence comes from Dendropsophus ebraccatus, assembly GCF_027789765.1. NCBI lineage: Eukaryota > Metazoa > Chordata > Amphibia > Anura > Hylidae > Dendropsophus > Dendropsophus ebraccatus. The sequence goes on along the minus strand of NC_091460.1, from coordinate 138,899,273 downwards.
ATTCTCGGAATTAGTGGGAAGATTGTTCGGGACCTGATCTTCCCACTGCTGGATAAAGGTTACCACCTGTACGGGGATAAATTTTATACCCGCATCCCCCTCTTCCGGTTCCTTGCTACCCAAGCTACTGTAGATTGCTGCACGATCCAAAAATATCCGAAGCAGTAACAGAGCCCTAATATTTAGCAGCCATGGAGCGGACCCAGCGCTTCTGGATATGAAAGACCCCGTATTGCACCAGGAAAACATTTTCCAGGTGACGGCCCCCACACTGAAAAACAGGAGACCCCAGAAGAAGCGCAGAGTGTGGTGTAACAGGGGGATCAGGAAGGACACCATTTTCCATTGTGACACCTGTCCTGATCACCCCGGCCTCTGCAAACTGGATCGCTTCAAGGCGTATCACACATCATTGGAGTTCTACATTTTCTAAATTCTGTCCCTTATTACTATTTCAGGGGTCACGTTGATCCAGGGAGGATTCTGATTGCCATTATGGAGTCAGGAAGGAATTTTTTCCCAGTGATGAAGCTACTGTCATCTTCCTCATGAGGGTTTTTTGCCTTCCTCTGGATCAACACAGGTTGAATTTGATGGACTTCTGTCCTTTTCAACTTTATAAACTAATAATTGGCCTAATACCTCTAAATAAATTAAAATTGTCCCCTTTTCCCAGCTAAATAGGTATGGCTGCCATTCCCTTTAGAGTTAGAGGCCGTAGAAACACCACACAAGTTACCCCATTCTGGAAACTACACCCCAAAAGAAATCTAACAAGGGGGGCAGTGGGGATATGGCCCCCTGGTGACGGGCACATTTGTGACGTAAAAATAAAAAAAAAATGTATTTTTTATTTTCACAGCACATGTTCTACATATGTGCCAGTTAACAGTGGGGTCCATATGCTTACTGCACCCCTTGTTAGATTCCTTATGGGATGTAGTTTCCAGAATGGTGTCACTTGTGGGGGGTTCCCACTGTCCTGGCAGCACAGGAGCTTTGTAATTGCGACATGGCCTTCATCCTCCATTCCAGCCACTAAATGGTGCTTTGTCCATTTGGTGGCTTGCCCTGTGCCCATATGGCACATTATGTCCACATATGGGGTATTTTCGTACTCGGGGGATATTACCCTACACATTTTGCATTCATTTTCTTTTTTACTTTTACTATTTTTAATTTTTACACTAAATCATTGATCTTGTCTTGATTTTTTCATTTTCACAAGGGGTTAAAAGATAAAAAAACACTAAATGTGTATAGCAATTTCCCCTGAGTACAGAAATACCCCACATGTGGACATAAAGCGCCATGCGGGAGCAGGGTAAGCTTCCAAAGTGACAGAGCGCCATTTGGCTTTTTGAGTCTGGATTTGGCTGGAATGGATTTCGAGGGCCTTGTTGCATTTGAAAGGCCTCTGTGTTGCCAAGACAGTTGAAACCCCCCACAAGTGACCCCATTATGGAAACTACACCCCTCAGGGAATGTAACAAGGGGTGTAGTGAGCATATGGACACCACTGGTGACGGGCACAAATGTGGAACAATGTAGCGTGAAAATGAAATATTACATTTTTTACACTATAATGTTGGTTTAGCCTTAAATTTTTCATTTTCACAAGGGGTTAAAAGAGAAAAAAACACACAAAATGTATAAAGCAATTTCCCCCGTCCACATGTGGACATAAAGGGTGGGTGCAGTGAAAGCCTCCGAAGGGAAGGAGCACCATTTGGATTTTGGAGGCTGGATTTGGCCAGAATGGATGATGAATGCCATGTCGCATTTACAGAGCCCTCGTGCTGCCAAAACACTGGAAACCCTACATATGTGACGTGAAAGTGAAAAAATTAAAGTTTTCACTTTCACGTCACATTGTTCCACATTTGTGCCCGTCACCAGTGGGGTCCATATGCTCACTGCACCCCTTGTTAGATTCCTTGAGGGGTGTAGTTTCCAGAATGGGGTCACTTGTGGGGGGTTTCCAGTGTTTTGGAAGCACGAGGGCTCTGTAAATGCGACATGACCCTTAAAATCCATTCCAGTGAAATTCAGCTTCCAAAAGCCAATTGGCGCTCCTTCCCTTTGGAGGTTCATCCTGCGCCCGCTTGGCACTTTATGTCCACATGTGGGGTATTTCCATACTCGGGAGAAACTGCGCTACACGTTTGGTGTTTTTTTTTCTTTTATCCCCTTGTAAAAATGAAAAATGAAGGCTAGAACAACGTTTTAGTGTAAAAAATAGAATTTTTCCTTTTTACGCCACATTGTACTGAAAATCTGTGAAGCACCTGTGGGGTCCAAATGCTCACCGCACCCCTTGTTACATTCCTCGAGGGGTATAGTTTTCTAAATGGTGTCCCTTTAGGGTTGTTTTTTAGGTTTTGGCACCCCAGAGCCTCTGCCAACCTTAAGTGGTACAATCAAAAAGGGCCAAATATAACGGAGGCATTGAAATTCACTAGGCGCTCCCTTATATCTGAGGCTTGTGGTTGTGTCAAATAGTGCAATAGGGCCACATATGGGGTATTTCTATAAACTGCAGAAACGGGGCAATCAATATTCTCTGCTAATAGGTTTATCATTATGAAAGATATTGCATTACAATAAAATCTCTGCACAGAAAATTAAAATTTTCAAATTTCTTACACACTTAGCTTTTATTTCTGTGACTCCCCTAAAGGGTTAAAAAAAAACTTTCTGGATGTGCTTTTGCAGAGTTTGTGGGGTGCAATTTCTGAAATGGGGTGCTTTGTGGGGCTTTCTAACATACAGTCCCCTCAAATACACTTTAAGGCTATGTTCACACTGCGTATGAGTCCGGCCGTAGTGCGAACCGCGAATATACGCAGGTAGTTTTGAGGTTGATGCGTTCGCTTGAAAGTATACGATATACGCCCGCACAATGCACACTACGTATGAGCTTACGTCCGTATGCGGTGCCGTGAAAAATGAACAAGATTATTGTTTGAGGACGGAAATGTTCCAACTTAGGGCCATGGATTTGCCGTCCGGGGGCGGGGCTTATCAGGATATTCATTTGTTTGTGTGGGGCAAATGAATGTCCCAAAAAAGCCCCGCCATGGACAGCAAGCCCCGCCCCCTGCTCCGGCTGCGGGTGGTGTACTCTGGGCTGTACATCAATCAGTAATATTGGGGCCATCACCCACCTCTGCTGACAGCCTGCCCCAGAGCCTCAGCCCTTCCTGCACAGCAAACCCCTCAGCCTCCACTACTTCCTGCTCAGTGGGGATGCAGTGCTGAAGGCTCCACACTGAGGTAGGAGTGGGAAGCTGGGGTCTGTGGTTACAGTGCACCTGCTGCCTCCCTAACATAGCAGAGACTGCCAGAGACTTATGGGGATAACATGTATAATCCATGTGCACACTGTTATCTGCTATCACTTCCCTACACTACATATACCAGCCCTGCCCTACACTACATATACCAGCCCTGTCCTACACTACATATACCAGCCCTGCCCTACACTACATATAACAGCCCTGCCCTACACTACATATACCAGCCCTGCCCTACACTACATATACCAGCCCTGCCCTACACTACATATACCAGCCCTGCCCTACACTACACATACCAGCCCTGCCCTACACTACATATACCAGCCCTGCCCTACACTACATATACCAGCCCTGCCCTACACTACATATAACAGTGGGTTAGGGGGATGAATTACATGGGTGGGTACTCTGGCAGAATGCAAAGGGGCTGTACATAATGTGTAGTATTAACTCTTTCTGCCAGTTAGAGGTCACCCAGCTTTCACAGATCACCCATCTTCCATCACCTGATACTCCACCAGCAGCCCGCTGATTCATAGTAGAGCTAGCTGTGTGCACTGAGGGAGATTAAGGATAGGCCACGCCCACTTTCTGTCAGCCAGAAGAAAAATTCATTTATTTGTTTTAGCCGAACAACTGGGGATATCTCAGCAACCACACAAGATATCCACACAAGTTAGGGCTTTTTTTAAAGGGTATCATGTGGGCTTTTTATTTGAGGAATTTCATCTTTTTGGTCACTTAAATTATAGTTGCGCTTTAAGGGGTTAAAAAAAACATCAGTTTTTCCCGAGATTTAACTGACTGCAATGCAATGCATTGAAGTCATTGGGAAGACAGATGTCCAATGCACACAGCGTATTGAATAACGGACATTTTTTCTGCGGGGGTCAAAATAATGTACATGATCATTATTTTCGGACGTCTTTTGCAAACAGCGGACGTTTTTTATTTGTAGTTCACACACAGTTTTCCTTTTGTCACCGTTCTGTCTCAGTTTTTACTATTAAATTCAATGGAATTTTCAATTAAGCCACAGCCAAAGTCCAATTAGTAATTCCAGACCAGAATAATGTACAAACACCCGTCAGTGCACTAAGGGGAGGTCAGGCTGCTAAATAACATCCGTTATTTTAGACTCAAAATGACGTAATTTAAACGGAGATAAAAAGACGTTGTGTGAACATAGCCTTAGACTGACCACTGGTCTTTAACGCATTTACGTTAGCCATATACATTATATGTTCCTGCTGCCTTGTGAAGTAGGAACATGTACAGTATAAACATTCCTGGCATGAAGGGGTTTTAATGTGTACGGGGTTGATTTAGTGTGAGCAGCCCTGCACATAGTTGCCTACTATTAACCCCTTAAACGCTGCCATCTATAATGATCTGGACATTTAAAGGAGCCATTGACAGGAGAAGTACCTGTAACTGACTGATTGGCACCTCTGCAGCGATCACTTAAATCCCCCTCTTTTCCATTATCCAAAATTTTTTTTTTTTAAAAAGAAAAAATATATATATTTGGTATTGTAACAAGTGAAATTGTCGGATCTATAAAAATATAACAACATTATACCCTCCCAGTGAACAGCATAAATTAGGGGGAAAAAACACCAGGATTGTTAATATACACAACGCCATCAGGTGAGTGGGTCAAGTATACACCTCTCACCCCCATCCCTTCCACCTGCAATATCACACTAGGAAGCGCCCCGCTCTCTTGATATATATAGGCAAAAATTTACACCTATATGACACCAATATAAACTATAAATCATGGCGCAAAAAATGAAACCCTAACCAGCCCTGTAGGTAGAACAATAATGGCTCTTAGAATGACTCTTAGAAGTCGAGGAAGAACATTGCTTTATTATGACCTGTACATAAGTGCAATAATGACCTTTGGTCATGAAGGGGTTAATGCTGTCTTCATTCCTATGGGTTTTAGTGATATTTAGTGGTATTTTTACATCTATCTTTCTATGGCTATGCCCAAAAAAGGAAAAAGGCGTCCACTTTTTGTGTTTAAAAAGACACCCGTTATTGCGTCATTTTAAGTGACTTAAATAAAAAGCATTAAAGTATATGAAAAAACAACGTCTTTTTCACACAACGTATTGAATGACTGACGTCTTTTGAGGCGGGCGCATTCATTACAATGTGTGAAAAAGACGTCCGTTATTTTTGCATTTTTGTCAACTCCCCTAAAATGATTCGTCTTTTTAAACACAGAAACTGACTTTTTTTCCCTTTTTTGGACGTTGTGTGAGCATAGCCCAGTGTAGTTATGCCCAAGAACAATATAATTTTGGTAAAAAAAAACAAAAAGGAAGACTGTAATTAAAAATTCCCTTAACATTCTGCACTGCTTGAAAAATGCTAATGGCAAACGTGTTATTTCATTCGTGCTGATCTATGTTTCACATTTTAATAATGAGATCACCAAATCACCTGATAGGCCACACTGCACTGACCTATGCTCTGGAAAGTACTGACTGAAAGTACACTCTCCATTTTAACAAAGTCTAAATTAAACATGCGATGAGTTGTGAAAACTTGATTAAGGTTGAATTAATTGGGAAAGAGAAGGCAGCGCTAATATATGTATTAAATGTATGTGGGAATGACCATGCACACTTTGTATCAATTAGTTTGAGCAAACTAAATATTAATAACTTATAAATAAAAAATGAATTGCCTTTGGAATCCCAGCTATAGAACATACTGTAGCTTCTATGAGTTACAGAATTTGACTTACAAATTATTAACCTTGGAAATTATAGTCTACATACTATGTGAACATCATAGGGCCCAAAAACAATCTGGCTACTTGCACCTTAAGGGCCCGGCTTGGAATTCCACCCTAATTCCGTATTATGAACGGGCTCTTAGGAAGAAATTATTTAGAAGTCATATTAAAGGGGAACTATCAGCAGGTTAGACAAATCTAATCTGCTTGATAGCCACCTATAACGCCCGGGAGGCTAAGGAGGAAGGTATGTGTGTTACCTTCCTCCTCTGCACCAGTCCCGCACTGTTAGGGTAAACTCCCTTCCGGAGCACCCTTAAGAGCACTGGCGCATCATCAGACCCGTCCCCTCCTTTGATTATCATTAGAGATGAGCGAGCATGCTTGTCCGAGCTTGGTACTCGTTCGAATATTAGGGTACTCAATGGTGCTTGTTACTCGGACGAGCATCTCGCGATACTCGAGACAATGGCATCTTCCTCTTCCTGCATGTTTGGCGGCTTTTACTCAGCCAATCATTATGCAAGAAAGGCTTTGGGAACTTGTAGTATCACATGGGATGGGTCTGGCCAGATCAGATGACCTGGGCATATAAGAATCAGGTTCCGCGATGCTCGCTTCAGACGCTGGATGAGCTTAGGGAGAGAGCTGCTGTCTGTCAGGGAGAGTGTTAGAGTGGGAATAATAGTGTCTGTTAGGCAGGAATCATCCACAAAGATCCCAACAGTCCTTCCAAGGGCTACAACTACATTTCATTTTTTTGCTACTCTTGGCTGCTGTCTGGGACTTGTAGTGCAGCTACCGCCATCTTGGCTGCACACTGTACAGAGCAAAGTCCTCTCAGTATTCATTTTTGCTGCTGCTTTACCTTGGCTTGCTGGGATCTGTAGTGCAGCTACACCTATCCTGGCTGTGCAGTGTGCAGTGTAACGGCAGCTCTAAAACAAAAAGCACCTGGCACCGGGTACACACAGAGACTCCATAGAATACACCAAAAGTTCTCCCAGTTGCACCTAGTTGGATGCTTTCCTAACATGTGCCAGCACCTGTGCCTTGCCCATCTTGGTCTGGGTCAGCAAAATTGTTTTAATTTGTTGTAATGTTGCAATTAGTCAGCCCCAGAGACATCCATACATGCTACCCCTGCTGTTTCCTGTCCATTTCCGTGTTTCGATCATTTTCTGAGGTTTCCAGGTTTTCAGGTGACCTTTCCTGTGCAGAGCTTTGGTCCCCTGAAAAAATGCTTGAGTTTCCCATTGAGTTCAATGAAGTTCGTTACTCAAAACGAGCACCCGAGTATCGGGAAATATTTGTCTCGAGTATTCAGCACCCGAGCATTTTCGTACTCGCTCATCTCTATTTATTATTAGAAGGGGCTGCATGGGACTGGTGCCAAGGAAGAAGGTAGGACAACTTCCTCTTCAGCGTCCCTGGCACTATAGGGGGCTATCAGCAGATTAAATACATCTAACCTGCTGATAGTTCCCCTTTAAACAGGTGTAACAGGAGAGGCACTCGGTACAGATAGAGGTCAGACATGATATGTAATCCAAACAACAGGCACAGGTCAGAATACTAAGGAATGCAGCAGAAAAAGAACTTTGCTTCAGTAGATGTGCAGGAATGCAACAATGCTCAGGCAAGGTGAGGTAGGTGGAACTATTTTAAATAGGTGCAGAAAACTATGGATTGGCAGATGACAATAGCAAGTGGAGACAAGTTGCCTCTATAAATATTGACTAATTGACCACATTCACACCCTAGCGGCCAGAGGTATTATTAAAGAAAAGATCAAGAGGATCAAGGACAAAGAAGACGCTGGAAGCCACGAAAATGAACAGTGCTGGGCGAACGCGTTACACTGTTATTGCAGTACATCCCAACAAGACATCACCAATAGCTGTACGATGTAACTGCAATATAGGCCAGGAGTCAGAAGGCTTCAGTCATCTTTGCTCACTAGAAAACCACTTTAAAAGTAGCCAAACCAATACAATAACTAATCGCCACTTCTATAAAGATGTGTGTGTCCTGAAGGGAAGGGGGTCTAGCTGTAGCTGCATGTGGCTACAGTCAAACAAGATACAGAATTAAAAATAAAAGATACAAAAAAAAATTGTTACCGTTTTCTCTCAAGAAACATGGGTAACTTATGGGTGATAACAAATATATACTTTATAAGAATAAAGGTTTATAAGACATATGGAGTTTTTTCCACAGACTTTACAGCAACACAAAACCAGAATATTGATGCATTGCAGCAATCTAATGATCCACCATTCCCTAGTAATAGACAAGGGCCTTATCAATGATTAATATTTTTTCTGTTTTTAGACAGTTGTTATACAAACACTAGTGCCAAATAAAATGTATATAGGAAATGTGCTTTGAGTTTCTATTTTTATGGTTATAAATAAAATAGTATCCCGTAACCACTTTTCTGGCCACTAGATAATATTAAAAAGCTATCCTACAAATTCTTTCCCTTTGATTGAATATAAATGTATAGCCAGTTCTCCAGGTAATGGAATAGCGGTATTGGATGTTTTTCCAAATAAATATATAAAATATGTATTGAATTACTCTACAATGTTATGCACTTGTTTTTTGTTTTTTGTTTTTTCATCTGGAACGACTTGCCAACTTTCCTTCACCTCCTGATTCTTGTTCAGTCAGTATTGTGGTCCTCATATTGCAACCAAAACCAGGAGTGGATTGAAAACACAGAAAGGATCTGTTCAGACAATGTTGAAATTGAGTGGATGGCCGCCATATAACAGTAAATAGCGGCCATTATTTCAATATAACAGCCGTTGTTTTAAAATAACAGCAAATATTTGGCATTAAATGACGGCCATCCACTCAATTTCAACATTGTGTGAACAGATCCTTTGTGTTTTTAATCCACTCCTGGTTTTGGTTGCAATATGAGGACCACAATACTGACTGAAAAATACGTAGTGTGAACCCAGCCTTAATGTTGACTGCGGAGATCGTTAAAAATAGCTCCAATTAAAGTAGTTAGAATGTTTGCATGTAAGATCCAGTAAGAATGGAGAGCCATGCAAAATGACATTTGATTTGGTAGACCCGATGGCCCAGATTTACCAACTCAAACAAAAACTGTCTAATTTGCCCAAAGCCACCATGGCACGGCTTTCATATCTTAACAAGCTCTGGTAAAATAGAAGCTGAGCAGTGATTGGTTGCTGTCAGCAAATCAGGCAGCTTTGTCTCAGATTGAGAAATATGGCCAATGTTGTTACAACACTAAAAAGCTTTAGGAGACTTGACCTGGATAAAGTAAGTATAGCTGGTATATAGCTTCCTTAAGGAGACTGGACCTGGATTTCTGGTAAGTATTCACATCTACTGTTGATTTAGATTTTAAAAGTTTTAAAAGGACGGTGACACTTTAAGATACTAAACCACTGTAATTGCGTGGCATCTTGGATGAATATAAAATGTGTGACCCCCTCGTGAGAGCAGTGTACCTTCTCACTGTAAACTATTTATGCTAAAATATAACTCTTAGCGCTGCATGCAAACTATCTTCATATACCGTGAATTCATTTTCATTTCAAATGCCTATCAAACTACTTTGATCACTACTTTCAGGTTTAGGGGTAAGGTTTGCATTTGTAATTATTAATAATTCAAACAGAAGTTTAAAAGGATTTTTAATTTCAAGAAACAGGAAAAATAAACAAACGAGACAGTGTTAAATCAGAATTTGTGATGAAAAGAAACTGACAAAACTATACAACTAAGTATATAGAAGACATATTGCCATCTACTGACCGAAGATAAAATATGCGACTACACAGCATATGTTTAGTATATAGCTAGCAAACTACAGATATTTTTTAAGGACTCTATCCTACCTTAAAAGTCAATGTAATGTCAAAGTAGAATTAAAGTGACTATGTACCCACAATCTACCCCTCCAAACCACTTGTACCGTCAGAAAGCTGCTTTTAAATATGATAAATAAGATGATCGAACAGCGGAAAATCTTAGGTTCTATAGAACTCGAACGTTGTCAAACCTTCCGCATTTGATTCCCGATGCCTTCCCGGTCCGTAGGGAAGGAGGAGACAGCCTGGGTACCGCCTGGAATTTGCGATACAGCCTATTACCTAGGCTGAATCCCCGAATTCCAGGTGGTACCCGGGCTGTCTCCTCCTTCCCCAAGGACCGGGAAGGCATCGGGAATCAAATGCGGAAGGTTCGACAACGTTCGAGTTCTATAGAACCTAAGATTTTCCGCTGTTCGATTATCCCTACTTTTAAACCAGGTTTGTCCTGGGGTGTCTGGCAGGTGATGCCGTTATTATCCTAAAAATTAAATGTTTAAACTTGCAGCCCTGTGTCAAATTGGTGTGGCCTAGAGTACTTGTGCCCTAGGACTGCGACGCCCTTCCATCCCTCCTTCCCATCCACCCTCGTCACCACTAGGAACACTCCCAGGCAGGATTTCTCCTTATTATCACTTGTCTGAACATTGCACATGTGATGGATCGTTAAAGCACATATGCTAGGGTCTGCACTGGGTCGTTCATCTCTCATGATCCTGGGGTGATATTTTCACATAGCGTTACACAGATATCAGTGTAGTTGCTCCTGTGTTTTGGTATTTTTTGAAACCATCCTGTTATTTTTCGCTTGTTATTTTTCAGCACTTTAGCACCTCTGAACGTACAGGTCATAACTGAGTCAATAGATTGTATTATATTTATAAGTGTGTTTCTTGTTTCTTTAGTCTTATTGATTATTGGGGCTACTACCTTGTTTTTAGTGTAAGTCTTGTCATTATATTGGATCATGTATAGAGTGAATGTTACTTTCCCGGTGGGAGGTGGATTATCATGTTTTTCCTCCCATGTGACTAAGGTTTTTATTTATTTATTTATTCATTTATTATTTTTTTTTGTGTGTGTGGTGTTTTGTACAATGTTGATTGTGCAGATCTTTTTTTCCCCAGTGACAACCCCAGTACTGCCAAAATAAGAGTCCAAGAGCCCCTTGTGGAAAATATCCAGGATTAGTAACACATCATATGGATAGATGATCACTGGTTGGCCCACAATCCTTGGTGTAGGCAATTTAAACTTTTAGCAATAAAAGGCAGTCTAGTGGCATCATTAGTGAACAACCTGTATATTTTATTCACATAGCAGGGTACAAAAAAACAATGTTTTAACCTGAAGGTTTTTTTCAAACATGCTTGAAAAAAACTACGGGTCACAGCGTTACCCTGCTATGTGCATAAAATCCACGGACTTTTTACTACTGTCCCGCTTGAAAAAGTCCATGCATTGGACAGAATGTGGGGCTTTCTTTGTTACCCCTTCTTGAGACTTCCCTGGTTTACCCCAGTTTGGCTATAGTTTATGTCCTTACCCACCGCTCAAGTACTTATTTTGTGCACTGATTATATATTATATATTTCACAGCTGGTGTTTTTTGTTTTTGTCGCATTATATATGGTTTCTTGATTTATTCATGAATTTACCTTGCACAGGCACTTTAGTACTCATAACGTAAGGTTGATGTTTACACACTGCTATTGATTAAGGGTAGGGATGGTCCGAACCTGCCGTGGTTCGGGTTCGTACAAACTCAAACTCTCAGCAATGATTCCCGCTGTCTGCCCGCTCTGTGGAGAGGGTGGATACAGCGGGAGGACCGCCTGGAAAACTTGGATACAGCCATAGCCTGTATCCCAGTTTTCCAGGCGGTCCTCCCACTGTATCCAGCCACTGCACGGAGTGGCCAGACAGCAGGAATCTGATGTTGAGCGTTCTTGGTTCATACGAACCTGAACCTCGGCAGTTTCGGACCATCCGTAATTAAGGGATTACTGTATATCAGGGTCTGTCTTTCCCATGATGCAGGGAGGGGAGTGAGCTGTCCTACAGTGATGACAGGGTGGCCGGGCCGAAAACAGGATGCAGGGCTGTACGGCACACTGTAGGACCTGCCAGATTAGCATTAGAGGTATTAATATATTAGAATAGGAGGCATCCATGATGCAAGGAAGTGGCGTGCGTCACGGACGGAGGGAGGAGATCAATTTGAATAGCATGCGCCGGGCCTTCCTCCAGTGCTTCACCCTCTCATTTGCATATCCATTTGGCGGCGAAAATAACAGCAACCATTGAAAAATGATCCACACAATCTGATTGTACAGGTCAGCGCCAACAGAATGGTAATGTATATGTCCCTATTGATGGTGTGATAGTACATCCTCTTTAACTGAGTTGATTCATTTATGAAGCAAGTTAGTTCCCCACTTGAGACCCCTCTCTGTTAGTCAGAGAAACAGAAAGCAACAAGAGCAGCTATGGTGGACCTAACCTACCAATATTCACTCTTGGAAATAATTTTTTAACCATGAGAAAAAGCATTTTGTGACTTTTCACATACATTTCTAAATATCCGAATCCTATTTTCTAAGTGTTTCATCTGTATCAGAAGATGTAAATCGGCCATTCACATTTTTCTAAACATATGAACATTGTATAAAAGTAATAATAAAATTATAAATCTGCCTTAATGGTCGCATGTGTTCAATATGTGTGTATTATAAACACTATAAGGCTATGTTCATACTACGTATGAGACCGACCATTCCGTGACCCGGCCGGGTCTCTGAAAAGATCATTCGGCCGGTACTGCAGTACTGGCCGGATGATCTTTAAGGCCGCAGAGTTCTGATGCAGGCACATCAGTGTGCACTCGCATCAGAGCTCCCCACTGCACACTCTGAAGCTTGTGGTCGGAGCCGCTCAGTCCATAGTGTGTACTGACAGGGGATTCTGCGTCTGCTATTTAATGAATAGCGGCCGAAGAAAACTGACATGTCAGTTGTTTGCGGCACTGCTAGAGATCCCAGCTGGAACGTTTACTATGTGTATATGCTCCAGGCCGGGATCCCGTAGGTGGCAATGGCACGTATATTTTCATATAAATCACGGCCGTTGTTGCAAATCGGCAACAACGGCTGTAGTTATATGAAAATATACGCAGTGTGAACATAGCCTAAGGTATATTGTTCAAAGCAAAGAAGCAATACTATTTTTTTTTTCTATCTTGACATGGAAGAAGACAAGTTCCCTTTAATATGACCTTTAAATGTACTGGTTACTTATCAAGACATCTATCTCTGCACTTCAACAGAACGCATTAATATTTCCATTCATTCTGAAAACCATTAATGATCATTATGACAGGCAGTTATGAATGCAGGGTTAAATTAAAAATTCCTTTTATTGAAATCATAAAAGCAATGTTTATAATTTCACTTTGAACTGTAGTAAAAATAAAATTGTTAAAGATACATCTGATGAGCTTGATCTATATTGTGTGTCTTTGATCTCCCCTTACTTTGAAGATCATTTTTAATAAAATGATGTACTCAGGTGATAATATTAGCATAAAAGATCCACCTTTTCACATGTCAGGGAAAGTACATCGCCGAGACAGGACAATTATGTCAAGAAGAATACAGGACAATGGAAAGTTTCTTAATCGCATAAAACATGGACCAGGCATGAATGGTTAACAAAGTGCTGTCTTTATATTGAAATGATCTGTCTAGGAAAAAAAATCTCCCAGCAGTCCGGCATATTCAGTAAAGGATGTAACGTATATTCACCCATGGTTTTAGAAGACAGTAATGTGAGTTTTTTTTCCCCCAAACAGTGTATAATATATATAAGGGGTCTACTCAAACTTATTATATACATTATTAAATTTATTGGGGTTCTCCAGCGAAAATCTTTTCCTATTAAATCTTCTGGTTTCAGAAAGTTTTATAGACTTGTAATTTACAGTACTTCTATTTAAAAATCTTCTGTCTTCCCATAGTATAAGCTGCTGTATGTCCTGCAGGAAGTGGTGTATTCTTTTTGGTCTGACACAGTGCTCTCTGCTGCCACCTCTGTCCATGTCAGGAACTGTCCAGAGCAGCAGGAAATCCCCGTAGAAAACCTCTCCTGCTCTGGACAGTTCCTGCTATGGACAGAGGTGGCAGCAGAGAGCACTGGAAAGAATACACCACTTCCCGCAGGACATACAGCAGCTGATAAGTACTGGAAGACTTTTAAAGGGAGATTTTAAAATCAAAGTAAATTATAAATCTATATAACTTTCTGAAACCAGTTCATAATGCAAATGGGGTGACAATGGATACAGTCTAGTGTTTGTTTCACCACTCACATAGACATGTTTTAATCGTACCTGCCTGGCACTGAGAAGTGGGTGGATGCCAGGGATGCAGCACATTAAAGCACTGCAATACTATAATGTATTACTGGCACATTTACAATGACAGACAATACGTCTTTCTAAATACTGTATTACAATTAGAAATTAACTGAACAAACTGAACCTGATGAACCCAGATTTGTTTCAAACTTTGCTAAAAATTTGGTTCGCTATCGAACCAAACTTTCTGCAAAATTTGGAGGGGTTCGCCAAGATGGCGCAGCACTTGAAATAAATTAATAAACATATTCTCACCTGTCCGTGGTCCCCAGGTGTCTCCTGTTGGCTTTCTAGTCACATCGCAGCATCCCTGAGATGAGGGTGACAGTCCACTTAGCCAATCACAGGTTTATTAGGATAGGACAGCACCGCGGCCTGCGATTGGCTGAGCGGACTGTCACTCATGAGACAAGAGTGACAGCCCGCTAAGCCAATCACAGGCCAAAGTGCTGCCCCTTCCTAGTGAGTCTGTGATTGGCTCAGTTGGCCTACCCCGTAAAAGACGCTGGGATGGGACCAGTGAAGAAGGACCCCGAGGGAGCACGGACATGTAAATATAAGGAGCAGCCTTTAGAAACTGCATTAAAACAGCAGTCGTTTAGCTGTTTTATTGTGGTTTGTCAAAGTTTGGTTCGACATAAACCCAAACTTTACACTAAAGTTTGCAACTAAGGCATGCCATGGAAGGACAGGCCCAGGAAGTGAACCTCTTCATTAGTGCCTAAGGAATCATGGACTGTATCTCTAAGTCTAATAGTGCTAAAGGTAATATCGTTGGCATATAGTAAAATGCTCTCATTGCATGGGGGGGGGTACCCTGTGGAGGCAGTGAGACAAAAATAGGTGGGAATTTTGGGCCCATAACAAAGGAAGAGTGGGCTGATATTGTTGCATCTAAACATTCTTTATCTATGAACATAGCACAACGAAGGTCCCAGCTATCTTTGATAGAATATACCATACACCAAAATTGTTATGGCTTATGCATCTTAGAGACTGTGCGGCTTGCTCCAGGTGCCCGTAAGAAATATCGGATCTATTACACATGGTCTGGGGTTGTGGGACACTATGGGATCTATGGAGGAAGGTACAGGATCTTAATGAAAAAGTTTTGGGGCAGACTTCCCAGCACGCCTAAAGTTTGTGTACTGTGGTACACAAATTGTCTTGTCTCCTTTTCCCACCATGTTAAAAGAGAAATCTGGTGTTTTCTAAAAGCTGGCAGTCATCAGGGGGGGAAATTCACTTCAACAACTTACCTCTCCCTGTGCTCACAGTCGTTATGACGTCATGACTGGGGGGGAAATGCCTGTCCCGGCTGATGGACTAGCCGCTCAACCAATCAGTGACTGAAGCAACGCCCCCCCCCCCCATGTCATTGACTGACAGGGTGAGCAGCCAGTCCATCTGCCTGATCATGACTTGGATATCCTGAAGATCCCAGAGTCCAGCTGGGGTCCCACGACCGCCCCCGCTGCTCACCTGGAGCACGGGGAGAGGTAAGTCAATACTCAAAATCAATTTCCCCCTCCCTCTGCCGGCTGCCGAACTTCTCCTTTAAGTAGCTCGACATCATATAACCGCCAATCTTTAGGAAAATTACTAATCAATGCATTGCAGTTAGATCCATTAACAGCCACACATCAAGGATTTAATGATTAATTGTTATTGTTAGTAAGCTAAACACCACCAGAAAGAAGCCAGCTGTTATATCATGGACTAATGTAACGTTTCACAGTAAGCATACTGTGTTATTAAAAAAATAAATACACATCCGTGTCCTTCTTACCAGGAAGCAAATAAAAAGCTACAATAGATGATCTAAACATAGCCGGCACTAAGCAGGGAAGTGACTTTAATGAAAATATTACTTATATGATGTTATTTTCTTTGTATTCCCCCCCCCCCCCCCATGCAACACTGAGTCTAATATCTACTGATGTTATTCGTATGTTCTCACATTTCTCATGGATTTCATGGAGAGTGATGACACATTCAGCTGACCTCTGAAATACACTAAGCTAGGTAAATTTACACAGCCGTAATATAATCGGTATTAATAGAGCTTTTACTGTGCTTCCCACCATCTTGTTCGGAAAAGATGTAGGATGTGACTGACTTAATGGCATAGAAGGTTGCGAGTGTCATGAATCTATGGGACATGTCCATTTAGAGACTTTCGCTGCACAAATAACCTCTTCAACAAGTAAAGCAGTGTGTTTCATAGCATCACTACATCATGCTTTAGTCAGTGTTGTGAAACTCCATTAACCTTTTGCAAACTCCTGAGCTCTGATCTTGCCAGTAATAATCTAATGAAACTGCTGAAGGTTTTGTCACTGACAGCCAATATGCTGCTGACTTCATGATCCAGAAAGCTCTTCCAGCTAAGGTTCAGTAAAGCACCGGGCATGAAAAATGTAGAAATATAATTCCCCATACTACATTTACATTGCGGTATATTCTACAAAGTCATATAGAGGGAAAGTTGTATAAATCCATATATTAAAGGGGTGCAATCTATCAGCTATCGGTAGTTTATATATCACATACACGACATCTAGATTTTAGTCGAGCTATCGGTAAAATAACAAGCAATGTTCGAAGTCCGGATGGTGTGTTCACACATTCTGGTTTTCATTTGCAGTTATTGAATACAAAGCCAGGAATGAATAAAGGACATGTGTTAAAAAAAAAAAAAAAAAAAAGACTCTTTTTTAAAGGGGTAGTGCGGCGCTAAGAAATTATTCACAGAATAACACACATTACAAAGTTATACAACTTTGCAATGTATGTTATGTCTGTGAATCGCCCCCTTCCCGTGTCCCACCACCCCCACACGTGTACCCGGAAGTGTTGGTGCATTATACATTACCTGATCCACGTCGCGCATGTTCGCCATCTTGTGCCAAACGTCATCTTCGGACGGCCGAATCGCTGCCGCCGCCCCTCCTCTGCCGCGTCATAACTGTGCTCAGCCGCGATTAGCTGATGACGCAGAGCTGGGTTCACACTGCGTTTTCAGCATACACATGCAAATGCATCCGCTTTTTGCAATCTGTTTTTTGCAAAAAAAAAAAACTGGAGAAAAGAAACTGATTGCAAAAACGCAGTGTGAACCCAGCCTTACCCGCCTCAGGACGTGGCGGCATGTCCATATACAGGAAGGGGTTGAAAACTTATGGTTCAAGAATACACATTCTTTACCTACTGGGTGTTTTGAATTTTTTTATGTTTTCTTTTTATTTAGCCAAAGCTAGAAGTGAATTCGAAAGAAATAACAGATTTGATGGAAGAACTCATGTCTCTTTCCTGCTGGATCCTCCTCTAGCAGTTATTCGTATATATATATATATATATATATATATATATATATATATATATATATATAATTTGTTTTTTGTTTGTTTTTTTGTGGTAATTAGCTGTGGTATACGTAGGATTGACTCGTTTGGCAGACAGAGACAGGGACACAGAGGAATAAAGCCCAATAATAAAAGTCCAGTTTATTGTGGTGCCGGCAACAGAAAATAAACAGTCTTTACATATCAGACAGGTTCAATGGCAAAACAGAAGCAAAACCCTCCTCGTCTGAGCACTAACTACACAGTTCACTACTATCTAACTCCAGCACCTTACTACCAGGCACTGGTACAGCTACTCACATAGTAACTTGGCACCTCCATGACACAGGACTGAGGAGGAGACTGATCACTTAGCCTAGCTTCTTTATATGCACCTGCTACAGGTGCAGCTGATTAGGCCTCAGCCTCCTCCACTACCAGAAGTGGACTATGGATTGGGGAACCCGCCCAACTCTTCCCCAATCCAGAAACTCCAGGCTCTATTTTAGCTTTATTACAAAGCCAGATAAGGTTTTTTTCTAAACAGACACTGGGCACTCCCTGGAGCTATAACACGTATGACTGGAATCTGAGAGAAACATACCTGCCACCTATTATTTCCCCAGTCACCATCTCACAGTATATATACATATGATCCAAATGTGTCAACAGAAAATGACCTATTGCTTAAATTTTTTATGTGAAACATATTTTTAAAGAATGATGATTTTTTTTTCTCAAATTTTTTTATTTTACTGTCTGTATTATAAAATAACCATAAAATTTTGCAGGTTTTAAGTTGGCCCAGTAAACTTAACTAGGGGCTTGCTGAAAAATTACCTCTACAGCATTACTGAGAATGGTGATATTAGTAAAGAGAAAGAACAATAGCTTCCCGGCTTCTCCCTTTCTGTAGAATGACCTTTCTACAAATCACAGAAGTTACTGAGCACGCTTACAAGTATGTTCCATACAAAGAAATGAGTCTGGGAATGTTCATTATGTCTATGTCTATGATACTTGACATATAGTATGTCATTTAGGGTTGTTAAAAATAAAAAAGGCTCAAGCAAGATGGCATCTCCTATAATATTGTAAAAAAAATAAAAAAAAAAAATTACAATCACAAAATAGAAGCAGATTCTGGATCTAATCGGTATGTGGCTCTAATTAGTAAAATAAAAGTGTGAAACATATAAAACATAACAACCCATAAAAACACTTACAGGTAATCAATGACATTACACAGACACATTTCTAATTGGAAACATTCTTACGGATATTTGGGGTCTGAGTTGGGGAAGTAAATCTAGCAGGAAGAAGTATATATTTTTGCTTCATATTCTCATTGCTTTTTAATCCACTTGTACTGTATGTTTAGCTTCCAAACCTAAATGTGAAAATACAAAAAAAAAAACAACATATGTTTTAAAACCAAAGGATTGCACTGACCAGACTTTTTAGCCACCATGCAAGAACATTATGGTGAGTACTACAATTTTGCATACTTTTAATACTGGCTGTACCTTGTATAACAGTTTACTTCAGCTATTATTCAATTTAAGTAAATGGGACTAAGCTGCAATGACATGGACAGCCATGTACCCAGTCCACTCCAGTCCACTACCAACATGTGTTAATTCCACCGGTTGGAGCATAATAAAGGAGAAGTCTGGCAATTTTAAAATCTGGCAGCCAGCAGGGCAGGGGTTAATTTGATCAGGAGTTCCCATCGGAACCACCGGAAGGCATTTTTCCTTGAGTTGTAATTACATCACAGCTCGGGGGGTAATGCCTGTCCGGAATGATGGACTGGCTACTCAGCCAGCGGCGTCCTGCTACAGTCACTAACTGGCTGAGCAGCCAGTCCATCAGCCGGGTCATGATGTGTCAGAGCTGGAGATCCCACAGCCTAGCAGGGGTCCTGAGGCTTCCCGGTGTGGAAAGAGGTAAGTGCCTACTCCTGGTGAAATTCACACCTACCCCTATCGGCTGCCAGATTTTAAAAATTGCCAGACTTATCCTTCATCTACGACAGTCTTCAATAAACTTGAGAGAGACTGTTGTGGTTAAAAAGTGCAGCAGAATAAATCCACGTTGAGTGTGGACAACAGAGTGGCACGACCCTTTAATAATCTGATCAGCAGGGTACCAGGAGCTCCCCAACAATCTTATATGTTGGCCATTAATTTTCAAGATATTCCCTTTAAGACAAAACATACTGTAATTTGCTGTGTAGTATCTTACTATATGTCGACCAAATAAATGACATACTACATTTCCGACAAATCTACTTTTTTAGAAGCTTAAAAACACGAAAGTCAAAGCTCATGGTAACACAAATCGGAAAGGTCATTGCTTGTGAACTATGAAATTCATATTCCCTTCCGCTTACGCCACTTTTGTTTTTCTGATAATAACCTGTATAATATGATAATATAAAGCAGGTAAATATACCAACCTAGTTTAAAAGGCTTCCATGTCTTTGAATAACTGTGGGGTTAAGGCCCGTGTGATACTAAATAGATAATTGCCGCGTCGTCCTGTAGAACTCACCGGCTTTTCCTCTCATCTTTCTAATATCAGATTTGTTAAAAGAGGGTTGCGTTATTTATTTATTTTTTTTACCAACAAACAAAATTGCAAATCTTAAGAATAAACTGCTGTATTCAAAGCAAGCGAAGGTGAGAATTCCTTAATGACGTGATCCCTCCATTTATTATGTTAGTAACCTTGCTCATGGTGAATGGGTAGGGTATCTTTATTGCCTTAAGACATCAGTTAAGAAAAGCATGTAATTTTAAATGGCACCAAGTGTAGCCTAAAACTGCATGAATAATAAATTAGACGGAATACAATTAACATAAATGATGGGAAGTAGAAGAAACTTGGGGCTTTATTTCCATAATATTTAAATGAAGTTTGCCTTTTCATATTAATGGTGGTGCATTAATATTGGATATAGACAATTTTGGCATGAATTAATTGAACGTATAGTTGAAATGTATGCTACGCGTTTCCCGAAGAATATAACAAAGAGATTTTTAACCTACGGAAACCTTTTGTATGCATTCAGTGAATTATCTATAGACTTCTATAATAGTTGTTTATTTGCCTTAAGGAGCTGAAGATCCGACTTTAATTTCATCTGTGTCATTTGATATTATCATCTGGGAAAGCTTGTGGCAAGTACTTTGCCCTGGTAATAGCTGACTGTTCTCTTTGATATCATCACTTCTAATTCCTAATGGACAGAATAGTATTCATTGTGACTAACAGGAAACAATTCTGTCCGGTGTGATTAGTCATAAATACTGTAAAGTGCTTCTCACATTGGCCGTAAAGACTTCTTTTGTGGTAGTTACATATTTTACAATGTAATGAAAGACATGCTGATAATGGGAAAATGATTTCTTAAAATATCTCCGCATCTCGCCAGGAGTTGTAATGATGTTTTATGGAGTTAGACTTCTCGAAGAAGTAAAGCAAACATTGGCACACTACTCCGTCTTGGACATAAGTGAGACATCCTACTGTAGTCGATATAAAATACGGTTCTAATCTTTTCGGCAGTACATTCCTAGACGTTCTTAATAACGATCCGGTGGAATGAGCACATTCATATGGAACAGATGACAGAGATGAATTTTTCTTTTTCTGTCAAAGGAAAATATTCTAAACATGACGCATGCATGGAAGCACTAAAGATCTTTTGGAACCTTATTAACCTCCCAAACTTGAGCTTTATATCTACTAGTCCACTCAGGTGTAAAATTGTTTTAAGGGGGAAATTTTTCAACGACGTATGCCGGTAAGTCACAGATTGTTGTGTAAATATGTGTGATATTTTTGCTGATTTGTGCCGTGTTTGACACTTTTAAATAAAAAGGGTTAGGGTCTATTAACACAGAGTAAGAACGGTGGAATTCCACGGCGGAATTGTCTGCCGCGGAATGTCGCCAGCCTCCATGTCATAATGACATTCTATGGGAGGCGCGCGCCCTGCATCGCTCAGGGTCTCTCCGCACTGAAGAATGAACATGTTCATTCTTCAGCACTGAGAGATGCAGCGTGCGTGCCTCACATAGAGTATCATTATGACAGCAGCAATCCCTGGCGGACAATTTCACGGCGGAATTCCGCCGTTCTTACTCTGTGTGAATGGGTTGTGCTCTATATACAGTGATGCTTTCCTCTGGGCATTCAACCAACGTGGGGAAGGGATACCCACTGATGTATTTATACAATAAAAGAAAAAAGGAAGGGGTAAAGGGGCATTGTGGAAATCAATGACACCTTGGAGCTGGCATACTGTAGATTTCCATGTCTTCAGCAGTGGCTCTGCCTTCTAATTTCTTCTCTGCACTGATAGGACAATCAGCCAACCACTAACCACGGTCTTGTCTCACCAAGTTATTGGCTCTGCAGCATGTTGGTGGAGAGACTGGACCAGAAGGGAAAAAGAAGAAAGAGCTGCCGCTGCAGAGGTCAGGAAAGGCCCGAGGACGCCGGGGAATGTGGTAAGGTAAGTAAATATTTTATTATTTTACACTACAATCATCAGCTGTCGGCCGTGCATTGCTATTACATGTACAGTAACAATGTGTGGCTGATGCCCAATGATTTAAGGTCTAGAAGTAAAGACATGAAGAAATTATCAAAACATTTGCTACCAAAAGTAGAAACAGATAAAAATCTTTATTAAATACTATCACAAAAAAAACAACATAAAAACAAGACTTGGGGAGGCGGGAGGCCATGTCACTGGGACAAATTCTGACAATATAAAGTGCTAGTGTGTCAGTACAGGTTTAGGCCATGTTCATACACAGTATGAGACCGGCCGTTCCGTGACCCAGCCAGGCTACGGAATGGCCGGTATCTGAAAAGATCATCCCTGTCGGTACTGCAGGGATGATTTCCCCATTGCACAATATAGAGCGAGCGGCCAGAGTCACATGCTCCATAGTGTGCACTGA
This sequence comes from Dendropsophus ebraccatus, assembly GCF_027789765.1. NCBI lineage: Eukaryota > Metazoa > Chordata > Amphibia > Anura > Hylidae > Dendropsophus > Dendropsophus ebraccatus. The sequence goes on along the minus strand of NC_091460.1, from coordinate 138,876,625 downwards.
CAGGGTTTTCTGCGGCCGCTATTCACTAAATAGCGGCCTCAGAAAAATGACATCTTGGCCAGAGCGTATATTATGTGTATACGCTGCGGCCGGGATCCCATAGAAGGCAAGGCAACATATGTTTTCGTACAAAGTACGGCCATTGTTGCAGATTGCACCAACGGCAGTACTTTTACGAAAATGTAAGTTGTGTGAACATAGCCTTACAAATTCATTCCTACAGCGTAAAAACATGTGATAAGGTGCAAGTACTACAAAATATCCTGCTATCAGTATGCTGAACAAATCATAGATCACATTGTTTATAAAGATGCAGAAAAGCTAATGTAGTGATAGCAGATTTTCATATTTTTCTCCTTTTGATAGCAAATTTGTAATATTTTTTTTTAAACCAAGGCCAGGCTTTTTCCCTGATAGGGCCAATTAATATTGTGGTTTCCCTACAGGAGCCACCCCTAGGCTGGGTCCTTACCGGAGGTATATCTGCTAGTCCCGTGTTTCAAAGCTTTTAAATGAGGTGCCACAGGCTCTTATTTGCATATTTGTATCAGTTAATTATATATATATATATATATATATATATATATATATATATATATATATTTATAGTGAAAAGAGAAGAAGCAGCACTGCTTTAATGTGGTATTGGTGGTGCCAGGGGATCTTGATCCAGACCAAAGATCGTAGTGAGTATATATGCAGAGAATCCACAGCACTTCAGTGCTGCAGTGTTGCACTATGAATTGACTGAATAAACACAGCCTATTGAGCTTTTTCACTACGATGGAGTGCTGTGGATTCTCTGTATATATATATATATATATATATATATATATATTTATATATACACAAAGTTTCAGGTTTTTTTCCATTGGTATAAGAGCAGAGTTCTGGAACTTGTTCTTCAACCACCTCTTAATCCACTATCTGTTACGTTGTTTATATAGCATATGCTTGGTTTTATACTACATGTGTTGACATATTTGTTCAATTTACAAATTTGTATAACTTTATGACACCAGTTGATATAAAAACTTTTTGTTTTCTCCGGAATTACCCTTTAACAAAAGGAAAAATAACCCGTGTTTGTTTCCTGTACTTAAGCAGTTACTTAGGAAACTAAAAAAAAAAAAGATGCAATATTTTAGTTTAAACAGAATAAAAAATGTCTTGCTTGAAAGCATCAGAGCCCTTTGTATTCACTAGAGTGGTATTGCATCCTTAGTACTCATCTAAAAGCCAGAGAAGAGTTTGCTTTCTTTATACAGAAGTAAACTTTAGTGGCCTTGATCGGCTGCATTTATCTACATGGGTACATGTCAAGTTAACACAATGGACTGGAGGTGTATAAGATGCTAAAAAGATAAATGGAAAACTACTGAGCTTGAACCTTAGCCAGGAATTGTACTGATTAGGTTTCACAAAAGAAAATCATGCTGTTGAATTTGTAGTTAATTGAGTCAAATACTTAAAACCAATATTGTGTGAAAACCTGTTCTGATGAGTTCAGAAAGGTTATTAACAGCGAGATCAAACAAGCTTTTCCCATCCTACTGTAAGGATGGCGCGGTGCACATTAGGACAGGACGGAAACAAACAAATGTGTTCTCGCTCCTCCATGTCGAGTTAAAAGAAGCTGATTTAGAATTTGAAAAGAAAGAAGAAAGTAATTGTAAGTGATTTAGTTCTGTTATACAGCGCTTGTAATGTACACAACATTGTAGGGACTTCAGGACTGCAATGAAGAGAACCCAAGAAATTAATTACGGCAACGGAGGTGTAGCATGATCCGCGGTGGCCATGGGCAGAATTGCCAGTGAATTTATTGCTGTGGTGTGGTTATACTGTATACTAGTAACAGGGCATTTTATCAGTGTTCCATGATGGTGCAATCACAATGATATATTATCGTATCTCACCACTCTTTCCTTATAGTGTTGTTTTTTACTCCCTGTGTATACATCTATTCATCCTGCATTCATAGACAGTTCATGTGCAGAACCCATATGCTTTCTGCAGGTAGTGCTCTAAATGTACTGTACTTACCCCACTTGGTGGGTCTACCACATAAACCAGACATTAATAGGGAGAGGCTTGCTCCCAAACTAGGAGATTTGGGCAGATTGAGAAGGAGATTCTAAGGGTCCTATTGGACAAAGAGATTTTGAACAATTAACAATAAATAATCGCAAACGACATTGTTTATCGTTAACCTGAAATCGTTCACCATATTACACAAAACGATAGCTGCTACAGTGGTTACTATGATCATTTAAGGCCCTATTACACAAAGCGATTATCGGCCGATATCGGGCATTACGGCTGATAATCGCTTCATGTAATAGAAGTCAAGGATCAGCAGATGTAGGCTGATCATTGTCTTTCAACATGTTCATACATCAACGATGTAGACAGCAGCGATCTGTTGCCGTCACTCTAAGAAGTTGGACGGCGGCAACAAACCACCGCTATCTTATATGGGCTGCCTGGATGACCCAGAGATCACCCAGGCCGCCCCCCTGGCAGCTCCCCCCAGCCCCTTTCCCTCTCCCCCATACTTACCTGCTCGCTATTGGTGCGTGTAATTGCACCATCAGCAAACGGGGAATGAGAAGCAAGCAAGCGCTGACCTGACAGGTTGCCACTCGCTTACTCCTTCCAATCGCCCCATGTAATAGGGGCTTTACTCCATCTGATCCCAGCAAAAGAATGAATGATGTGCAATTACACTGAACCATTATTGAACAAATGCGGAATTACAGCGAATGAATGAAGAATTACTGCGAATTATTAGCAAACTATTAACAATGCTTTTAGGGTCAGATCAACGATCAATGACACACAAATGATTTTTCAATCCTTGTCTGCAATTACACACCACTCTTGTCTCCACTTTAGAAGGGGTTTTATAACTCAGTTCCATTGAACTGAATGAAGCTTCATTGCAAACCACGCCTGAACTGGAGACAATAGCGGTGCTGTCTCTGGAAGACAGTGCAGGGCTGTATTAACAGCTGCTGCTGCCCTAGGCATTAAACCTTAAGACGCCCCATCTTTACTCACCAATCAGCATCATTATTTTCTAGTTTCTGAACATCATATTGATATCTGATCAGTCTTAGGCTGTGTTCGCACCTCACATCACCATATGCAGCTAAAACAGTTCCTCATGAGATAACCAATAGGCATATGGTCAATAATCCTGGTAACAGCCTATGATTACTGGGGAAGTAATGGGAGCGTTGTTTCACCTACATGCATTACTCTACATGTAGAAACATTGTCTGAATCAAATTTTATGGTTTTCATGGCTTAAAACATAAAGAAATTTCCACATTAAAACAATGATTAGCGCAGTCTGCATATTGTCTGACAGAAATCTCACCACAGGTAATAGCTTCAGGCGTTATATATAACACCCCCACACTAGACCTGACCAATACCGCCATACTGTGACTGGATAAAACCACCACACTAGACCTGAACAATACCACCATACTGTGACTGGATAACACCGCCATACTAGACCTGAACAATACCACCATACTGTGACTGGATAACACCGCCATACTAGACCTGACCAACACCATCAAAATTCAAGCATTGATTGTGCAAGAATGGACTGCTATCAGTCAGGATTTGGTCCAAAAGTTGATTGCGAGCATGCCAGTGAGAATTGCAGAGGTCCTGAAGAAGAAGGGTCAACACTACAAATATTGACTTGCTCCATTAACTCATTCTAACTGTCAATATAAGCTTTTGTTACAAAACTTATGGCCATGACTGTTTAGTACGTGCAGTAGGCTTTCTGCAATTAGATCTCTAGTTGTTGTCATGGGTAAAAGGGGCCATTTATGAATGAGTTGTGAAAAAATTTGATTATTGGGTTCCATTTCAAGTGTGGCAGTATATCTGAGATTGCACAGTTTGTGAGTTGATCATATGCTGCTTTGGTGAAAGTGAATTGCGAGTGGACTAATGGCACCATTACGAATAAGCGAAAAACATGGAACACCATGTTTCATTGAAGAGAGAGGAGATTGTTGGCTATGAAGGTGTACAAAGGTGGACCGATTCACTACAGTGGGGTGGTTATCCCCAAAATGAACCGGGAGCTACAAGACATGCATCTAAAACAGCAGTTCAGTGAACCCTACTGCGGATAGGGTTCTAAAGCAGATGAAGGATAATTGCAGCTCTGGTAAGAAGTTTGATCGGCATAAAAGTCTTCAGCTTTCCCAGCAGTATCAGAATTGGAACCAATTAAAGAAAATGTACTTCTTCTTATTTACTAACAGCCCTAGGTGGCTGTGGACAAACATGAGGATGGACCCTGCTCTGGTATAGGTGGTACACAAAACACAGACAGACAAACGCAATCGTTCAGTTTTCACAGGCCAGATCAGCAACGTCGGGCAGTAAAAGTACAAGAACGTATCCTAAAGAATAGTCAGAGTCAGGTGGTAAGATTAAGGCAGGCTGCAAACAGGGAGAGTCAGGGAAGAAAAACAAAAAGGTCAGAATCAAATATATAGAACAGACAATAGCACAAGCAGGCATGGACTAGCTCCATAACCGGCAAGGAGTATACAAACTGGGGGTGTTATACGGGAGGCCAGGGGTCTGGTTCAGAATACAACTGGACCAATCTCCTGATCTCCAACCACAGGCACCTGACCACAAACCACATCCACTGGCAGGAAGACCTGCCGGTCCCAGAAAGAATCAAAACAAGATTAACCATAGATGGCCAGACAGAACTCAGCAGGTGAAGTCGGGTGTCTCCATAAAACCAAGTGAGCAGACAAAATAAACCAGTGTTCAGACTAATGTAAAACGAAACACAGAACCAGCGCAAATTTAAGAAAATCAGCACCTTCTCGGCCACACAGCACGAGCCAAGGGGCTCACTAAGCTCCACAAAGATACAGTCCCGACAGGCTCATTGGAAAGAAACTTTCTCACTGTTTATATTTGATACTGTTTACAATCATTATTGTCTACATTTACATTTGGATCACAGTTGCAATCAGTAATAATTGTAACTGGGCAGTATACAGTATGAATATTTTAGAATATTCTATTATATTTATCATACCACAAGGGCCCTGTGGATGTTTTATTTTATTTTGCTTTATTTTATCTCTGTCTATCATATTCATGACTTTGTGCATTGATAGCCTTTTTTTGAACCAAGGCACGTTTCCCGTACATGGTGCTGGTCTATTCCAGCTTGAAGACCTGGATGTGGACCCACCTGCCCCCAGTGTGACGTTGTACCCTCCCCCCTGTGATGCGGCTCCATTAGACCGGGAATAGACCGGTGCGAGGGAACCAGGCTGCAATTCAAAAAAAGGACCACGGGACCAGCATCCCCGCACCGGTGCCGTTCTATTGATGTGAACATCTTAAAGGAATGTACCTGCTGTTACATTTGCTTTAAGAAACAACAACACTTATATTCATGGGTTGTGCCTTGCAGTGATCTCAGCTTTGTTCAAGTGCAGGGACTGTAAGGAAGTACAAAACATAGACCATGGGCAAAAGCCCCACTCTTTCTCGGGAAAAAAAGAGACAACGGACATTTTATTTCTTTCACACAACCCATTTAGAATAAATGTAACTGTAAAATATAATTCTGCTCGACAGATAAAAGTGTGGGGAATTGACAACTATGAGTACTCCAGACTACTTACCAATAAACACACAATAGATGTTGACAAGTGTGACAAGTTGTAAGATCTGAAAAGAGCTGCATGTTACAATAAACCTCTACTTAAGTGCAATGAACAAAACCATTTATTCCTACCCTGGAACATATTACTGAATGTGCAGATAAAATGAAAAAACAACATTCAGAAATGGTCTAGTATTAAAATACAAACATACTTGAGATTAGATTAGATTTATGTCATGCCATCCGATTCTCTGGCAGACTAGCCAATCAGCACAAATCAGCATGTTTCCATATACATAAACATATTAATTGTCAATAGAGATAAGCGAACCTCGAGCATGCTGGAGTCCATCCGAACCCGATCGTTTGGCATTTGATTAGCGGGGGCTGCTGAAGTTAGATAAAGCTATATGGAAAACATGGATATAGTCATTGGCTGTATCCATGTTTTCCAGACAACCTTAGAGCTTTATCCAACTTCAGCAGCCCCAGCTAATCAAATGCCGAACGATGCTCGAGGTCCGCTCATTGTCAACACAAAGTTACAGCTACATTTGTGGAGACTATCACTTGTAGCTCGTGCAATACTCGACCAGTCAAGTGCACCTGTGAATGGTTGCAAATATAGTAATCCACATTGCATATGATTCCAGTACTCCCCCCCCCTCCCCTGTTGTTTTGAGCTAAATACAGTATAGGACTCCACTAAAGATCCTAAAAATACTTGCCCTGGGAGCATTTTTTTTTTTAAGTTTGTTCATTTAGGTGGTATGAGTTAAAATAACCTGGCCTTACTCTCTCTCTCTCTCTCTCTCTCTCTCTCTCTCTCTCTCTCTCTCGCTTTTGTCTATACCATGGAGCCCCAGTATCATTGTGCAGCACTTTCGGGTTTGGCAAATGGATATGTCTGCTAGGCCAATCAGAAAGAAGAAAGCAGGATAAGGGTCTCCTTGACAATGGCAGTGGGTGGGGGGACATGAGAAGGGAAGGGAAGTACAGGTTATTTTAACTCTAACCTGCTTAAGCAATTTTTTTAATGCTCCCAGATAACCCCTATAATATGTTGAATGTTAATGATGAATCTAACTTGCTGATATGTCCCTATTGCACAAGAGTAGGGCTAAAAAAGTGGAAAGGGCGCCATAGGGTGATAACGTAAACAACAGATTGTAGGTCGAACAAGCTGATAATAAAACTGCTCACCTGATGGTGTTGTGCTAAGAACACAACACCTGTATGCACTCAGGTCTCTCCGACATCGTCTCTCCTACTTGACAAAGGGGCAATTTATGCCTCGAAACGCGTTGTTTATGAGACCAATAAAATTCATCGTTTTACTTCATTAAACCTGAAGCCGTGAAGCGCCGTCATTCTGGCTCCTGTGGTCCCCGCCTACCCTGAGGATCCGACACTTCATCTACCTATTGCACAAGAGACACTGACAAGGAAGGGATGTTTCTTACCTTCATCCTTTGCGCCGTTCAGGTGCATTTAGTAGCTTGCTCCAAGGTCTGGTAAGACTGGGGAGCACTAGGAAACAGTTAGGAGCACTGGTCGCCCCATAGTGCTGACCATTTCCCAGCTGGCCTCAATGTAGCAAACTGTCCAGGGGAGGGCAGTGTTCCTAACGGTGTTACCAGATTGTGGAGAAAACTAATAACTGCACCGGAAAGGCTCCAAAGATGAAGGTAAGAGACATTCGTTCCTCCTCGGCATCTCCTGTGCTGTAGGGACAAATCAGCAGGTTAGATTTGTCTAAAGATTTATAGGATTTATAGAGCTTTTTCACTATCATTCCTGTATTAATTTTGCTTAAAAAGCAAAAAAAAAATCTTTCAGTGAGCCTCCATTATATACAACAATTGTTAAAGTTTAAAACAAAATAAAATGGACTAAAACCATAGATAATAAACCCTATTGATCAGTAGAAGAAGGATAGTTACAGTTAACTGCAGGATCAGACTACACAAGGTTTGTTTACAGTCTGTAACCATGGAGTTATATAGGCCTGTTTAGGAACTCTATATAATAAACAACAGAAAAGCTTTAAAGGGGAACCATCAGCAGGTTAATCTAATCTTAACTGCTGATATTCCTCTATTGTGCATGTGGCGCTGAGGAGGAAAGTATGTGTCTTACCTTCCTACTCAGTGCAGTTCCTGTGCAGTTAGTACCATAATCCAAGGCTTGGAGCACTGTTCGGAGCACTGCCACCTGCTCCCATTGATAATCAATGGAGGCGAAGGGCCGGATTGGCACAATGGGGGTGGGCAGTGCTTTTAATGGCGCTCCGGACCTTGGATTCAACTACTAACTGCACGGGAATGGCACTGAGGAGAAAGGTAAGATACATACCTTCCTCCATGGTGCCCTGTGCGCATAAGGGAGCTATCCACAGGTTAGATTAATCTGAACTGATGATAGTTCCCCTCTTATCAAGACTCTTTAATAAGTCACTTAAGCCTTATGTCCCCATATATATGAGGATCCTGCAATTAATGAGGAATAATTATAGATGCCTCCAATCTTACCTTTGCACAAATGTAAGGACTTCTGTTTCTCGCAATTAAAATTCAACACATTATTATGACATATGAGCATCTTGTTTCCAAATATGTTAACCAAAAAGGAATAGTTAAAAAAGAAGGATGCATTTGTATATATATATATATATATATATATATATATATATATATATATATATATATATGTCATATTCACTGGGATTTATCTGTAGAGATGATCGAACATCAGAAAATCTTAGGTTCTATAGAACTCGAACCTTGTCGAACCTTCCGCATTTGATTCCTAATGCCTTCCCGATCCATGGGGAAGGAGGAGACAGCCCGGGTACAGCTTAGAATTCCAGTTACCCGGGCTGTCTCCTCCTTCCCCACGAACTGGGAAGGCATTGTGAATCAAATGCGGAAGGTTTGACAAGATTCGAGTTCTATAGAACTTAAGATTTTCCGAGGTTCGATCATCTCTATTTATCTGTCCTATGTGTAGACAACAAAGCATGGTGTAGTCCATGCTACAAATCATGTACATGACACATACATAATAAAAGACGTCTTCAAATGCGATAGTGGACTATTTCTTAATTTTCAAGTTAGGCTACCTATATGAAGTGAAGAAATGCACAGTGTGAATCATTGCCCGGTCGCTGTAAGCTGTGTCCTTGTGACTGACTTTCCAATCTGAAGTCAGCAAACTAGCAAACCAGCTTTGTGATTGTGCTATAATTCATGCTTTTCCAAAATGACCACATAAGCAGTTATGTGCAGTAAGTGCTGTTTACTCGGAACATATTCCCCGTGTATTCTCTTTGCTATGTCTAGACTGAATTCTGCCGCTAGTTCATGATCACCTCTTGAGTTAAAGACGTTAAATGAGTTATCAGTTTTGAACCTGTTTGAACCAGAAGAAGCTATTATGTGCTACTGGTCAAACATTAATGTTTGAACCAATGAAATGTGAAAAGATTATGCCTCAGCCAGAAGAAATGTCAATGTTCCTTTCATTATATGATCCTTAATTGATCTCGTACACAGTTATTTTAATTGCATTAACTGTACAAGCGAAGGAAAGACAAATCATTTGGTAGAAACACATGCATTATCCTTCTCGGTTCTCCAAATTAGTTTCATCGTTGTTGAAATGGAAAAGATACTTGTCAAGTACATCCTTTTCTCTTAATAAACATTGATCTAGGTAAATGATAAAATAAAAAAAACACTTTATGAGCCTTACAGTAGAATACTTAATAGACAAATTTAATCATGAAGTTATATAAAAGACGTTTAATGAGATCAATGTTCCTTTAAGAGGTTGTTGAGTCTTTGTAAATAGATTTTTTTAGTTCCAGACATAAAAAACACAATCATCACTGAGCTCAGGGAGATCAGCTAAAAAATTCCAATGGAGTACTCATTCAAGAGTCCCCATTGATACATTGCCCCTATAAAATTTGAATATACAAAAACGGGGGCCATGGAGCCTCCATTGTGAGTCTCAAAACACAGGAATATCCGGATATCTTTCCAGGGAAGGAAGCCTGTTTCCAAGGGAAGCCTCCCAGTGGGTAAATCCCCAAAGTCCCACTCAGTTGTAAGTATTGG